>NC_137815.1:2078953-2678953 GCF_963921795.1 Nannobrachium achirus
TGAGTCTTTGAACGGCTCTTTGAAAGGAACGGTTCCCATAGATCCAACTCACTTCAAAGAGCCCATCTCTATGGTGTTAACAGAGCAAAAAATAAAATCACTGTATTCATTGCACATTAACCCGTTTAATCCCGAATTTTTCCCAGACATAAAAATATCCAAATCATGTGTCATTAGTAACCCTTTGACATAATCAATCATATTTTTTAGAAATTTTCATGGAAAAGTAGGTGAAAAAGTGTGTTTTATGACCGGTCACAATTGTGACCGGTGGGATAATGTGTTATACAACCATTTAAAGAGTGTATAATAAATATAGTTATCCTACAGCAGGGCTAATTCAACAAAAATTGTTCAGGGGGGCACTTTGTCAGAAACCCAAAGGGCCAAGGACCCCCCCCCCCCCCCCCCCACCACCACCACCACCACCACCACCATGCCCCCCCCCCCACACTAAAACGACTTATACAACACTAATTTGAATACTGAAATCACCAAATGAGAGCAAAGACAAAAAAAATTGTTCAGGGGGGCACTTTGTCAGAAACCCAAAGGGCCAACCCCCCCCCCCCCCCCCCACACACACACACACACACACACCACCACCACCACGCCCCCCCACCCTATCCCACCCCCACACTAAAACGACTTATACAACACTAATTTGAATACTGAAATCACCAAATGAGAGCAAAGACAAAAAAAATAACAATCATTCAGGTATTTCAACACACTTTAGTGCAAATTACTTCAGTTCAACATCAACAGCAGAACAACAAAATAAAATATACTAGGTAAGTAGCCATTAGATAAGAACATGTTTTCGAGTAGAGCCGTATACTGACTGAACAACAAAATAAATCTAAAAAATATATAAAAAATACAATCATGCATGTACTTCAACATTAGTGCAACTTACTTCAGTGGAACAGTGCAACTTAGTTCAGTGGAACAGTGCAACTTGGTTCAGTGGAACAGTGCAACTTACTTCAGTGGAACAGGGCAACTTACTTCAGTGGAACAGTGCAACTTACTTCAGTGGAACAGGGCAACTTACTTCAGTGGAACAGTGCAACTTGGTTCAGTGGAACAGGGCAACTTACTTCAGTGGAACAAGGCAACTTAGTTCAGTGGAACAGTGCAACTTACTTCAGTGCAACAACTGACAAAATAAAATATACTGTATATAGCCATATACGGTAGGTAGCCATAAGAACATGTTTTCAAGCAGAGGCTTATACTAACTGAACAAAATCAAATCTACTAGAAGTAGCCATTACAACATGTTTTCAAGCAGAGGCTTATAATGACAGAACATCAAAACATCTACTAGAGGTAGCCATTAGGAACAGGTATCAAGCAATGGAAAAAGTTCCTCTTCACTCTTACAGTCCATGGTACAGCTTGAAGCACTCAATGTGTAGTGGTGCATTGCATTTCTCACATGCATAGGTAGTGCGTTTGTCACAACGACGACATCTCTGGAAACGCTTCATTGTGTTTATTGGCCAGTGCGAAGCATTGTCGTATCTTGCCTGATCTTCAACAGTAGCAGCCATCAGAGATCTCCTTCCATGGCTCAGTGGTTTCTTGCCAAACCTTTGCATCAGAGACTGTGCGACGATCCGCGAGAAGGTTAGCAGGTCGATGGTCCCTCCCATGACATCTCTGTAAAAGAGGTGGCTGTTCACCAGGGCACTGTTGAGAGACCATGAAAAGATGGGCCACCACCATTTCTTGGACCTGATTGAAACATGGTACCTTAACACCTGTTGGTCATGAAGGTCGACACCACCCATGTACTTGTTGTATCTACTGATACACAATGGTTGCTTGACTTGCTCAATGGCACGCCGCTGCCTGTTCCATCTATTGATGGTCATAGCACTGTATTTTTCTTCCATGTTGCTTGCCACTGTGACAATGCTGTTGTCCTTCCAACGGGCCAGCAGCTTATCTCCTTGGCAGAGTACTTCAGTGGTTCCCCGGGGCAGCTTCATGAACTGATTCTGTGGTGTGAATGGGACACCAAACAGGCGGTTCTGCCTTAGCGTTCCACAGCACCCATATCCTCTTTTTGTCATCTCATCGAGGAGTGAAAGTGTGGTGAACAAGTTGTCATGGATGAACTTGCAACCTTGAGGCACCTGAGCTTGCTCTGCCAGACCGAGGACAACACTGGGTCCCTGACCCAGCCCTGTTTCAGGGAGGAGGGTGTGCAATCCAGCATATGGTTCCATGTGGTACATGTATCCACTAGATGAGGCAAGGCTCCATAGCTTGTAACCAAAACGAATTGGTTTACCTCTGATGAATTGCTTACATCCATGTCTGCCATAGTATGGGATCATGCTCTCATCCACTGACAGCCATTCCTGAAATGGCATGACTTTGTACGACTGATTGAGCTCAGAGAAGATTGGTCTAACCTTAAAAAATGGGTCATCAGTGATCTTTGTGTTGTCAACCACATGAACTGAGGCCATTATTTCATCAAAGCGATTTCTCCGCATCGCATCTGAAATGACCTCATTGTGTACATCACCGTCAGCCGACCAGTACATGTGTCTTCTTGGTACAGTGTTGTATCCACTTGTGATGAGGATCCCATAGAAGGTGAGGAGCTCATCCATACTCAGATTCAGTTGCTTGCCCTTGGTCTGGGTGGAGTAGAGGTTGGACATTTCGACAGTGATTTCTCTCAGGGTGGGTGGATACATATGTAGGAAAAGATCCATTGGGTTGGGGCAGCTTTGTTTCACACATTCTGCTGCATTGGGGCTGTATACTATGTGTTCTGGAATACCAGCGTTGGTAGGCCTCTTGGAACGTTTGAACACTCTATCTTTATTTTTGACCACATTAAGCTTTGCTCTTGGCTCTTCTGGCTGCCTTCTCTGGCGGTTAGTGGCCCTTGAGTCTTCTGACTGGCTCCTCTGACGGCTAGTGCCTGCTGAGTCTTCTGACTGGCCCCCGTGGTGGCCAGTGGCCCTTGAGTCTTCTGACTGGCTCCTATGGCTGCTAGTGGCTGCTGAGACATCTGGCTGGTCCCTTCGGCTTCTAGTGGCCCTTGAGTCTTCTGACTGGTGGCTAGTGGCTGCTGAGGCATCTGGCTGGTCCCTATGGCGGCTGGTGGTGGCTGAGTCTTTTGGCTGGGGTGTGGTGTTGAGGTCATCGTCCGACTCATCTTCTTGCATGATTTCAGCATTTGCATTCAACAGCCTGGCTGGCAAATGGCTTGTTTGCCCCTCATAGCCCGTGTCTGACACATCACTATCACAATCACTGAGGACAGCATCTTTCTCACTTTGAGGAATCACTGCAATGTTGCATGTATTTTCTGGGAGATCATTTTCATCCAACATATCCAGGATTTGAGCCAAGGTTAAACTAAAAGAAAACAGCAGAAAGAGAATAATTATCTATGTGTATTAGTATGTTTATAGCTAAATGCAATATAAACCGTGCAAAAAGAGTAAGTAAACTTGAATTGTGTCCATTATATGTTCCCTTTAATATCATCGGGCATTTGTGGAATGAGCAACACAGCCAAACGCGTGGGTAGCGCAGACCAAAGATTTACCAAAATGGCCTGCAATACTGTTCTGCTGGCATTCACTTTAATTGTGGGCCTCCCAGATACTGAGCTTAAAACATTTGTTGCTTTTAAAAAAATCTTTAAAAAAGTTCTGAGTTGCTACAGTCTCCATAGACTTCCATGTAATTAATTCATAGTGCATGGATCATGCACGCCCATGCCTATATGATGCACCACGTGTGTGCACACTTTTGACAGCTTTCAAACAAAAAAATCCGCTTGGAAATCCGTTCAGGCATTCATGAGAAAGCTGCCATTATGTTTTCTTCAAATGTAAACAAACATGGCTGCATCAAAAACGGCCCAAAACTCGGCGCTACCCACACATTTGGCTGTTTTTCTCATTCCACAGAGGTCTGATGGTTACAAGCTATATCTCGTTGTAAAGGTGACTAACCAACGATAAAAATGATATAAAGCACTATGACAATTGGTATTATTTAAGGGGAGATATAGTGGACTGAAATCAAATGTCCTTATTTTTTGTACACAGATTATCCCACCGGTCACTATTGTTGCCGTTGACATTTTTGGTAGTTCTTTTACCACACTGAACAAATCTGAGTAATTGCAAAGGCATATACCAATATTAGACACCTTAAACAAGATGTGTACCAAAAATCATTGTATTATCTTTATGTTAAGATACTTTACTAACCTTTTCTTCTGGGGCTTTGATGCTGCCATCCTCTCTTCTGGGTGCAGACAGGAAGTAAACAGCTCTGGTCATGTGACAATTTAAAGTGATCATGTGACATTGCACATATGTCATTGAGACCCATTAACCTTTTCAATATTTGCTGGAAATACATTAATGAATCATCTTGTAACATTTTATAGCCTCATTAATGAATAAAATATTTGCGGTCACTATTGTGACCGGTGGGATTAAACGGGTTAATTGCGACCGTCTGGACGTGTACACTTTTTTACGGGTTTTGCCGGTTTTGACATCATGCTCTGACATCACTGTGATGTCAGGGGAACCACTCTAACAGAATGGGTTTGCCGCTCTGACATCACGCTCTGCTTCACTGTGATGTCACACTAACAGAATCCCTTTTATGCCCATATATGGAGTTCCCTGATCAATATTAAGCCCATATCTACAGGACTTCATATGGGAATGCCCATATATGGAGCCCACATCGGCCACATACCACACTAACAGAATCCATATATGGCCAAGACAGATGGCCAAGACAGCCCATATCTGTGTGGCTGGTTCTACAGACAGGGATCTCCATGTATGGGCATAAAAGGGTATGATGTCATAGACATCATAGGACTTTCACATAACGAATAACTGAGTAAGCATGTTTGGGCCCTCACAGCATATCTCCATATACAGTACATGGATCTCCATATATGGGTACGAGTCTCCATATATGGGTAACTGGTCCGATACACCAGTAGGACTCCCTAATCGGGAGATAAGCGACCATCAGGTCGGCAACCTCATGGTGGCGCTAGAAGAGGGACATGTGAGAATTCAGGGGCGGAGGTTGTGGTTTGCCAGCCAAGGAGTGTGTGTGCAAAATTTGGCATGGATAGGGGCAACGGTGCCGGAGATAAGAGTAGGGCGTGAAAGGAAAAAGTGTAACGACGTGACGGACAGACAGCCGGCTCACTGGCCAAGACATGGTGCAACCTCGCCTTTCAACATTAACTCAGGGGAGCCCGGATTCAAACTGGGAACCCTTCGGGAACCCTTCGTGCTCTAATAATGGTTTTTCTACCCCTGAGCTATGCCGCCCCACTCTCGCTCTCTCTCTCTCACCCAGGTTTGGCAGGAAGGGGATCCTAGTATGGTCATACTTTCAGATGGCTACACTGGGCTGCTTCACAGCTCTGTCTCAGTCCTACATCACCTTCTGTGCCCTGCGCTTCCTCACTGGAATGTCTGTTTCTGGGGTCAGCCTCAATGGTGGCACTCTAAGTATGTGCACGTATGCACACACACGCACGCACAATGCTATGAATCTCTGTGTCTCTCTATTTTGTATTATTATTATTATGGCACGATTTGGTAACCCATTTCACCCAGTGCCTAAACTGTAATCCTGGGCTCTGCTCTCCCTCTGCCAACCTGGGGAGAGCCCCGAAATGAGCTCATGCCAGGGGGAGGCAGTATAGAGACCAGGATTACTGCATGTTTATTTACATTTTTAGGTATTTGTACTTGAGTATTTCCAATTTCCAGTACTTCTACTCCACTACATCTCAGAGGCAAACAATGTACTTTTACTCCACTACATTTATTTGAACATTTTACTAGTTACTTTGCAGATATAAATTATAATATTATAAAACATACATTAATCCAATTTAACCTATTTTATACCTAGGCTATTTGAAAATAGCATATCAAGACTCGTTGTGAGCTTGTAGATCTGCTATTTTCAAACATTTTGTATTTATACTTTTGGTAATTTTTTATACCAATAATTTTGTACTTGTTGTATTCCAGACTTTTACTTGTAACGGAGTATTTCTATATTGCAGTATCGATACTTTTACCTAAGTAAGGGATATGAGTACTTTTCCCACCACAGTCTCTCTCTCTCTCTCTCTCTCTCTCTCTCTCTCTCTCTCTCTCTCTCTCTCTCTCTCTCTCTCTCTCTCTCAGAGGTGGAGTGGATTCCTACCAAGACACGGACCTTGGTGGGGACCCTGTCCTCGTTCTTCTTCACCTTCGGTCAGATGGTCTTGGCTGGGATGGCCTTCAGTCTGAGGGACTGGAGGAAGCTGCAGGTGGCAGTGTGTGCACCCTACTTCCTCTTCTTCTCCTGGAGCTGGTCAGTCCATGGCAGCAGAAGTGCTTTAGTGGTGCCACTTAGGCGGCATTCACACAGGCACGTTTTATTGCGATTAAAACGAATCCTCTAACGTATTGTCGGAAAATACACAACGTTTGGGCATGTGTGAAGACACATCCGTATTCTTTTTCGAATCGAAGAAACGAATGCAAATCCACAAAAAAACGGTGGTTTCGATTCGCTACAGCAAACGCTTCACTGTTGGTGTGAATCCATCCGTCTCAAATACAGGCAATATAGAGCCATGTGCGGGTTAAATCCATAGTTATTTATAAAAGGTTAAATCCCCCTCCAGACCGTCTGCTCTCATTAGATTTCTGACCATTCTGGCCGCCTCCTCCCCTCATTGATTTCATTTCTGATCACAGCTCCCTCGATCGCACATAGTGTATTATTTGTGAGGAGTTGCTCACAGTTAGATCAAAGGAAAGTGCCACTGGAGTCACTTGTATATCATATAATATAATATAGGCCGATGTGTGGGTCTCTCGCCCTCGCTCGCGCGCGCGCTCTCTCTCTCTTGCTCTCTGTGCAATCATGTCCAAATGGAGACGCTTTACGCGCGCCGCGGAGCGCAGAGAAGGAGCCAGCGGAGGGCAAGACGAGGGGCAGAGAGAGAGAGAGAGAGAGAGAGAGAGAGAGAGAGAGAGAGAGAGAGAGAGAGAGAGAGAGAGAGACGTTGTCCTCTTCGTAGATAGTCATATCTTGCTCAAGTAGGCCTATTTGCTGTCTGGTTTATTGCTGGTAGATTTTGCGAGTCCCCGCCGCCGCATGGTTTTTTTTTTGATCGCCCGTTTACGACCGTCGACCGCAGATAGATATTTGCGGGGGTCCTGTGGTTACATTGTGAGTTGAACTTGAAGAATTATTAAACACAGGGAGATGGAGGAGGCATTATGCAGCTTGGATACATGTCCCGTGGACAGACGTGGACTCAGCGATTCCTTGTTTCGGATGACAATGTGTGTGAGCGCAAACGTATCAATTAAATATGCAAGAATGTGGCAACTTCACCCCTCCCATTCGCATGACTAAACCGAATTATATTATGAGAATGTGGCATGACAGTGAATCATGACCATACAAAATAAAAAAATATGAAAAACTATATTTTTACATAGGATCAAAGGTGTTCTGGTCATGATTCACTGCCATCCTGGATGGCTTGGTTCTAGGCTTAACATAATTGTTATACATAGTTTTGTAAAAGTCTATGGGGAAAATGAATGACGATTTTTAAGTGGCACCAGTAAACCACTTCCGCTGCGATGCTCTATTACAGGCGACAATTAAAAAGACAATTAGAACAGAGATCCAAAAAGTGCTTTGAGGCTAGAGTGGGACTGAATTGGAGGGGCCTTGGTTTTTTATACTTTAGCTATTGAAAAAGCTCACTGCTATTTTTGAAAAGTCGTTAAAATGTGTGCACATCTTTGAATATATGCATTTTTTATACTGAGATTTTGCTTCTGGGGGGTCCCTGGAACGAAATATTTTGAGATGCTGGTCTGTGGCCAAATACATATCATTTTGGGGGTCCTTCACATGAAAAGGTTTGAGCACCACTGACATAGAAACATAGGGGGTTTTCAAAAAACCTTAGAAGGATTTGAAATATTCAAAGACTTTTCATGATTTTTCTAAAATAACAGATCTACAAGCTCACAGCACGGCACTCGGTGCCACGCTGTGAGCTTGTATATCTGCTATTTTTTAATAGTTAAAGCACAGAATAATGCCTAATAATGCGTTCCCAGACTAAATGGGTTAAACCCCCTCCCCCTATGAAAAACATTCATGGGGGGCTAGAATTTGGTGCGACACCCCTGTGTGAAGGGAAATCGATGTCAAGGGAAAGTCACCACGAGTAAGATTCCTTAAAAGTCAAATCTGGATAGGGAAATCTCTTGCCGATCTCTTTACGAACGGCATCTAAAGGTGACAACCTTGCTGCACCAACATGCCTTGCTAATGCAACACTTGTAATATTCAAGGTCAGCTTTTGTCACGCAAAGTCTGAAAATAACATTGATTGAGCTTTTTCTCTGATTGGTCCATCTGAGATTGAATGTCACTTCTGATTGGCCAGGTGGTACACAGAGTCAGCCCGTTGGTTGGTTCTGAATGGTCGCTCAGAGGAAGCACTGCAGGGTCTGCACAGAGTGGCCAGGATGAACGGAAAACCCGAGATGGTGGAAAAGATTACTCTGGAGGTCAGTGTTTTGGTAGTCTGGGATCACCTCACTTTTCGGGGTTGTAACCGGTCTGGAGCGGAAACCACAACACGTCACGTTGTAGTCCTCAAAGGACTACAATTTGCCATAAAGATCGAGAGATCAAACCGGATTCAGTTTTAACCCAAAATATTCCCCTGCGCTCAAGGACATACTTTTAGGGCCTACCTAATAAACTCGCAGAGTAGTTTTGCTTTTGGAATATTAGTTTGGTATATGGGTGGGTGACGTGACGTAGCGTTTTCGCTGTCCTCGGTGTCAAACATGTATAAATAAAAAATATATTTGTCAAAAACCTTCTGAATATTGTGCAGGACATTAAGCTTTATGTGAACTTACTCAAAATTAAAACATTTCATTCCTCATTTCTTCAGAATCTTCAACCAAACATGGTAAATGTCATCTGGTGTGACTGTCCCGACCTTGTTTCTCAAAGTGGGAACTTGAATAAAACTAAGAAAAAGAATTGCTAAAATTCATTTAAAAATGAATTTAGGCAAAAAAAATGTCTATTTGTGAGCCTATATCTTTTCAAAGTCCAAGCATAATGTTTTCAGTCATTTCTGATCAAAAAGATTTTGTCCCCCAAACCAAAATCATCTGGTGTGACACTAGTTTGGAAAAATTAAACAGGCAATAATTTGGACACCTACTGGGCTAGAGAGGTCCTTCTTCTGTAAGGCTATTCAGCACTCCCAGCACAACTGCAAGACAGGTGTCTGAGGTGAGTTATGATTTTAACATTTTCATGAAATGCCATCTTGTTGAAACTTTGACAAGTGTGGCACTTCTGGATGTCATCTGGTGTGACACCTTTTTCATTAATAAAGCAAAAGTTATTTGAAACTTTGGTCATAATTACATGTAAATCTAGGTTGTTTTGTTATAGCTAGCATGTTGTTAGCATGCTAATGTGTACCTGGTAGCCTCAAGGTAGTCCTAAATGCAGAAAACGTCATCTGGTGTGACACTTCGTCATCTGGTGTGACATATCTGCTTGTCACGCCAGATGACTTGATTGTCACACCAGATGATATATACTGTATTTTCCTACAGACATAACAATAAATAACAAGTCCCATGTTTCTTTTGTCCATTTAAAACATTTTAACATGTTTAAAACAACGTTTTAAACATTTTTACATAATTTAATTTAGCTTCATTCGGTGATACAGCAAATTCATCAGACAGAGCAGAAACCCCTTCACAGAAACCTAAACCTTATATTGTGGTAACACTTTTCAGTGAGTATAACATACTTGGCAAACTTGAGGACTTGCTAGTAATTACATTTTACTACTAAAAACAATCTACCTGACAAATAAATTACATTTAAATGTCTCCTCCTGAAGGTCTTCTACTCAGGTGCTGGACACAAGTGCATCTATTGGAGAGGCCCAAGCTGAGGATTCAGACACCTCCTCAGATGAATACACACAAGGACAGTTTGTCATAATCAAATATGAGGGAAAGCCATATGTGGGGCAGATTGTTACCATTAATAAGGAGGGGCTAGAGATAAACTGCATGAATCAACTTGGAAAAATGAAAAATGGTTTTGTCTGGCCAAAGGGGCGAGACTGCATTTTCTACAAAGAGCAGGAAGTTGTCTGTGGCATAGCAGAACCGCAACAGGGCAAACGGTTTGCTACCCTCACCAAATGTGACTGGCTGATGTACAATACAGTCTAAATGTCTATACCCTCACCAAATGTGACTGGCTGATGTACAATGCAGTCTAAATGTCTATTCTAATCTAATCTAATACTTTTGTACTTTCACTCACTGGACTGGACAATGAGGTAAGGTAGGACCCGAGACAAACATAGCGAAAATAGCTGATCTACAAGCTCTCAACGCATTGTGCTGCGAGAGCTTGTAGATCAGCTATTTTCGGAGTTGCACAACCCAGCACTCTTTAGCTAGTGGAGATGTGGTGTAACGACATGATTCGTAAATAAATTTGTTCAACTCAAAATGCTGTGTTCAAGTTCAGGAGACTTCGGAAAAAAGTAATACACCTGAATGCTGAGTTGTTTCCAATAATTGGTGTTAATAAAATGTTGCCTTGGCTCCCAGTGTGGCTATGCACCTTATTGTCTCTTTAAGATCCTTCTGCCGTGGGCCGGCAGAAGACTTAGGTGTGCGTAGCATTCCTGTGCACATCCTCATCATCCATCTACTACTACAATTCTTTGTTATCCTATGTTAAGGCCCAACAATACTATCCTGTTCAGAAATATTAAGGCCATGTTATTTAATGTTAAAGCAATTTTACTGTTGCTGTTTTTCCTGGGTAATTGTTTAATCAATCAGTAAAGTTCAGTACTCACTAATAGGTAGGTTAAAACACAGTTTGCTTTGACACATGAAGATATGGTCATCTGGTGTGACACTAAGTCATCTGGTGTGACATTCCAAATAGTGAGAAATCATACCTTTATTAATGATGAAACCGAAAAAATGTGTATGGTTTACATAGAAAATAGTATCAGGAAGAGTCACAAATATTTGTGTAATTTTAAAGAAAGTTTTTGTCAGAATAAAATTAAAATATGTTGAAAGATCGACAACATGGGCCTCACACAGAGTGTTGATTATGAAAAAAATATACAGATTCAATTAATTTTCACAAAACTATAGTGGATCACAGGTTAGTTATGATAAAGGACTTTGATAAAGTGAGTAACTTAAGAAAGGTGTACTCCATTTTCATTTTATGAACAATTATTGTCATGTCACACCAGATGACGGTTTTAGGCACAAGTACAACAAACTGCTCAATAAAGTCTGATTCCAATAAAATATCTAAAAACAAAATGTGTTTCCATAAAGTTGAGAGTGAGTAGAACAAAAGTAAATAATTTTTATGCCTGCTATTTAAAGTTTTTTAAAAAACATGTTTTTTGGGGCGTCACGTCACTGACCCATATGCATCTTTTAGTCAGACTCGTAGCGACTGGCAAGACTACACTAGGCTACTTGAGCATTTTAATAGGGATTGGGGAAACAAACGGGGGGAACCAAATCAAAGCGACGCCGCTTCTTCTAGTGGTTTCCGCGCTTTAGGCGGAAACCGAACGGCATGTTGTGAACGAACATCAGGCTTTCCCCCAGAAAGCCTGGTGGGCGAGGTTAGTGTTTTGGACAGCACATGTTGGCCTTCATTGGCTGACAGGCGAACATTGATACCAGTTAATGTTTAAAGAGGTGGTGCCATAGTTTTTTACTTTTTTCTGTTTTGTATGTGTCAATTGACATGACTCTAATAGACCCCAGGTGTGGTTAAAATATGTGTCCCAGTTTCCCTGAGGGGCAGTCATCTCGGAAAGTACAGCTTTAGACAGGGGCTGAAAATACCTTTTTTTTTCCTCACTAAAATGTGATAAAGCCACTAAAGCATTTCATAAATATCAGGCTACATTTCACTTAAACGCCAGAGCTTAACTCTGCATGTAAATAAGACGTTTTTTAATTAATGTGAGAGATCGGGACATAATTCTGTTGGTCCTCCCAGAATACAGCTAACATGCTAGTTTCACCACCCTGTGTTAGCCATTTGTAGCCAAATAAGGTAATATCGGCTCTCCATTACCTAGCGTTGCAAATCACAGTATTTATCCCGTTCATGTAGTGCCACGTTTGTTCCAAATGAACCACGTTACGTTGTTATAATGATTTAATCTATTATTTATTTATTCATTATTCAGCCGTTGACTGTTCTTCTTCTCGAGTTTTGGGGAAAAAAATGATCAGTTTCCTGCCTGGACCGGATGGCGAGGAGTGTCCTTTGTCACTGAGTTAGCTTAGCTTTGACTTAGAACAGTGTGTCATCGTTAACTATCTAGTTTTAACGTTCAGAGCGTTTTCTTTTTGGACAATAAAAACATTCACAGCCAGGAAAAAAATCCATCAGAAGGACACATGGAATGATTGTTCACTCGCCGTCGGAAAATTGACTTATTAGACTATTCTGGATGACTGGCTGATGAGTGGCTAACGGCTAACGCTAACGTTAGCTAGCGCTAGCTGCAGGCTAACGTAGGCATCTGTTGTATAAAACGCGACCAAACTCTATTTTTGCTCTTCTACAAGCTCACAACGCGAGGCGGTTAAGCGTAGCCTGTAGATTGTGGTTTATTATCAGAGTCAGATGATCCTTCAATCTGACTGAAGTTACACAAACACTCGATGATGTTACATAAAGCACAGTTAGCACTGTTAGCCGACCAATTTCGATAGGGCACGAGTTCTGGTGTTGCGCACGTGCATTCCCGTAGAGCAACGTAGAGTAGACGAAAACTGTGCCCCATAGAACTTTGTGCCTCTATAGGAAGAAATACTTTCCTTTTCACATAAAAGTATCAGTAGGCAGTTGCCTACTGCAATTTATACTCTGTTACAAGTAGAAGTCCGGTATTAAATAAATATATTTTTAAAATATCAGATCTACAAGCTCACAATGTGAGCTATTTTCAAATGGCCAAAATGTGTATAGGCTACAATAACAGCTGAAGTGGTTAATGTATGTTTTGGGCTATTAAAATCTAAATCTACAAAGCAATAACTAAAGTTTAAAACATACATAAACCACTTTAGCCCTATGTTATACCAAGGCTATTTGAAAATAGCCGATCTACAAGCTCACAACGCATTGCGGTGTGACACGTTGTGAGCTTGTAGATCTGCTATTTTCAAACATTTTGTACTTTTGGTACTTTAAGTACATTTGGATACCAATACTTTTGTACTTTTACTCAAGTACATTTTTAATTCTGGACTTTTACTTGTAACAGAGTGATTCTACATTGTAGTATTGATACTTTTACTTAATTATAAAATGTAGGTACTTTTTCCACCACTGTGTAAACGTTTGTGTTCTCATGCCAATAAAGCTTCTTTGAATTGAAGATTGGCTCTCTACTTCCCCATGTGGCGGAGTCAGGTCATTGCAGGTTAGAAATGTATTTAAAACTTGAATATCTCAAAAGTACTATTTCAGCATGGCATCATTCTATAAGCTAAATCTTCAAAACGGTTGGGTCAATCTCCACAACCAATATATCATTTTGTAGCTATGATCCCCAGCTTAAATGAAAATGAAAAAAAAAAAAAAAAAAATCAATGACTAACTGTCAGCCGTGTCCAGTCACATATGCAAAGATGTCTTCCCTGTGTATTTTTTTTTTTTTTTAAATATACTGATTTAATGACATCATAAAATCATCCCCTTTTTACCATCCAACAACATCTGTGTGTGTAGCTAATTTAAGCTGGGTCACTACCTACAGTATATATCAATAACTGCTATCAAAATATAGTGTATTTTACCACATAATTTACAACAACAACAACAACAACGAACTGTTGTGCCCCTTTAGTAATGACACAAGTTTATTGTGCGTGCGTGCGTGCGTGCGTGCGTACGTGCGTGCGTGCGTGCGTGCGTGTGTGTGTGTGTCTAGGTCCTACAGTCCCATATGCATAAAGAGATACAGTCCAGTAAGACAACCTTCACAGCGTATGACCTGTTAAAGACCAAAGGCATGAGACGGATATCAATCTGCCTGGTAGCTGTATGGTGAGTAAACAATGGCATATATTTATACATTTTGTTGGTTTGCTGTGTGGTAGCCTATTGGGCAGAAATACACACACATGGCCAAAATATTAATTATTTCTGGACTCTTGTATTGGAGAAATGTGACTTTAAAGGACATTACTAGGGGTGTAAGGATATAGTAACTGTATCGAAATATCGTTTTTAACTTAAAAAATCAAAGTAGATCGAAATGAAAACAGCTCAAATCGAATCGTATTATTTGTATTGTATTGTTTTGTATCGTATTGAATCGGCAGTGCAAAGAATCGATTGTATTGATACTACCTACTTGTGCATTGTATTTAGCATTTTTAAGAAGAAAAAAATGAAAAGGAGGGGTTTAATTACTTTTCTTTTCCATATAGCTACACTGGTCTATCGATAAATGTGTGTAATCTCTGTGTTCATTTCAAGGTGCAGGTTTGTCAATATACAATGACCATGTATTTGCCAGATAATCACTGCGTTTACTTATACATGTTTCCCTTAAAAACCTGCACTATCCTCACCTTTCACACAGATTTAATTTCTTTGCTAAATAGTTACTATATCGATTTTAAATCATTGAATCGAGTCGTATCGTATCGCCATGAATGAACCAATATCGTCCATGTATCGTATCGTCAACCATGTATCGTGATTCGAATCGCTATTAAAATGTATCGTTACATCCCTAGACATTACAGTTTGTCTATCCATCTATTGCCAGTGAAATGTGTGAAATATATGTTATGTTTTACGGAAGTGGTAATAATAGTGTGTTGTATAGGCAAGCAAAGCAGTAGCATCCTGAAGCATACAGGAAATAGTATCGGAATCACGTAGAGGAACCAGGAAACTGTATACAGTAGCCTATCCAAGAGATAGAATAGTATCCAGAGAAGATGTTATTATTATTAGTAGTATTAATATGAATATTAAGCTACAGACTCTCATAATCTAATATCCAAGAACTAGTATGGATTTCTTCTTTCTTGCCTAGGTTTTCTACCAGTTTTGCATATTATGGTCTGGCTATGGACCTGCAGAAGTTTGGGGTAAGTGCTTCAGATTGTTTTCAATTTGTGAGTAAAAGAACAAAAGGTTTTACATCAAAATGTACCAAAACAGTAGAGCCTACTCACTTTGCAGAAAGTTAAGTTTTGAAATGTGTAAAATGTCAAAACATCTTTAGAGAATCACTGATATGTATATAGGGCTGAACTGGTTAATGTATGTTTTGTAATAATAATCAGTAACTAAAGTTGTCAAATAATTCAAAGTACGATATGTGTCCCTGATCGAGATGTAGTGGAGTAGAATTAAAAGTACAGAAAAGTAGAAATACTCCAGTGGGTAAAAACATTTAAATAATTAAGTACAGTACTTGAGTAAACATACTTAGTTACTTTACAGTATATTGCGTTTAATTAAGGCCCGTTGTACTTGTCGCTTGAGTACCCAGAGCGGTAACTTGACACAAAGCTCGGCTACGGCCAATCCGTGAAGCCGATGGGTCCGGTTGTCCAATCACAACCAGGGACTTGAAATCCTGTGTCTGTGGAGGGTGTAAGCTGGTGCCCAGGACTCTGCCTGGTGGATGACTTTTGGCTGCTTTTCTTTTGATCACTGTGGGACTGAGGTCCCACAGGCAGGGGCGTCACAAGGGGAAAGTGGGACTGAGTTACTAGGGCCCAAGGTGGAGGGTCTTAATTATGTTATACTTTAGCTATTGAAAAATAGCATATATACAAGCGATTTTTCAAAAATAGCACATTTTAGCATATCTACAAGCTCGCTGTGAGCTTGTTTATCTGCTATTTTTCAATAGTTAAAGCACAAAATAACGTGTAATAATGCATTCCCTGTCTAAATGGGTTAAACCCCCTCCCCTCATAGGAAGAACATTCATGGGGGGCCCGCAGTGAATCCTTGTACCCAGGGCCCAGAACTTGGTGCGACCCCCAGGGGTCTATCCTCGGCCTCTTCCTTCTTCCATCCATTTCCACCACATCCAAGCTGTCATGTTGTGGTGCACGA
This sequence comes from Nannobrachium achirus, assembly GCF_963921795.1. NCBI lineage: Eukaryota > Metazoa > Chordata > Actinopteri > Myctophiformes > Myctophidae > Nannobrachium > Nannobrachium achirus. The sequence continues at coordinate 2,095,226 of NC_137815.1, forward strand.
TGAATTCTAAAACGGTTTATGATAGACATTTAGGCTTGGGCCCTCAATAATAATCTTATCCTATTGGCTCAGGTGAACATCTACCTCATGCAGATCATCTTTGGTGCGGTGGATTTTCCTGCCAAGCTGTTTGCACTGGGCATGCTCACTTACTGTGGACGACGAGTTAGCCAGGCAACCTGCCTCAGCTTCGCTGCCATCATCATCTTCGCCAACATCTTTGTTCCTACAGGTTAGAAATGTGCACACACACACGCACGCACGCACGCACGCACGCGCACGCACGCACGCACGCACGCACACACACACACACACACACACACTAGGGTTGTGCGATAAGCAAAACAAATACTATCGTCCATCTTCAGCTCCAAATACGCCTATTGACGAGATATTCACCTAGAAAAGCATTGATGTGAGGACAGCTCCACAGTCCTAAGCCCGAGTTATACTTCCCCGTACAACGCAGCGGGTAACGCTTCGAAAATGGCAGATCTACAAGCTCACAACGCGTTGCGGACGCAACACGTTGTGAGCTTGTACTGTAGATCTGTCCAGTGTTGGGTTACTATAGTAACGTGACTACAGGGCTTCTCAGAACTGGACGCTGGGTAAACCAGGTCTCACTCACTGGACAAAACAACAAAGAATTGTAAAACATCACTTCCATTCCATAGGATATTATTTTAGGAATATTAAGGCCTAGGCCAGACTGAGCTGGATATTTCATATACCCCGGTTTTTCAGAATATCTAGGTCCACACGACAAAGATATCTAGGTCAAAAATAATCTGAGTCCCCAGACCTCCACTAGGGGGACAAGCACACACACAGTAAAGTCTTCAGAGATATCCGCGTTCCATGCCTACACGGATCCAGTGAATCGGATATTTTTCAATGTCTTCACTTATTTATCCGGTTTAAAAAAGCACCAGTTTCGCGGCCGAAATATCCAGCTTTGTGTGGGCGCACGCCCCAACCGCACAAAGAAATGTCTAGCTTCAGAAATACCCAGCTCCGTGTAGCAGGGACCTAAAACTAAAGATCACAAGTCGAAGCCGACATGCAGTAGCCTACCTCGGTTTGAGCGAAACATTAGCCTGGTAAACTAAGCACACCCACCCAAGTTTAACTCTTTATAGACATTTTTTTTTACATTCTGAGAATTAGATAATATTGTGTCGCTGCGTGATCATTTTATAAATCACCCACCCGGGCAGCCCTCCCCTGTAACTAAAGGGACTCGCAACACGCATCGGGTAGCGATCGTGTAGGCTAATATGACAAGTGTCAGCGACAAGTGGTGGGAAAAGTACTCAAATGTTTTACTTGAGTAAAAGTAGCAATAACACAATATAAACATGTTGGAAATGTTACTTGAGTAAAAGTAGGCCTACAAAAGTATTATGATCAAAATATACGTACCAAAACTACTAAAACCTTTGAAAATAGCCAATCTACAAGCTCACAATGCATCACGATGCGAGCAATTTGTACTTCAGTACAGTACTTGAGTAAATGTACTTAATGTAGCCTACATTACACCACTGGTCAGCGATGACTTTCAGGAACTATATAGCGCTACAGTTTCAGTTTAATTTTTTAACGGCCTGTAATAGCTTTGTAGAAGCCTCGCCAGAATTAAATCACAATCACAGTGTTAATACCTAACTGCTGGCCCAAATTGATTCACATTTTGTGTATAATAATGAAATTGACCCCATAAGGGAATCATAGAAACAGAGGTGTATGCTAGGGTGGTGGTGAGAGCAAAAAAGAAATAGCCAACCCCAATCAGAACTAGCTCCGCAGGCTTCGCATCATTACGTGGTTTTGTTGTTGTTAAAATATATCTTTATGTGTGAAGAATGTGGGGCCCATGTGACCCATAAGCTGTTCATCTCTTCTCCTCTGCTCTGGTGTCGTCAGACATGCAGACCGTCAGGACAGCTCTGGCCTGTATAGGAAAAGCTTTCACCTCGGCCTCCTTCACCTGTGTGTACCTCTTCACTGGAGAGCTTTACCCTACTGTCCTCAGGTACATCTTATGTGTGTGTTGGGGTTACTTGAGAAGCAAAAATAAAATACAAAATATAGCTGCAAGCAGCGATAAAGTGGCCAAGCCAGGAAAAAGTAGGAGAGCAAAAAAGCTGCAAGGGAAAAAAAAGCAAGAGAAAGTGGGAAAATAAATCAAAGAAAAACTACGGCAGCGGCAGGTCAGGTAGGTTTTGTTGGCCTCCTCGTGGCGCTATAATAGGCCAATGTGAAAAGGGTGCCTTTAAAGGCAATGTGACGCTGCATGCATGATTTGAGGCATTTTGTTCCAAAAATGAGTTTGGCAAAAGTTGTGGCGCTATAACAGGCCAATGTGAAAAGAGTGGCATTTGTTTTTGGGCTTTTTATGCCTTTATTTGATAGGATAGTAGGCTGACAGAAAATGGGGAGAGAGACGGGGAATGACATGTGGCAAAGGTCGTCCGGATCGGGAATCGAACCGGTGACGCCAGCAGGCATCATAGCCTTGTATGTGGTATGCGCCTTGACCACTAGGCCAGCGGGCACCCCACATTGTGGCTTTTTTTGTTCTCCTTTTAATTCCTAAAGAAAGGGAAAAGCTTTTTGTTTCGGTTACGTCATCGACTTGTAAGGTGACGTCCAGTAGAATCGGGAAAATATTTGATGACCCATAGGCTAGCAATCCAGCGTCACACGTGTGTGTGCATCAGTCCCAGTGCGTGACACCTCATCCCAGCTCAGCAGAAGGATATACTGTAGCTGACCTGATCTGACATGTGGTCTATGACATCAGACATCTATGAAGTCAGAGGTCAGTCATCTACCATATTTGGACATACTCACAGAGATTGCTCGCATTTATTGTAAGATATGGCCCCATTTTGGCCAACGTAAACAATCAACCAGGTCTGTGCTTTCTTTGGTCAAAGTCAATCCCATGCCAAAGCGCCAGCGTTCGCTCAGCAGTCTGCTGTCACCCCATGCCCATGTGCACGCACCCATGTGCGCAACCTCTGCGCTTCTCGCCCGTAGGGCGTCTTACTGCATAGAATAACTTTTTCAGTGGCTTTGATGAGCTTTGATTCAATACTCACTGTTTGTTACATTGCCTTTTATATTTTATATTTCCAGACAGACAGGCTATGGTTTTGTGTTGACCATGTCACGGATTGGAAGTATGGCAGCTCCTGCTGTGCTCATGTTGGATGAGGTAAGACTCTCTTGACTACTAACTGGCCCACACAAGTAGTCTAATTAATGATCAATATAACTGACAACTAACTAATTCATGTCACCAACTTCACATATAATTCTGTTTCTCCCAGGTGCTCCCAGCACTTCCCAGTGTGGTGTATGGCGGCGCTGCAATGATAGCTGCGGTGTTCGCCTGTTTCCTGCCTGAGACTCTCAACGCCCCCCTCCCTGACACCATAGAGGATGTGGAGGAGAGATGGTACGTGCAATTTGATTAATAAGAATTTCACTCTAAAACCTTAACTATATCTAATATAGTTTTTTTTAAGGCAATAACAGCATAATCCAAGAATGGCAAACAGCATAGCAAAAGCCTGTACGGGAGAGCTGGGACCTGTCCCACCTTGCAGCGGCCAGGTTACTGTGTCTCTTACATAATAGCGACATTAAGCAGACCGTTTCTACTACCGCAACGTGAGGTGGGACTACGGCTGCTATGACGTAATCGCCGTAGCGATCGTAATGGTTAAGCAAAGCCTCGGCGGCGACGGGTTCCCACCCCTTTCACTGAACGCTTTGGTTCCCATGGCGACGCGCACACGCAGCAGACGGAGTAGGCGCTACGTGGGAAGGGACCTTCTGCCGTAGGTTTATCTATCGAGCGCGGATCATTTCCGATTACCGTTGTCATGACACCTGATAGACAGCTGTCATCTGACTCAATGACAGGAAATAGGAAATCACATATCAAAGCTTAACATCAAAGGACAGGAAGAAGTCTACACACACCAGAAGGCCTGATTGATCAGCGCTCTTCCAATATATACTGTAGGTGCGACCTCACGACACCTTTAGGCTGCCAGACCCCACAGCTGACCCAGAGATAATATGCAAGCAAACATTGATACAGCAGTGTAGGCTACATTAAAACAAACTAAAATACAAACATGTTTAAAACTAAAGTTTAAATTACTCTGGGTCTGTTAAGAAGAAAAAATAAATAAAAAGTGTACATAGCCTACTTAGTTACTTTGACGGATTGCATGGAGCATCAGCTGTGTAAGAAAAAATTAGTTTGATTGTCAGTCTTTGCTGTCTGTCTGTCTGTCTGTCTGTCTGTCTGTCTGTCTGTCTGTCTGTCTGTTTGAGTGTAGGTCCAAGGAGGAGAGCGTGGCCTTGAAAGACTTGAAGGATGGAGAAGGGACTGGACTCAATGCAGTCTGACCAATCAGAAGAGGACATATTTGTCACCCAAGTAGAGGATTATTTCGGACAGACATCGGGTCGCTTAATAGTTAGATAATGCAATAGGGGCTTCTGGACTGACCCATTATTATTAGTTTTAATCACTTAAAACAAACATTTTGGAGAGAGATCATATGTAAATGGGGTTATGTCAGTGTGATTATGAATTGCTCAGAAGGCAGTGGGTGATTTTCTCAAGACAGATGCATCAAATAAATGGAACAGGAAGAGTTTTCCCCTTGCTGTCCAATTCTTCAGTCCAGAATGTGAGGTCAACAACAATATGCTTGATGAGTGAGAATGCAGATGGATCATAGCTCTCCTAGAACAATCCCTTGATACGTTTAGCTTATCATTAGATCAAGTGACAGCATTTGAAGACAACTTTATTTTATTTACAACAAGGGTTCATATTTTAGGTTCTATTTAGGGAAAATAAAAGATGAGTGTTAAAATGTTTCGATTTACTGCTTTCTAGCGTTTTAACCCTTAAGTTCTGTTCAGATTCACTACACCTTCGTTCTGTTCGGGTCATTTTGACCCGGGGGGTATTTGGTTTAAAAAAAACAACACTAATATACATTTTTACTTAACAAATCATCATGATACATTGACTTTGACTCAATACCAAACAATTCATATGATATATATGGTAAATGTTTGCATTCTTGCTTTGCTATATCACATTAAACACTGAAAGAGCTAGGCGTTTTTAATGATTTAGCTGAAATTCATGTAAAACAACTACTTTATTTAAAACTGGGCAATATTGCTCATGCTTATAGGACAAAATGAAAATCAGACAATATTTTTATGAACAACATGCCCATTAATTGAATACTTGTGGTTCAACAGGACATCATTCTCACATAGAGCTGAACACACATGTGAACACACATGAACGTCACATATGAATATACACTTTAACGTATACACTAGGACAGAGGTTTTCAAACACTTTGGTCTCAGGGCACCCCTGTAAACAACATTTTCATCCACAGCACCCCTGAAATACAGTGTTACTTTACAGCACCTTATGTTTATGTAAAATAATGTAAAATTTCCCCTAAGATACAGTACAGTCACAAGGAAAACTTCAGATAAGTGAGGGGTGAGGGGTGAGGAGGGGAGGGGTGAGGGGTGAGGAGGGGAGGGGTGAGGAGGAGAGGGGGTGAGGAGGGGAGGGGTGAGGTGAGGAGGAGAGGGGGTGAAGGGTGTGGGGGGGTGAGGGCGATAGGAGGGGGGAGGGGGGGAAGGAGGTGACTGTGTGTCTGTGTTAGTATACATGCTTTCTTTTATTTCTGTGCATCTGGGGTGGCGGGGGGGGGGGGTGTGGGAGGGAGGTGGGGGGGGGTTGGGTTGCGGGGTTTGGAGGGGAGAGGGTAAGGGCGAGGTGAGGGGGGTTGGAGGGGTGGAAGGGGTTAGGGGGTGATTGTGTATCTGTGTTTGTACATGATTCCTTGCATTTCTGTGCAACAGGGGTTAAGTGTGGGGAGGGGGGGCGGTGCGGAAAGGGGGGGGGGGGAGGGTTCGGAATGGGGCTTCGGAAGGGGGGTGTTAGAAGTGGGGGTGACAAGTGGGGGTGACTGTGTGTCTCTGTTTTGGCATAATACTGTGTATTTCTGTGCATCTGTGCTTCCGGGTCAAAATGACCCGAACAGCACTTAAAGCTGATATAAGCATTTCTTGGGCCAGCTTGTCAGAATTTTACTGTCACTTTTTTTATTTTTTTATTTTAGATTCAGATGGTTAGCAATGAAGTTTGCAGCGACAAAAAAAATCGAGTCTCTCGGTTGCCTGTAGGGGCCGCAGTCTGCCTCCAAAGCAGAGAGCTGCTGGGCTAAACCACCACGTGATTGGTTCGTTGCCGTTTAAAATCACCGCGCCGCGGTACAAACTACCTCTCTCGATTGGCTACCGAGTCGACTCTTTCGATTGGCTACGTCGGTTGTCAATCATTTTAAGCCCCACAGGCCGACGCCTCATTCTCCAATGAGGTTTGAAAACCACCGGTTTGAAAAACAGAAGAAGAAGAACATACTACGCATGCGCTCCCAACGGCTGTTTACGTCACTGCTCATAGTTTATTCTGTGCTGTGGTCGTTTCGTTTTGCGCTCTCTGAGACAAACAAACAAACAAACAAACAAAGACAAACTTTTAACGTGCTTTTGTGAAAAATGGCGGATTGGGAAAAGAAACGTCCCCGTCCCATTCTACCACTCCCCACAACGGCATACACCGCAAAGGCGGCAAAGAAAAAGAAGGCGGTGGAGAAGGAAATACACAGAGCTCGTGACAAAACACGAATCAACATCGGTGCTGCACATGGACGATGGAGGGATCTCAGAGACTCCAAAGGTCTCAAAACCGATGCTGAACTTGCTCTGTTGCTCCTGGACAGGTAGGCTTTTCACTTGCTCTATTTTATTTGTTTCCTGTGTTGGAATTAGTAGTTACAGCACTGCTCTTTTGTCTACTAGCTTACTATGCTAATGTTAGCTTCGTGGTGTGCATATGACTAGGACTCGGTACAAATTGACCCAAATGTACACTTGTCAGAGTTACATTTACATGGATTACAATATAAAAGGGGGTCCCAGAGATAACCAGGGTCTGCAGCCAATGCATGTCAAACTGGGGGTCCTTGAAATTAAAATGGTTGAGAACTGCTAGAGCTAGAGCCCTAAAAATCCTCTCTAATTTGAGGGACCCTTACATATCTTTTCAAACGGGGGTCCACGGGCTAAGAAGTGTCAATTTGGGGGTCCTTGACATGAAAAAGTTTGAGAACCACTGGTCAAATATGCTATTATTCGAATGATAACGTTAGTCTTGTCATGCACATAACCTACTTTCTACAGTTTCTAGAGAGTAGAGCAGTGGTTTCAAAACTTTTTAGCCCGTGACCCAAAAGAAAAATCAGACAATCGCCCAAGAACCAAACTAGTGAACATGCATAGCAGATCATCAAGATCAGAAACAGCAGATCTGCAAGCTCACAACGTGTCACGTTGCTCCGCGTTGAGAGCTTGTAGATTGGCTATTTTCACTACTTTATTATTATAGCCTATTTTATTCATGGAATGTCTTAGATGTGTTTGTTTCTTGTTAAAAAACTGTTACATTTCTAAAAAAATAAATCATATTTCAAAAGGTTTTACATCTTTTGAAATAATTATTTTTTCTGGAGTTCCCAAACTTTTTTGGCTTGGCTCAGGGCACCCTTAAAAATATTTTCTTCATCCTAGGCACCCCTACATTATATCATAATTTTCACTCCCAGCACCTTATATTTATAGCATATTTTAGCGACTATGTTGTGAGGAAAACATTAAGATAATAGCCATTTTGGTTAGAATTGACAGAAAATAACTTTGTAAGTTTAAAATGACACTTGAAATATTTTTTCAAGTGTCCAAATAAATTCCAAATATTATCAAATTATCTCGCGGCACCCCTGGACTGCCATCACGGCACCCCAGGGTGCCCCTTCACCCACTTTGAAAACCCCTGGTCTAGACCCATGAAAATTGGTCTGTGACCCACAAATGGGTCCCGACCCACTGTTTGGGAGTGTTCTAGAGTGTGCCCTCTGCTTAGTCATTTAGCATGTATATCCACTGAAATGGCCCACAAATAATGTTGCAATATTTGTGTGTTATTGTAGTTACATGAACGAGGAGTCATCCGCATCAACGCCCAAAAAGCGCCTTCCTACACCCCCCGCCCCCCCTGTTTCCAGCATCTATGCCGGGTCTCTGGCTGACAGGTGAGTGTGCATGAATTACTATCGCTGTAACTTTCTTTGCCTACTGAAATGCATGTCTAACTGTCTTCACTAGCTTACATTGCCTTAGTGAAAAAAAATGTCATGTTTCATCTCACTGTAATGTATGGTTAAATAAATATAAATCAAAGTGGGAATTCAAGCTCTCAAGCCACTAAACCTACAAAGCATTTTCAATTCTCACATGCAATCCTGTGACATTTCCATGTAGTAATGTTGTAGGGATAAGTAGGATAGTAAACCGTCGATCTATGTTATCTGTTATTTCTCATATTAATTATTGATGTATATTCAAAATATTAAAACATGCATGTTGATAGAATTATTGCCAAGAAGTATAGCTGCAGCCTCGCTATGCTTTGCCCTTAGAGAACACAGTTTCCTCCTATAACAATGGCTTTAGATCTTTTTCTAAAAACATGTTGCCTTCATTACAGAGTTGATGACTTTCGGCCAGAGGCTGGTGTTCAGGACCTGGGCTGTTGCAGTGGGGAGACGCCTGTGACCCTGGCTGCAAGGTAGAGCCATTGAGTAGGGCCAAAAAGATTATTATTATTATTATTAATAAGTAGTAGTAGTATCATCATCATCATAGCCAAGGGCTTGAGGCTTAGAAAATGTATTTTCCCAGCTGTTCTGAAACAGATGAGGACATTAAACTTTAAAAAAAAAAAAAAGTAATGTTGCCTGTGCGTGCAGTGACAATGACTCTATATACTATATTCTCTACTCCTTTGCACTTTTGTTTGAGACACTGGTGCTAAAAATGGTGCATAATGTATATGCACATTAGCTAATATTTTTAATTCATTCAGTAGGAAAAAATAAATACATTTTATATTGCCAGCATCTACATAGTTGTTGTCATTTTTATTTTCTTGTTGTAGGAAGTCATTGGATTTTTGCGTTGGCGCCATTGATGTTGAAGACTTCAATGACATAAAAAACGCAACGTAAGCTGCAATGCATTGCATACATTTATATCTTGTTTGTAGCTTGTCAAATCGTTCATTCTGAGCATTCTGTTGTCTGAGTAATAATTTTTGAACATTTCCTTCCATAGCATTGACTGGGGAGAGGAGGAGGAGGAAGAAGAAAACGACGAGTCTTGGTGTCTACTGGAGCCAGAGCCTGTAGAGAGTGAGGCAGAGTCTCCAGCATCATCTGACGAGGAGGACGATGTGTCCTCTGAGCCAGATGATAGCGACGATGCGGATTATGTTGCTCCCCTTCGTGTTAGGTAGGTTCCTATGCTGTCCCATAACTGTTTTCAGTGAAGTGACACTCTCAGTTACAGCTGTTCTTATATTTTTGTGTTTTATTGTTTGATTTCTCATGGCTGAAGAACTGGCGGTGCTCTGAAGTCAGGTGTCGACATCATGGCATTCGATACCATCACCATGGAGGAGACTGTCCATGATGTTGTACCCGGTGAAGACTCAGAGACGGATGAAGAAGAGTCGGACGAAGAAGAGACTCTGGTGAAAGAAACTCCACTCCCAGACAAGATTGTGATCTCGAAGCCAGAAGAAATAATTGGCCACCCAGCATCCATAGCCTACCATGACTGTCTCAAACAACTGGCAGAATGTCTTCTGCTACCTGTTCACATGTGCACAGAAAAGGACCCTGAGACGTGTGGGGCACTTGGACCATTTGGAGTCATTGTGATATCTCGAGGTACAGCAGCCATTGTTGAATGGGTACGTATTTCTAAATATAATCGTGAAATGCCTTTTTCTGTGTGGGCACAGTAAATCCGGGAAAGGGACACAAAAATATCAATGACAAGTATTCTGCTTTCTATTCCATGTCTGTTTCTCAGAAATGTCCATCTGGTCATACTGTCTGGAGTTGGTGTTCGCAGCCCAAGGTGAAGTTTGGAGTGAACGCTGGTGATTTCCTCCTGTCGTCCAATATCCTACTCTCTGGCAACAACTACACGAAGGTACACCAAGACTCTTTCTTTTTGGACTGCTTGACTGGTGTGTTAGTCACCAGCCAAGTGTGGGGTGGCTCAGAGTAGATGACAGAGTACAGCATATTGCAATGGGCCCAGTGTACAAGATGGTAGATACACTACACCACTAAGATACCATGTAACGATGTTCACAATTGGAAACTGGTTACAACAAACCTAGCCTAACCCTCACCCCGACTCTATAATAACTATTATTTTGCACTTTTTTTTTTTTTTTTAATCTAATGTGCTTTTCTGATAAACATCTACTGCATAGCACTGTGTTCTATCCGTTTGTCATTCAATGTTATGGAAGAGAAGTATCACAATGGACATACCTGAGTTTCCTTTTAGTTGTATCGATGAACTGTACTGTCATGAAACTGTACCTTTTCTTATGCAAAACCTCTACTAAATACATGTACTTCAATCCATCGATTCAGGTGGCTCTGCTGTTCAAATTCATGAACATGCAGATGGTCAACAGCTCCACCTACTTCAAACTCCAGGACCAATATTGTGTTGACACAATCAAGGAATTCTGGAGTAAGAAGAGAGAGCAGATTGTTAACCGACTGCGCTCAAAAGACTGTGTTGTGGCCCTGGGTGAGACGCGCACACACACACAAACACAAACATACACACATGTAGTCGTAACCAAATGTATTGGTCAGGAGTGTTGCAGAATTCTGTAGTTCCATTTTTTGGAGTGTGTGTGTGTGTGTGTGTGTGTGTGTGTGTGTAGAAGGACCACAACAGCTTCACATGGTTTTGCAACTCAGAGTTTCATGCCATAGGACAATCATCAGGCATATATATATATATTTCTTTTTTGTTCAAATTACTATTCATTCAAAGGTGATGGTCGGATGGACAGCCCAGGATTCTGCGCCCAGTATTGCTCATACACGGCAATGGAGAATGACACCAAAGAGATCATCTCTTTGGTTGTTGTGGACAAGAGGGAGACTAAGAGGAACTCTGTGATCATGGAAAAGGAAGGATTCATCCGGACCTTTGACATGATCCGACAAGAGATGAATCTTGTTGAAGTGTGCACAGATGCTCACTCACAAATCTCTGCCCTCTTCAGTAAGTGATCGTTTGGGTTTCATTACAGTTTGAGAGATTGGCCCAGGAATCCATGTACTGTACTGCTCTGACTACAGTAATTGATTTAACCCATTTAGGCCTAACCTATAGAATAGAAATCAGAAATTAGCCTACAAAACAAATATGTTGCTACATACTGTACATGTACTGTAAGCCCCTCCAAAAAAGCAAAATGTGTTCCCGGCCTGAATGGGTGGGGAAAATATACGTTATTATGAAATATATACGTTTTACATAGGCCTGTTTTTGTCTTCCATACAAACAGACCCAGACAAGGGGATGTACAGAGACCTTGGCGTTCTCCACACTTTGGACATCTGGCATGGGTCCAAAAATCTGGGGAAGAAGATACACGCAGTATGTTTATTAAATGTTTCGTGTGTGTGTGTGTGTGTGTGTGTGTGTGAGAGAGAGAGAACATACATTTGTTTCCCTTGTCTAGGAATACCTTGAACAAACAACCATTACTGATGTATTTTCTTTTTTCTGTGTGCAGGCAGGTCTGGAGAAGGGATGCTCCATTCTCCTTCAGTGGCAGAAGGACATCTGTAACCACTTCTGGTTTTGCTGTAAAACTGCGTCTACCTATAATGAGTTCTTTGTAAGTTCTCTGAAAGTCTTGGCCTTGGAATGTTCTAATCTACATCAATGTTGGTCTGTTACAGCTATTGTGTAATTTTATGTTTTAGGGGTATACTTTTATGTTTTCATTTACAGTAGCAGTAACGTTTCCTTTGTGCTTTTACATGTATAACTCAAGTAATGATGCCTTGCTGTTTTCCAGGACATGTGGAACGGACTTTTGCACCATGTCTCTGGGATTCACGAGTGGTTCTTCGGAGCCTGTCACCACATCCCCGACTACGTGGAAAGTGACAAGGAGAAGATCCCTCCAAACAGCGTGGCCCACAACAGACTCAAAGAGATCGTGCTGAACAACCGGTTTCTGAAGGATGTTCACAAGTACCTGACTTTCAGGTAAAACGTCAACATAGACTTATATTCAACGTACAATCTCCCTTATCTATACATACATTTTAGAACTGCAGCCAGCAGTTTGTTTGTCAGACACGACCAAATGCAGCACTCCAATTGGCTAGGACTGATCACGTGGCACACAGAGCTCCTAACCGGAAGTGCGTCCGGCGGTCAATTTTTTTTTTTTTTTTTTTTTTTTATATTTAAAAAAAAAAAAAATTTAACTTTTTTTTTTTTTTCAAAAAAATTTTTTTTTTTCTCTCACAGGTCGACCTCCGAGTTGGAGAGTTTCCATAACCATCTCCTCATGTATTGCGCCAAGCGTTTCTGCTTCAGCCCTCCTGTGTACGAAGCTAGAAACCTGCTGGCAGCCTTGGACTACAACTACCATGTCCACAGGCCATACAAGTTGAAGGCGGATGGATCACCAGAGTATGTTGAAAGCACTTGTTCTCTAGGGCATGGTTTCTGAAAGTGGGTGCCACAGAATACTTTAACAATTAGAATGGATCAATATTGACCCTCCATGATCATGAGAACAGACTTGAGTTGCACTGTACTTGATGAGTTATTTTTCCACCTACCCAAACTCTTCACCAAAATAGAAGATCTACAAGCTTACAATGTGACACAAAAGTTGTTATTTATAGGGGTGCCCTCAGTCAAAGTTTGAAAACCACTACAATAGGGTTCCTAGGGTCTGTTGACTGTTCTGAAGAATGTTTATCTACAAGTATTGTTTTTCTTCTTGTATGTGTGCCAGTTATAGGAGGCTGCACAACAAGAAGTCTAGGAAGTGGAGTCTGTACCCCATGAAGGTGTTGAAGGACTACGGCTTCATCTCTGAGCTACAGGCTGATATCCTGAACTGCAGACTGTCCTCCGGCCGAGGGATGAAACGGCTAACCACAAGAAGGTCAAATGACGCCCGCCAGCTCGGCCTTCTTAGTGGTGACGTACCCCCATCCAAACAGACGTTGTTGGACACACAAGTCAGCCGAGGACTTGGTACGCCTTCTAGACTATGCATTATAACACACATAGAGAGTGATTTTCCATTTATAATAATTGAGAGGAGATTGAGCATTTTATTATACTTGCAATGTGATTCGGAAGGCAACATTGTATTATTGTGTGTGTTACTTTAGCTCACTCCTGATGCGTGACAAATTACAAATTCATGTTCCTAATTCTAATTATGCTTTTAATTCAACAGGCCATGGACTGGCATCCAGCAGAACCATGGGGACAATGCAGAAGTAACAGACTCCTGGCAGAGAGAGACATCTGGCCTTGTCTCTCAAGAGGCCAAACCACGCTGACGCCAAAGTGACTACTGGCCAATCACAACGTGTCTTTTCAGGGACTTGTCAATTCAATTCAACAGAGCTTAGTTCCGATGTTGCACGGCTCAGCTGTTCTTAGATGCTGCGTTCGAAAAGACCCGCCCCCGCCTGACGCTGATTGTCCTGCCAACGTCTGTGTCAGTGACGCACGTGCAAGTGGGAATTGCCCGTTCGTAGAGTCCTCAAAGCCAAAGATATGTAATTAATGTAGATGGCTCATCCTCATTGGATCCACTGGAGTGCGACATGGTACACATACAAAGCCTACAAATGCCTGTTTACTGGTGCTATAGATCCCACGAGAGTGTGTTGCTGGGACAGCTAAAGAGCAATAATAAAGTTGATTTTCTCAGTTGTTGTGTCGCTGAGAAAAAAGCCACTTTAGTATGACAATTTTGTTAATATTATGTGGCTTGTGATGATCTGGTCCAATATTTAGTTCAGTGACTATAGCTTCTGAACTATTATTTTGCTCTGTGTTCACGTTGGCTCTCTCATTGTAAATTAATAGACTCCAAACATGCTTCCGCTTCCTAAAAAGGTATCTACCTACGTCACACAGAAACGGGAAGTACAGGTCTTTTGCACCCTCTTGCTATCGCCCTCTTGGGCAAAACTCATGCCTCAGAGCCAAAGGAGCACTTTAAAACCCACTTCCCCATAGAAAGGTGTTGTAAAATATGCTATAAATATAAGGTGTTGGGAGTGAAAATTAGGAATATAATATAGAGATGCCCCGAGCCAAAAATGGTTTTGGAACCCCTGCTTTACTCTGTACATATTGTTTTATATTTTCTCTACTCTGTACATAGTGTACATATTGTTTTATATTTTCTCTACTCTGTACATAGTGTTTTGTATATGTATTTGTGTTATAGTTGTGGCCGCTACTATACAAGCAACACACTATTGTTTTCGCTGCGAAATGTCTTTGCCAGCAAAGTGAACTTGCTTCAAACCATGTGTCACTGTTGTCATGCTTCACAGTGTGCAGTGTGGTTGCCCTAACAGGGCATCATCGAGGACAGGGGTCTTCAACAGGGGGTCCTCAGAGTTACTACAAGGGGTCCTCCAAATCTTTGTGTGATATAAACTTTTTTTCTCCTTTTTTATATTTCACTTGAACCCTAGCGTCCATATTCAGAGAATCTGCGAGGCGTTGTGAGCTAGCAGATCGGCTATTTTTGGCAAAGAGCTTTGGTGTAGGCTAGAGGGGAAAATGAGCAGACTAAGTACAAAGTGAAAGGTCAGGTTATGTATTGACTGTTCAAGTGGTTGAATATTTGAGAACACAAAATACACTGTGCTGTCAAACAATGGGACTACAGTACAGTATATGGAATCTATGAACAGGTTGTGGGGGTCCCTGCTTCATCTCTCAACTAAGGGGTCCTTGGCCTGAAAACGTTGAAGACCCCTGATCTAGGAATCAGGTGGGTGTTAGACCTTAGACCAGTGTCTCTAACCCTGCCCTGAGCCAATAACGTTTTTGGAACCCCTGTTCTGTGTACATATTGTATTATAGTTTCTCTACTCTGTACATAGTGTTTTATATATGTATTTGTGTTCTAGTTGTGGCCTTTACTCTACAGGCAACACACTATTGTTCCTCAGGTCTAACAATAAAAAATGACTACTCGCCATACCCTGTGTTTATTTCTTCATTAGAATATAATGTTGGTACTATTTATTTTATTCAAAGAACGGTCACGCTGGTGTAAATTGTAACACTAATGCTGTATAATTGTCTCATTGCACTTGCTAATAGTCCATCCTCGTATCATTTATTGTTTAGACTACTGCTGCTTATTCGTTATATATGCAAAGTTTCAAAGACTTCCCAAAAATCGTCCAACATTGACTGAAACTGTACTTTGATCTCAATGGGGCTGTTTACACTTTTGGGTTACATACAGAATACGAATAATTATGCAGTCAGTGTGACAGATGACATTTCTATTATAATTAGTTATGCACTTGTGTCCAACAGTAAAAATACAAGTATAATTGGCTGTGAAATACAAGTTTATTTTCTTTTTTAAACTGTGTGGGTTTTTTTGACCAGCAGGGGTCAGTGTGTATAACAGTACACAGTAAACAGAACACAGTACTTTGCATAGGCTGTCAACAAGAAAACAGGAAAATAAAAATATATTTACAGTGGAAAAGGGGAGGTAAGTATGCCCTTAGTACAATACCATTGAACGTCAGACGCCTAGAACACAGTACTTTGCATAGGCTATCAACAAAAGAAAACAGGAAAATAAAAAATATATATTTACAGTGGAAAAGGGGAGGTAATTATGCCCTTAGTCCAATACAAGTTTTGATTGTCTGGATATGGTCAAAACAAAACATGGTTGCCAGCTGATAAGCAGATTGTGTCAATGCATTTCAATGGGAATGGGGCAGATTCGTTTTGAGAAATCTGGCATTTGCGGATTTCTCCTAAAAATATTTTCCATTCCCATTGAAATGCATTGTCAGAATCTGCTTATCAGCTGGCAACCATACTTTGATGTGACCGTGCCCTTACGGTACATAGATAAGTAAATATTTCCCCCTAAAACAAAGGTCTTCAACAGGGGGTCCTCTAAATCTGTGTGATAGAAACCTTTTTCCTTTTTTATATTAACCATTTGAACGCTAGTGTTCATATTCTGATAAATGTTGCAAAAAATAGCATATCTACAAGCTCACAACGCCTGGCTATTTTTGGACAAAGAGGTTTGGTGTAGAGGGGGAAAAGACCAGACTAAGTACTGAGTGACAGGTCAAGTAAGTTTATTAACTGTTGGCACACTTCAAGTGGTGAAATATCTGAAAACACACATTGACATGAATCCAAAATACACAGATAATTGTGCTGAAACTAATGGAATCTCAGAAAGGGTAGTGGGGTCCCTGCTTCATCTCTCTCTCTCAACTAAGGGGTCCTTGACCTGAAAACGTTGAAGACCCCTGCCCTAAAATGCCCCAAACTTGGGAGAATGTCCATTTCAATAACATATTTTTTTTTTTATAACATTTTTTTTTTTTTTTTTTTTTTTTTAGTTTTTTTTACACCCTGCGTGGTATGAAACCTACGTACTGGCCGTCACTCGATGGCCAGGCATCGCGAATCTTCCACACACAACAACTAAAAATAACCATGCGTTGGTTCGCTCCCAAAAAACCATAGCGCCACACAATAAACTGCCTGTATGCAGCAAATCTAAACTGCTTGTTGTCCTCTCCTGGCTCTTGAATGTCGACGTCAGCCCGAACGTCGTTCCAGATCCTCCTGGCCAGTCTCAGATGAGGCGCCTGCATGCAGAGGAGGTCAAAATCTGGCAAGAGTGACACGCACGACCCAGGCTGCTGCATGCAGCACTTCTTCTCCAGCAAGGTCGGCATCTCCCTGCAGCGCTGACACACACACCAACTGGGTGGAGCTTGGCCAGGAGGATCTGGAGGCAGACTGTCACTGGGATCAGGCAGGTCAAACAGCAGGCTGGGCTCTTTATCAAGAGCCCTATGAAGAAGGACCCGGATGTCCCCCAGTGACATTCGGTCAATTCGTGCCTGAAAATAGACAAAGACAATATGAATAGAGAGACAATTCAATTATAACCAAAGTAACTTCATCAAAGTATAAATATTAATTTATGCATGCAATGGGCAAAATAATTTACAATAAATAGCTAGGGGCTCTTACACATTTAATTCCAAAAGTAATACTTTTTCCATACTAATTTCCAGACTGTTATTATAATGTACAACCTTACACACAAACTTGATTTATACTTCATCATTTGATAGTGTCCTGTAGCAAAGATAGCAGATCTGCAAGCTTGGGGATCTGTTATTTTTACTATTTGTGAAAATATCTGACCAAATTATTCACCTATAATTAATTGGGAAAGCAGATTGAAAGAGCCAGGGTGCCATGTTATTTGTTCCCTTTTACATTAGAAATATATTTTCAACAACACAATTGTAGACCCACATAGAAATAATATATTTTCAACAGCCCATCTACCCTGTTGATAGATAGATAGATAGATAGATAGATAGATAGAATCTAAGCCTACCCTTTGGCCCACAATGGCTTGCTGCCTTAGCTGCTCCATCCTCTGGATGTCCTCCTGGCAGAGACGGTCTGGTCCTGCCTGCTGCCCTCTCCGACCCCTTCCTCTACCCCGACCACTGCCAGTGGCAATCTTCTTGGCACCCGGTTGGCTTTTTTTTCCAGCCTGTTTGCGAGGGACAGGACCTGGTTTGATTGATTGAAGACTTTATTAAAAGTTTGCATAGGAAAAGGTACAGTTTCATGACGGTACAGTTCACTGGTACAAGCTCAACTAAAAGGAGATCCTAGAAAAGACTAAGCTTATTTCCATAGGAAACCATTGAAGTATCTCATAAAACATTGAATGACAGACGGATAGAACACAGTTCTATGCAGCAGATATAGTCAGGAACATTTAAAAAAAAAGGGGGGGGGGGGGGGGGGGGGAATACAGTAGTTACATACAAAATAAGTGATTTACCTGGGGGCTGGTAATCGTCTCCACTGCCAGCATTGCTGTCCTCCTCCTCCATTATTGAACACTGTTTAGAAATAAAATAAAATAAAAATAAAGCTCAAAGCTCAATCTTGGCTAACATATTCAGCTAATAAGTTCGTTTACAGAAAGATTCATTTGGATGTATGCCTCTGTGATGTACACAGCAGTAGCAGTTTAGGTAGAGCTAAACTATATGAATAGCCAGTAGTCTAACCCATGTCTTCCAGTAGGCCTATACTTGCTATAAAGCTGTGAGTAAAAACGTTCATTATGACATATAGTTTACTAAAAGTCAATATATGATAGCTTACCTCCGAATCAGACATTCTGTTCGCCATACTGCTTCTGTTTGACTGCTTTTAAGTTTCAAAACAACCGCACGTTGTGCAAAGAGCCTCACTGAGCAGACGCAGTTTTCTTCTTCGTTGGTGGCTTTAGCGCACGGCCATACTGAGTGAGGCGGGCCCTTAGTGGGCTGACCATAGATCTCACTGGATTGGCTGTTGTTTAGAGGCCAAATGCGACCCCTGCAGGCAACATAGAGACTAGATATTTTGCAATGACTATCCAACCCACTGAAACTGTCTAAAAACAAAAAAAAAACAAAAAAAAAGTGACAGTAAAAATTTGACCAGATCTGGCCAGAAATTGCTTATAGCAACTTTAAGGTTCAAAAAATATGAGGGGGGTGTAGCATGGGTGTAGTGCAAAAATATTTTTTTTACATGTTCATCTCAGAAGAATCTTTAAGGCCAGTGAGTTTCAGGTGGAAACAATTTAAACTTCTACCTTTGTTTTCCAAATGAAAATGTAAAACGGGTCAAAATGACCCGAACAGCACTTAAGGGTTAAGCGATTTTAGCAATTCCGATTTCAGTGGGTGGGGGCATGCGTACAAGTGGCTAAATATGTCTTTTTAAACACAATAAGCCCATTCCCAAGATGCACCGCAATCTTTCATGGGCAGAAATAGTAATAGAAATCGCTGGTTTGTTGTGTCTAAAAATACATATTTAGTCAATTGTTTATGTAGCCCCGGAAACAGCTACAGTAAGATGTTACTCAAGCGTTTATTTCATCCCTTGAAGACTATAGGTTTATAAGGTAGGTTTTATGAGTAAACTTTAAGTAGGCTAGCCATAATATAACAATATTTATAGACCAAAAAACAATGAATGAAGTGTAAAGAGTGTAAAGTCTTATCCTAGGCATAAACATGTATCCACCTCTACAGTATATGCTACAGCAGGTTTGCACATTAATAGTGTGTGTCAAATGACACAGAAAACACATTTATATAATTACAAATACACATTATAGTCATAATTATAGTCATATAGTCAAACCATGCTAATTTACCATTTAGCATACGATATTGTGAAAGCCAGCTAGGGCAGGTTAGGGTCTCCAAGAGTGGTTCTTAAAGTGGGGTTTGGGGACCCCCAGGTGTCCTTGAAGGTGTTCCAGGGGGTCCTAAACCAAATTATAGTTATGGACAGGATTTTACGGTGTAGATTAGGGTCCCAAAGATTATTTTTGATATATTTTCTTTAAGAAAAGAAAATGTTATCAAATGGGGGTCTGTGTACAAGTCCATCTCAAACTGGGGGTTCTTAACATTTTGCCCGTAGGGTGGGTATTTTGCCGTTAGGGAGGGGAGGGTAGTGGGGCGGGATGGTGTTTTCCTCTGGTGTTTCAGTCCGAGTGTATCAAAGGGTGCGTTCGGAAATGCGCACCGGGTGGACTGCGCGGGCGTTTATCGTGGGCTTGCCCAGGCCTTACGGCCTGGGCATAAATATAACGATTGCATTCACCACGGCTTCGTAACTCGCGCGGCCGGCCCTGGCCCGCTCTTCGCGGCCACTCGCGCCTGCGGCGCTCGGGGGCGAAGAGCAGGACCAAGGTCCGCTGGCCTTCGCGCCGCTTGCAATGTCGTGGACAATAAAACGAGCGCACCCTTTGATACACTCGGACTGAATCACCAGTAGAAAACACTCTCTCGTAGTGGGGCGGCAGTGGGTCAGGGCGTATAGCGGCCATTTTGGAATCCGAGGGTTCCTGGTTCGATTCCCGGCTCATCCTGGCTAAGTGTCAAAGTGTCCTTGAGCAAGACACTGAACCCCTAACTGCTCCCGATGAGCAGGTTGGTTTCCTCCGCCATCACCCGGTGAATGGGTGAATGTGAAGTACATTGCAATGTAGCTTTGGAGAAAAGTGCTATATAAATGCAGTCAAGTCCATTTACCAGGGCAAATGGCCTGCATTTATATAGCGTTATATAGCTCATTATAGTTTAATACATTTATAATTATAATCATATAACTCAATGTACAACCACAAGTCTCCCCTCGGCACTGCAACACCTGGATATTGTTGCGACCGGAGGTCGCAGTTTAGGCCTTCCGTACAGGAAGTGATGTCTCATGACATCCCCTCATCAAAGATCAAACCCTGGATATTCATACTGTCACTGTGATATCACAGGTGATATCACAGTGACAGCCCATATATGAAGATCCCTGATGTAATTGATATATATATATATATATACTAAAAAAGTATATAGGAGACCTTCATCAGAAGAGACTGCAACACTTCAAATGAACTGCGATGGACCACTGCTTACTGCATTATTAATTCTTTATTAGCACGACGCGTTTCGCCGCATCAGGCTTCATCAGGTGCTATACATGAAGTGGTGTCATTTCTGTCATACATATATAGTAGCAATAATTAACAGTTCCGCCCCCCCAGGCGTGGCATAAATCATTCAATCATTGAGGGAGGGGGCAGACAAGATATATGTATACCAAACATCATGTAACAAACGAATAAAAGAAAACATTTGAATTAAAATATATACATCTTTTTCCATATACAAATATATAGCAGATGTCTTGTAATAGAGAAAATAAACCCACCAACAGTGATACCAGTAAACCCTTTGCAGAGACCAACATTTAAAACAATTACCAAATAACAAATAACAAAATATCAAAATATATGGGCATACTTGGAATGGGTTTCAATGGGGGCAAGCATGATTGAACAGGTAGGTTGTTAGAACAAAGCAGTGCACGTTTATTTGTATAAAAAGTATAAATTGTATAAATATAGAATATATCATTATAGGGCAGTGGGGTATTAACAGTATAATAACCTTAAAATAATTATAGAAAGGTGCTGAGATCTAAGCTCTCGTTTAAACCATTTGGTTCCATGGTGTTTAGAGTGTAGATCCAAAAAGCTTCTCTCTGTAATAGCAGCTTTACCGTGTCACCGCCTCTAGGTGGCAGGTTGACTTTCTCTATGCCCATGAACTTGAGGGTGGCTGCTGATCCGTGCCCTCTCTCTTTGTAATGACGTGCAATCGCATAATCCATGTTACCATTTCTGATCGCCGCTTTATGTTCGGCTATACGTATTTTTAAATTTAGTTTAGTTTGCTCAATATACATCATACCACACGGGCATTTCAACATATAGACCACATGCGTTGTGTTGCAATTAATGAACCCCTTTATTTTATATTCCTTACCACTGTGAGGGTGATAAAATACCTTTGTGGTGCTGGTATTGGAACAATGTGTGCATCTCCCACAAGGGTGGTTACCGCATAATTCACCACTTAACCAAGTTGATGCAGAAGGTGGTCTATACATGGAAGTGACAACAGAGTCCCTTATGTTTCTTCCTCTTTTAAAACAAAACCTTGGTGAGAGTTTTGATATGTTTTTTAAATTAGGATCGCATTTAAGTATGTTCCAATGTTTCTGTATAATTCTCTTAATATCATGGGAAGATGTGTTAAACTCTGTAACAAAGGTGACTCTGTTGTCGGAAACTTCCCTGTTAGCAGGCTGCAAAAGGGTGTCTCTTTGTACAGATCTGGTTTTGTTTTCAGCTGCATTTATAATGGATGTCTTATAGCCCCTCTGACTAAACCTGTTATGCATTTCTTTTGCTTTTACCTTAAAGTCCGCAGTATCACTACAGATGCGCTTAAGGCGCAGAAATTGTCCATGTGGAATATTTTCCACTAAACTTTTCGGGTGGTGGCTCTGTGCGTGTAGTATACTGTTACGATCTGTGGGTTTGCGGAAAATAGTGGTGTTAAGACATCCATCAGAGTTAACTGAAATGCGTAAATCTAGAAAATCTATGTTGTCTCTACTATGCACCATGGTAAACTTTAATGTGGGATGTGTACTATTAATGTAATCCTTGAAATCATGCAACTCATTTTCTTGACCAGTAAATATCATCAAAATGTCATCAATATATCTTTTACAGCAAATAACCTTTTTAAGGAGAGGAGAGGCAGCTTCATTTTGAATGAAGCGTGATTCCCAATGTCCCATAAATAAATTTGCATAATTGGGTGCAAATGTAGACCCCGGCCATAGCAGTGCCTTGGACTTGAATGAAAAACTTATTGTGAAACATAAAATAGTTCGATTTCAAAATGAAATTAGTTAAACCAAGTAAGCAGTCTATAGGAATATCCTCTTGTGTACCCAAAAAGAAAGACATTGCCGCCAGGCCATCATCGTGAGGTATGTTGGTATACAGGCTTTCTACGTCGAAAGACACTAGGTAGGCACCATGTGGGACAGTTATGTTTAATGAATTCAATACATCCCTGGTGTCTGCTACATATGAGGGCAATGCCTTGACAGTATCTTTAATAAAAAAATCAACGAATTGGCTCAAAGGCTCAGATATTGAGTTGTTCCCTGAGACGATGGGTCGTCCTGGTGGGTTTGTTAAGCCTTTGTGAATTTTGGGTAATAAGTAAAGTACTGGAGTAACTGGAAAATCGACCTTAAGGAATTCATATTGTTTCTGAGTTATGTTTTTATCATGGAGTGCAGTATCCAGAATCTTGTCTCTGTCTTTCATCAGTTGTTCAATTGGATTTCGTAAAAGGCGTTTATTAAAAGAAGTATTGCCAAGCTGTCGCATTGCTTCGGCGACATAATCTTTTGTGTTTTGAACAACAATAGAACCGCCTTTGTCTGCGGACTTAATAATGATTTCATCATTTTTTCTAAGTTCCTCTAGAGCTTTTCGCTCCAATGCTGTCACATTTTGGTGTTTAATTACTTTATCTGATGATATGGCACATTTCTGTATATCCTCCTCAACCAGTTTACTAAAGGTAACCAAGGTCGGATTCAGAGTAGCCTACTAGTAGGACAAAATGTAGATGACTTTTTTAATTTATTCATAGGATTAATTGGTACAGATTGGTCAGCATTTCTAAAGTGATTTCTAAGATGTAGGAGTCTGAAAAACTTGTAACAGTCCACTTTAAGCTTAAATGCATTAACCTTGTTAGTAGGTACATAGGAAAGTCCTTTGCTTAACACAGATAGCTGTGCAGGGGAGAGTGGACAGTCTGATATATTTATTACCGTCTGCTCTTGCTGCGGGTGACCACAGTGTGCGGGGTGGCGTTTCTTCTTGCCCCGCCGCGTCCTCTTCCCCTGGCTCCGCCTCGTTGATGTTGTTGGTGGTAGCTGTGATGTCGTGGGGTATCCCTTGTTTGTGCGTCTAAAAAACGCTCATCTTGGGAGAAGGTAGAGTCGCTTGATAGAGCGAGATCAGATTCGGAGGTTGGATTAATCTGCTCCTGGTTCCATGCCTTACGTGGCCAGCGTCTCCTTTGGTGGTGTGGGGGTGCGCCTGCTGCTCGGCGGCGCTTGTTTCCTCCCTCTTGGTGCCAGGCATAGACTTTTCCCTCCTTGTAGTCTTGAGCGTGTTGTTCAAACTTGCTTCTTTTGAGCGCTTTAAGCTCATTCTCAAATTTGGTGAGGTTATCTCTCAATTTGTGTTCAAAGTTGGTGAATTCGTCAGAGCTGATTAAAGCACATCATTTGCTTTTAATTTCTTGAGACTCTGATTTGGCTTTCTCTTCTTCTTTAGCCGTTTGTTCAATAGTAAGCAGTATGAGGTCCATCGAGCACTTGTTTAATACTTGTTCCCATCTTTGCATAAAAGCAGGGTCTTCTCTGCCAAACGCAGGCTGCTTGTTGATTCGAAGCCCTCGAGGTATCTGTTTGGCTTTCCAATATTCGGAAAGAGTGACAGAGTGCCATTTTAGCCGGCTTTCTTTGTTGTATGAGTTGTCAAGGGCAGTCTTTAAGTCACTCACATCAGTATGATCCATTCGTTGATGTTCCTCATCAAACAGAGAGAGCTGTGACAATATCTTGTGGGCTTCATGGTCACTGATCGACAAGCATTGTGCCTGCTGTGTAGCCTGTAAGGTTTCTTCTTGGTCAGGCATAGTGGGCAGGTATGGGAGTGCAGAGAGGCGACGGGTATCTTGCTGTGATACTCTGGACAATAGGACAAAGAGATCAGCAGCCACCCTCAAGTTCATGGGCATAGAGAAAGTCAACCTGCCACCTAGAGGCGGTGACACGGTAAAGCTGCTATTACAGAGAGAAGCTTTTTGGATCTACACTCTAAACACCATGGAACCAAATGGTTTAAACGAGAGCTTAGATCTCAGCACCTTTCTATAATTATTTTAAGGTTATTATACTGTTATTACCCCACTGCCCTATAATGATATATTCTATATTTATACAATTTATACTTTTTATACAAATAAACGTGCAGTGCTTTGTTCTAACAACCTACCTGTTCAATCATGCTTGCCCCCATTGAAACCCATTCCAAGTATGCCCATATATTTTGATATTTTGTTATTTGTTATTTGGTAATTGTTTTAAATGTTGGTCTCTGCAAAGGGTTTACTGGTATCACTGTTGGTGGGTTTATTTTCTCTATTACAAGACATCTGCTATATATTTGTATATGGAAAAAGATGTATATATTTTAATTCAAATGTTTTCTTTTATTTGTTTGTTACATGATGTTTGGTATACATATAACTTGTCTGCCCCCTCCCTCAATGATTGAATGATTTATGCCACGCCTGGGGGGGCGGAACTGTTAATTATTGCTACTATATATGTATGACAGAAATGACACCACTTCATGTATAGCACCTGATGAAGCCTGATGCGGCGAAACGCGTTGTGCTAATAAAGAATTAATAATGCAGTAAGCAGTGGTCCATCGCAGTTCATTTGAAGTGTTGCAGTCTCTTCTGATGAAGGTCTCCTATATACTTGTTTAGTATATATATATATATATATATTAGTATAAGTAAACCCGGCTAAAATTCTCAAAGCACATACTGTAAACCAATTGATAAGAATTGAAAAAAATGTAATGATGTGATGAGAAATAGATGCATAATAACACGATTTACATTTGAAGGAGTAGTTCACCCCCCCAAAATGACTTTTTTTTCCTATCGATTGCTCACCACCATGGACACTTGAGTTCAATAATGTTTTTTTTATTTTTTTTTATTTTTTTTTTACTTTTTTCATTTTTTTTAAGATATGTTTTTATTTTATTGCATTTTTCCATTCTCCAAAATAATTATAAAAAAAAGAAAAAGGTTAAAAAAAAGAAAAAAAAGAAAGAAGAAAAAAAAAACACGGCCTGATCACATAGCCTATTAGAAGGACAGTATGAGTCACCAGAACCAAGGACGGGTGCTTTCGATGAATCTGCATGGTTAAAATGGAGTTTGAAGTTACAATGGGTTTGTAGCTATAGGAAGGGGGCGTCTGATATCAATGAATATCAAATATCGAAATACTGAAGAAATACTGAAATATCCCTTTAATACACGTTTCACTACACAACGTGACAATGATGATTTCGCTGCACCAGTGGTTCTCAAAGTGGGGTCCGGGGACCTACAGAGCTTAAAAGGGGGTTCCAGGGGGTCCCCAGCTAAAAATAGCAGATACTGTACACTAGCTCACAGCATGTCAATTAATTAAAAAAAGCTTGTACATCATGATTTGCATTTTTTGAAAAATCTTTAAAATGTTTATTTATTTATTACTTATTTTGAATAATCATTATTATTATTTTTACACAAATCTTCTCTTATGCAGTGTTATTTTTTTCTGCAAATTTTGATTTAGTCTTACTATAGTCTTTTGAATAACACACCATTTAGTCTTAGTCCTGTCATAGTCTTCTGAAATTGTTTTAGTCTAGTCTAGTCTTAGTCGACTAAATATCAAAATAGTCTTAGTCTTTTGGGATAAGTCTTAATACTTTGGTGTTCGTCTTTTAGGCTAAGTCTTTTAGGTTGAATATAACCACATCACTCTGAAGTCATTGTCTTCTACTGCCTGTTACTTGGTCAAAATAAATCATACATAAAATATATATTTGGCTTTAATTTCATTGCACAGTTACTGTACATATGTGTTAGGCTTAGACTTAGATTTAGTCTTAATCTTAGTCTTTTGAATTACACAAATAATCGTCTGTGTCCAAGTCTTAGTCTTCTAAAATTGTTTTCTTATCGACAAAATATCAAAATCTTGTAGTCTTTTAGTTTTAGTCTTAGTCGACAAAATGAACACTGCTCTTATGGGGGTCCCTGGCACAACATATTTCCAGATGGGTGTCTGCGGTGAGAATGGAAAAAAAGGCACAAAAAGGTTGGTAGATCCACTGCACTAGACAGCTCTTTCACACATCCATCTTTCAGATTTAGAACATGGGTTGTCGTCCCATTCTCCATCCAAAAAGTTAACACAGTCTCCACCTTCACCGCTGCTGGCCCAGAACCTGTAGAAGTAGGAACATGTCATTCATTACAATACATGTACAAGCAGAATTGGTTTATTTTTTTCTAAAATAGACTATAATCTACTCCTTAGTTCAGCTCATATCAATCATAGGTGGATATTTGTTTCAACTGCATATTGTTGCTTATAAGGCCCGGTCGTGCAGGGATTTTAAGCAGGACGGTGCAGTGACTGAGGGGCTTTGGGCGGGGCTTGTAAGGAAAACAAGCGTTCTCCATTCCTTGCAAACCATCTGTGATGGATTTTCGGGCCGCACGGCTTAGTAGCTATAGGCTGGCAGTTTACGCAGGGAGTTCACAGACATAGTAGCTAAATCTGGTTTAAAAGAATTATGAATTTCTATTAAATATTCTAGTTACAATGAGATTGAAAACCCACTGTAATATTTCCCAAGGTTAATATGAACAAATCAAATCGATATTTTATATTATGTTCTGTTATGTTTTTTTGCACATGCATTCCTTTAATTCCATAAGGCTGGACCACTTGGGCAAATTACATCATCAACCTGCAACAGGCAGTGTCCCTCTTGAATAAAAGACTAACTCTCTCTAAAACAAATATAATATATGGCAGACCAAGTTGAGCAGACCAAGCACAGAGTGAAAGGTCACGTTTATTAATTATTGACGGTTCAAGTGCTTAAATATCTGAAAACACAAATGTACATGAATCCAAAATACACTGATGACTGTGCTGTCAAACAATTAAACTATATGGAATCTATGAACAGGTTGTGGGGGTCCCTGCTTCATCTCTCTCTCAACTAAGGGGTCCTCAGCCTGTGTATTAGGGCTTGTTAGCCAGGGATCCTAAGTCTTACGTTGGTGAGGTCAGTGGCATCCCATGCACCCACACAAAGGATCCTTCTTCCTTCTTCAAGCCAATCCACACCCGGTACGGTGCTTCAGTGCCAATGACTCTGCTAACAAGGCCCTGCACAGAAAAGCTGCTGGTTACTGAAATACAAACTGTATAACATACACACACACGTGCACACACACGCAGGCACGCACGCACGCACGCACGCACACACACAAACACACAGACATAGACACGCACGCACGCACATTACCCTTTTCTCATAGGAGTTTACGATGATCAGGTCTGATTGCTTGTCCATACAGTATTGTCTGCTCGCCTTCCAGGTTTTCTTGTCAGTAGCATTAGAGATGTAATAGCACACACCATCACCGTCTAATGTAAATCCATCTGATTCTATTAACAAAAAAAAATAAGTTAGCCACTGTTTTTGTGTTTTTTGTTGTTGACTTAATTTATGATGAACTAGAAGCAGTGCTCTTCCGAGCACAGGTCTCCACCAGGTAAAGGTAGGTCCTGGTGGCGGTAAATGTGAAAAGGGTGCCATGTCTTCTTTGGCCTTTAACAGCAATGTGACCCTGCATGACTTTTTTGTTCCAAAAATGTGTTCGGAAATATCGACCTGCTGGTGGCGCTATAACAGGCCAATGTGAAAAGGGTGGCATTTGTTCCTTGACCTAGTGGGAATGTACGTGCAGAATTTCTCTGTAATCACAAGCTGCGTTCATTATTTAAGTGATTTTGTTCAAAATGGAACAATCCTGCAAACTTTGGAAGCCAATGTTAGCCAATTAGGATGGAATATGAAATATCGGACAGATCTGTCTTGATCACATGACTATAGAGATACTGTGTACTGATTTGCATGATTTTTGGATAAAATCTCAAGGAATAATAGGAAAAAAAGTGTTTTACACAAGTCGGCCTCCAGGTGGCGCTATAAAAGGCATATGAAAAAAGCAGGGCAACGGTTTTTCCTTGGCCTCTAGGGAGTGCAGATACAAAGTTGTACACTGATCAGTGGAGTTATAGGTAAAAACACAAATCGGCCTGTTGTAGCACCACCATGAGGCCGATTTGAAAACATTTAAGTGGCATTTATTCCTCTGCCTATTGGGAATGTGCATGCACAATTTTACCAAAATCGCGTACTGCGTTCATGATTTCAGGCATTTGATTCAAAACTGACCAATCCTGCTAACTTTGGAAGCCAGTTTTAGCCAATCAGGATGGAATTTGGAAAATCGGACGATCCATGTCGATCACATGACTGTAGAGACAATGTCTACCAATTTGCGTGATTTTTGGACAAAATCTGTAGGAGTACTGGCAATAGTTAGTTTGGCAAAAAAGGGCCTCCTGGTGGCGCTAGAACAGGCCCATGTGAAAAATGTGGGGCAGAGGTTCTGAATTGGTATCCAGGGAGTGTGTGTGCACAGTTTGGCAGCGACCGGGCCAACGGCGCCGGAGATTAGCTGATAACGGACGGACGGACGGACGGACGGACGGACGGACGGACGGACGGACGGAGGGGAAAACATACTCTCCCCCATGCCTTCGGCTGGTGGAGACAATGATGGAAAACGTGATATGACATGGCAGTGGTTCTCAACCTGTGGGCCAGTACCCCCAGGGGGATCCCAAAATTATTTTGGGGGGTCCCCAGATGATTTACTTAATGTGCAACATTGTTTTCTCTCTAGAGTTTAAGTGTATAGAGGGTATCTGCACATTTCTAAAGTGAGTTAAGGACTTTTTAATACCTCTAAAATGACAAATTAAACATTGGCCAAACTGTCAAATATTAGAGGCAGAAATTGTGAAAATAGATTGGCTATTTTCACAATAGAACCGTGTTATATCCTGCAAAATGTTATGCCTCAACTCTTAGTGCTCGTCAGAGTGGGGGGGGGGGGGGGGGGGGGGGGGTCCCACTCCCCAGTTAAGGGGGGGGGGGTCCCACTCCCCAGTTAAAATATGATTATTTTGGGGGGTCATGGCTTGAAAAGGTTGAGAACCACTGCTCTAATTCAATGATGGAAAACTTGATATAACATGGAATAAAAACAGTGATGTCTCACTGACCACACAGCCTCTTCTTCTCATCTCCCTCGGCAGTTAATTGTTCAAGAGTGGTCTGCAGCTGCTTGTTCTGTGCAGTCAGGTTGGCATGGCTGGCCTGTAACTGTTCAAGACTAGTCTGTAACTGCTCTTTCTCTGCAGTCAGGTTGGTGTGGCTGGCCTGTAACTGTTCAAAACTTGACTGTATCTGGTTCTTCTGTTCGGTCAGGTTGGTCTGTAACTTTTCACAATTGGTCTGCAACTGCTTTCTCTGTGAAGTCAGTTTGGTATGGTTGGTCTGTAACTGTTCAAAACTGGACCGTATCTGTTTCTTCTGTTCGGTCAGGTTGGTCTGTAACTGTTCACAATTGGTCTTTAACTGCGCTTTCTGTGCAGTCAGGTTCTTATGGTTGGTCTGTAAGAGTTCAAAACTGGACTGTATCTTGTTCTTCTGTTCAGTCAGGTTGGTACGGTTGGTCTGTAACCGTTCATAACTCGTCTGCAACTGCTCTTTCTGTGCAGTCAGGTTGGTGTGATTGGTTTGTAACTGTTCAAAACTGGACAGAATCTGTTTGTTCTCTGCAGTCACGTTGGTATGGCTGGCCTGTAACTGTTCAAGACTGGTCTGCAACTGCTCTTCCTGTTTCGCCAGGCTGGTGTAGTTGGTCTGTAACTGTTCAAAACTGGACTGAATCTGGTTTTTCTGTTCGGTCAGGTTGGTCTGTAACTGTTCACAATTGGTCTGCAACTTCTCTTTCTGTTCAGTTAGGTTTTTATGGTTGGTCTGCAAGTGTTCAAAACTGGTCTGCAACTGCTCTTTTTGTGCAGTCAGGTTGGTATGGCTGGTATGTAACTGTTCAACACTGGACTGTAACTGGTTCTTCTGTTCAGCCAGGCTTGTATGGTTGGTCTGTAACCTTTCAAAACTCGACTGCAACTGCTCTTTCTGTGCAGTCAGGTCTGTATGGTTGGTCTGTAAGAGTTCAAAACTAATCTGCAACTGCTCTTTTTGTTCAGTCAGACTGGTGTGGTTGGTCTGTAACTGTTCACAACTGGCCTGCAATTGGTCTTTATGTGCACTCAGGTTGGTGTGGCTGCTCTTTAACTGTTCAAAACTGGTCTGTATCTGGTTCTTCTGTTCAGTCAGGTTGGTCTGTAACTGTTCACAATTGGTCTGCAACTGCTCTTTCTGTGCAGTCATGTTGGCATGGTTGGTCTGTAAGAGTTCAAAACTGGACTGTATCTTGTTCTTCTGTTCAGTCAGGCTGGTATGGTTGGTCTGTAACTGTTCAAAACTTGACTGTATCTGGTTCTTCTGTTCAGTCAGGTCGGTCAGGTTGGTCTGTAACTTTTCACAATTGGTCTGCAACTGCTTTCTCTGTGAAGTCAGTTTGGTATGGTTGGTGTGTAACTGTTCAAAACTCATCTGCAACTGCTCTTTCTGTGCAGTCAGGTTGTTATGATTGGCCTGTAACTGTTCAAAACTGGTCTGCAACTGCTCTTTCTGTGCAATGACGTTGGTGTGGTTGGTCTGTAACTGTTCAAAACTGGACCGTGTCTGGTTCTTCTGTTCGGTCAGGTTGGTCTGTAACTGTTCACAATTGGTCTTTAACTGCTCTTTCTGTGCAGTCAGGTTCTTATGGTTGGTCTGTAAGAGTTCAAAACTGGACTGTATCTTGTTCTTCTGTTCAGTCATGTTCGTATGGTTGGTCTGCAACTGTTCATAACTCGTCTGCAACTGCTCTCTCTGTGCAGTCAGGTTGGTGTGATTGGTTTGTAACTGTTCAAAACTGGACAGAATCTGTTTCTTCTCTGCAGTCACGTTGGTATGGCTGGCCTGTAACTGTTCAAGACTGGTCTGCAACTGCTCTTCCTGTTTTGCCAGGCTGGTGTAGTTGGTCTGTAACTGTTCAAAACTGGACTGAATCTGGTTCTTCTGTTCGGTCAGGTTGGTCTGTAACTGTTCACAATTGGTCTGCAACTTCTCTTTCTGTTCAGTTAGGTTTTTATGGTTGATCTGCAAGAGTTCAAAACTGGTCTGCAACTGCTCTTTTTGTGCAGTCAGGTTGGTATGGTTGGTCTGTAAGAGTTCAAAACTAATCTGCAACTGCTCTTTCTGTTCAGTCAGACTGGTGTGGTTGGTCTGTAACTGTTCACAACTGGCCTGCAATTGGTCTTTCTGTGCACTCAGGTTGGTGTGGCTGCTCTTTAACTGTTCAAAACCGGTCTGTATCTGGTTCTTCTGTTCAGTCAGGTTGGTCTGTAACTGTTCACAATTGGTCTGCAACTGCTCTTTCTGTGCAGTCATGTTGGCATGGTTGGTCTGTAAGAGTTCAAAACTGGACTGTATCTTGTTCTTCTGTTCAGTCAGGCTGGTATGGTTGGTCTGCAACTGTTCATAACTCGTCTGCAACTGCTCTTTCTGTGCAGTCAGGTTGGTGTGATTGGTTTGTAACTGTTCAAAACTGGACAGAATCTGGTTCTTATCTGCAGTCACGTTGGTATGGCTGGCCTGTAACTGTTCAAAACTTGACTGTATCTGGTTCTTCTGTTCAGTCAGGTTGGTCAGGTTGGTCTGTAACTTTTCAAAACTCATCTGCAACTGCTCTTTCTGTGCAGTCAGGTTGTTATGATTGGCCTGTAACTGTTCAAAACTGGTCTGCAACTGCTCTTTCTGTGCAATGACGTTGGTGTGGTTGGTCTGTAACTGTTCAAAACTGGACCGTATCTGGTTCTTCTGTTCGGTCAGGTTGGTCTGTAACTGTTCACAATTGGTCTTTAACTGCTCTTTCTGTGCAGTCAGGTTCTTATGGTTGGTCTGTAAGAGTTCAAAACTGGACTGTATCTTGTTCTTCTGTTCAGTCATGTTCGTATGGTTGGTCTGCAACTGTTCATAACTCGTCTGCAACTGCTCTCTCTGTGCAGTCAGGTTGGTGTGATTGGTCTGTAACTGTTCAAAACTGGTCTTCAACTGCTCTTTCTGTGCAATGACGTTGGTGTAGTTGGTCTGTAACTGTTCAAAACTGGACTGTATCTGGTTCTTCTGTTCAGTCAGGTTGGTATGGTTGGTCTGTAACTGTTCACAATTGGTCTTTAACTGCTCTTTCTGTGCAGTCATGTTGGTATGGTTGGTCTGCAACTGTTCATAACTCGTCTGCAACTGCTCTCTCTGTGCAGTCAGGTTGGTGTGATTGGTCTGTAACTGTTCAAAACTGGTCTTCAACTGCTCTTTCTGTGCAATGACGTTGGTGTAGTTGGTCTGTAAGAGTTCAAAACTGGACTGTATCTTGTTCTTCTGTTCAGTCAGGCTTGTATGGTTGGTCTGTAACCTTTCAAAACTCGTCTGCAACTGCTCTTTCTGCTCAGTCAGACTGGTGTGGTTGCTCTGTAACTGTTCACAATTGGTCTTTAACTGCTCTTTCTGTGCAGTCAGGTTGGTGTGGCTGCTCTTTAACTGTTCAAAACTGCTCTGCAACTGCTCTTTCTGTTCGGTCAGATTGTTGTATCTGGACTGTAGCTGGTCCAGGTCTGTAAGGAGAAGAATCAATCGTAAACATCCAGCCATATACTGGGTTTTGACCAGTCAGTCGACAATATAGACACACTGTAACTCACTGCATATTGTCTCTTTCGGGTGGAAACCAACAGAGACGATATGAAGAAGAGGCAGGCAGAGAAAGTCCTGGGTGGACAATATCAAGGAATGGCTGCAGCTTTCAAACCCTGTTTCGCACAGCAAAATAAGGTCGAGAGCGCTGGAGACCCGTGTCTGCCCAAACATCCACCATGACACCCCTACAGCCCCCTAGGCCAGTGGTTCTCAACCTGTAGGTCGGGTCCCCAAATTATTTTGGGGGGTCCCCAGATGATTAACCTAATGTGCAACATTGTTTTCTCACTCAACAGTAAACAAACCAACATAAAGTTTAAGTGTATAGAGGGTATCTGCACATTTCTAAAGTGACAATTTAAGGACTTTTTAATACCTCTAAAATGACAAATTGTCAAATATTAGAGGCAGAAATTGTGAAAATGGCCAATCTACATGCTCACAACGCCTTGCGTTGCGAGGCGTTGAGAGCATGTAGAACATCTATTTTCCCAATTTCTGCCTCTAATATTTGACAATTTGTCATTTTAGAGGTATTAAAAAGTCCTTAAATGGCCAGTTCACCTCTGGGATAACCAGATATTATTTTATTGTTGTTTGGGACACGATCAACACACAAGATCTGGTTGCCCCAGAGGTGAACTGGCTCTTTAAATTGTCACTTTAGAAATGTGCAGATACCCTCATACACTTAAACTTGAGTGAGTGAGTGAGTGATTGAGTGAGTGAGTGAGTGAGTGAGTGAGTGAGTGAGTGAGTGAGTGAGTGAGTGAGTGAGTGAGTGGGTGAGTGGGTGAGTGAGTGAGTGAGGGAGTGAGTGAGTGAGTGAGTGAGTGAGTGAGTGAGTGAGTGAGTGAGGGAGGGAGGGAGTGAGTGAGTGGCTTCCCAGGATTTAAATTAAAAAAGTAGCAGGTCTACAAGCTCAAACACATTGCTTGTATATTAGTGTGGTTGCTTAACCCTGGTAATTGACATTATCGAAACGAAGCGGATAAAAGCGCAAACTTTTTTTGAGGCTTCTTTAGGACCTAACGATGGATTTAGCCTTGGGTACCCAACTTTATTTTGAAAATTACCCATAGAATTATCCATATCAATTTGGGCCTCCATCGACTTTCTATAAAGGAGGAAAATACCCAGAAAAAAATCTGCTTTAAGTAGGGGTTTGTCATGATTCTGAATTCATTGCAAGCATTTGTTTTGCACAAAAAACTGTCCTTGGGCTAGAAATGGCCCCCAAAAACAGCCACAAAACTGTGCAAAGTGATGACTCATCACTAAACCATCGTTTTGTGGGGCCATTTCTAGCCCAAGGAAAGTTTTTTTGTGCAAAACAAATGCTAAATGCATCCTACTTAAAGCAGATTTTTTTCTGGGTATTTTCCTCCTTTATAGAAAGTCGATGGGAGCCCAACTTGATATGGATAATACTATGGGTAATTTTCAAAATAAAGTGTGGTACCCAAGGCTACGCTTTTTATTCGTTTCGATAATTTTGTAAAGCCAACCCACTATATCTGCTACTTGTGATACTTTCTGTGTGATCAAGTAAAGCATTACTCGACAGAGACAATATAACACAATCATAATAGACTCTATATGCCTGCATATCACATCCATTCAAATACTGGGTTTTGACCAAGTCTTTCTCTTACCAGAACATCCTCCACTTCTTGCCAGCTGGTTCCTACTTTGATTCGCTCTGGTGTCATTTTCTGAAAAATACATTGTCTTGTTCATAAATACAACAAAGAATCAGTAGTGCTCAAACATTTTCATGTCATGGACCCCCCCAATTATATGTAGGCTATTAAACTGCGGAGTGCGGACCCCATCGAAAAATATTTTGTCCCTGGGACCCCGAGAAAGAAAGATTGTATAGCTACAAATACTAACTTTAAAAATATATATTCAATGGATTTGCAGATCTACAAGCTCATAGCGCGGCACTTGGTACCACGCTATGAGCTTGTATATCTTCCATTTTAAACAGGAATGTTGGTTTATAACATCCTAACCTCCATGTTGGTATATCTTTATGACCGTTTCCATGTTATCATGGTTGATGCACAGCTCCACATGGACATCAGTGTCTCCCACCTCCTTGTTCACCACCTTGCATTCTGAAACATTTAACATCACATCGTTGTTGAATATGATATAAAAACACAAACTTGCATCGGGTTAAATATGCAGTGTTGGGGAAGTTACATGTAACTGAGTTATGTAACTAAGTTACTGTAACTTGCTGGTAACTGAGTTAGGCCTACATTCATATGTAGGCCTAACGTGTAACTAGTCAAGTAACTGATACTTTTTGGGTCATGTTTGGCTCAAGCTACAAGTTACAAGAATTTACAAGCAAAGTTATAATTTTACATTTAAGTTTTGTTAAGATTGACGATCAAATGTCTTAAACAGATCATAATTTTCTTCTTTTTTAACTTAATTTTAGGAACACAGATGTTTACTAAAGAAATGTCAACCTTTTTGAAATCAAACATAAAACTCAGTTGAGAGGCATATTTCTACTGGCAGGATATTATATTTAGTTTCATGTACACCAAATGTACATTCTCAATTTAACGCTGAAAAAAAAAAGTAACTCATGTTACTCAAGTTACTTTTTCTATGTAACTTGACACTTTATAAGTTACTTTTCTCCAGTGGTATAACTTTAACTTGATCAAGTTACTCCCATGGTGAGTTATTTGTAACTGTACTGTAAGTTATGCTTTCAAAGTAACTTCCCCAACACTGTAAATATGCCAGTGGTTCTCAAAGTGGGGTCTGGGTAGCCTGGCGTTACTCATACTAATTCCTCACTGCGTGTCTACCGCCAGGGGGTGGTGTTGTGCAGTCAGGTTTATTAACCAGGCTAGGTAGGGTCTGGGGACCCTGGGGGGTCCTGGAGGGGGTTCCAGGGGGTCCCCAGGTAAATGATTGATAATTAGGAAGCAAATGGGCCCTTATGGGTGCACAAATTTAAGATTCTAGAAATAGGCCCATAAGCCAATTACATTGTCCTGTACCCTACCTGTAATGCAGTGCTTCTCAACCTGTGGGTCGGGACCCCCAAGGGGGTTGCCAAATTATTTTGGGGGTCCCTAGATGATTAGCTTAATGTGCAACATTGTTTTCTCTCTCAACAGTAAACAAACATAACGTTTAAGTGTATACTATAGAGGGTATCAGCACATTTCTAAAGTGACAATTTAAGGACGTTTTAATACCTCTAAAATGACAAATTAAACATTGGCCAAATTGTCAAATATTAGAGGCAGAAATTGTGAAAATAGCCGATCTACATGCTCACAACGCCTCGCAACGCGAGGCATTGTGAGCATGTGAGCGTGTAGATCGGAGCATGTAGATCGGTGGCTGGTATCTCCCTTGGAGATAGGGTGAGAAGTTCAGTCACCAAGAGAGACTTGGAGTAGAACCGCTGCTCTTACACTTGGAGCTTAGGTGGTTCGGGCATCTAGTACGGATGCCCCCCGAGCGCCTTAGGAAGGTCCTCAATGCACGTTCCACTGGGAGGAGACCCCGTGGCAGACCAAAGACCAGATGGAAGGATTATTTCTCTAAACTGGCTTGGTATACTCCCTGAGGGGGTGGAGGAAGTTGCTCGGGATAAGGAAATCAGGAAGACTCAGTTGGAACTGTTTACCCCCGCTACCCGATTCCGGATAAGCGGTTGAAGATGGATGGATGGATGGATGGATGGATTAAGCAATTTTAAGAAGGAAAATGAAAAAGAGGGGTTTAATTACTTTTCCATTCCATATAGCTACTCTTGGTCTATCGATAAATGTGTGTAGTCTCTGTGTTCATGTCACGGTGCGGGTTTGTCCATTTGTGTTGAAATATATGTATGTATTTTCTAGAGAATCACAGTGTTATATCCATAATAATAGATTTTTCCCTTAAAAACATGCACTATTGACTCGTTTCACACTGATTTAATGTCTTTGCAAAATAGTTACTATATCGATTTTAAATCATTGAATCGAATCATTTCGTATCGCCATGAAAGAACCAATATCATCCATGTATCGTATCGTCAACCATGTATCGTGATGCGTATCGCATCGCTGTTAAAATGTATCGTTACACCACTACTGACAGTGAGTCCCCGGTTAGAGTCTGGTGGACCTTTGCCTTTGCTTCATATTTCTGTCTCTATACACCAGTGATTATCTTTTCTTTTTTTTTTTTTGGCTCAGGAATCCCTGCAAATATATATATATTTTGTTCATCCACGGCACCCCTGAATGACATTGTTACTTTATGGCACCTTACATTTATGTCATATTACAGGGGTCATCACCATGGCAGCTCGTGATGGACATTTTAATTAAAATTAAATCTACAGACATGCAAAATAATAATGTAATCCTAATTATTTTTGGATAATAATAATTGAGTCTCATCAGTACAAACAGTGAAAAAGGGCCACTTATCTTCATACTATATATCATAAGGCTATTATAGAGATTGCTGGCTTTTCAAAGCACAGTGTTACTTGAGGACAGAAGCAGATCAAATCAAGTTCTACCTGCTAAACCATTGTTTTGGTTTGGCAAGGTACGGTACAGTAGCTAGTTGTAGTTTCAGGTATTCTCTGTTGAGGAGAAAGTCCACGGCATGAACAATGTAACAATGGAAAAAAGCAACATGCTAAACTTGATTTGATTTATTAGACATAATAATTACATGTTAGCTTCTCACGGAAGCATTCAAAATGCCAATGGAACACTGGAATGAGGAAACTCGATAGACAAAAAAGCTACAGTATGCAGGCCTACATGATGAGTGATTAATGGAGCCATGGCAGGATTGTAATTACATGCAGTGTCACAATAGTTTAATGCAAAGCAGTGGCGTCAGTTCAGCAAAAGCTAGGGTATGGCAAAGATGTCCTCAGGCGTGCAAAAAAAGAAATCGGGTTTTGTCCGTTTTTTCCCCCAGGTTTCTACGGTTTCTTGGGCTGGATATGGCAGCCTGGAACGGTTGTTCAAGTGCAGCTAAACTTGGCATGTTAGTAAACGTGCCACAATTAAC
The DNA here is from genome assembly GCF_963921795.1 of Nannobrachium achirus. Taxonomy (NCBI): domain Eukaryota; kingdom Metazoa; phylum Chordata; class Actinopteri; order Myctophiformes; family Myctophidae; genus Nannobrachium; species Nannobrachium achirus. The sequence continues at coordinate 2,133,672 of NC_137815.1, forward strand.
AATAATGCATTGCACCTGGTGCAGCTGACCTGCGGAACCTGGGAATATACCATTTTGTCAAGATTGGAAGAATACAAGTGTGGAGAATATAATTATAATACCTTGTTAAAGTGACCATTTTGTTAAATTTTGCATTTGTATTTATTTTACTGTAATTTAACAACATAATAACCAGAACAGATACAAAGAGACATTCATGGATTTATATTTAAAAGTAACTTTTATTTTCCACCTGGACCCTGGTATGGCAGCTGCATACCCCTGCCATACCCAATTGATGCCCCTGATGTTAAGGCACCTAACTTTGAGCAGAGGTGAACTAGGTTGAGAGAATGTCAGTTTCCATTAGGACAGATTGAAAATATTCACTTGAACGGCAGCATCTCTTATCTTGTGGTAACGTTCACCAAAAATAGCAAATCAAGTACGAGGGTTATGGTTAAAGTGGTTAAACTGAAGCGATTTTGAACAATTCCAAATATTATCAAAGTATTTTGCAGCACCCCTGGACCAGAGCCTTACATTAGAGAGTTCTGCCAGAAACAGTGCCGGTCACGTGGTTCATGCAACTCGAAATGCCACTTTTCCCTCATTTCATTTTCATTCTCGTTATATGGCGAACCTGTACACTCTTATAACATATACTGTCCTCAAGCCCCTTGATAGAGTTTATCACTCTGCACTGCGTTTTATATCTGGTGAACATTATAGGACTCATCACTGCATCCTGTATGATAGAGTGGGTTGGCCTTCTTTGGCCGACAGGTGAAACAAACATTGGTACCTGTTTATTTTTAAGGTAATTGATGGGACTTTACCATTGTATCTTAAATCACTGCTGGATTGGAATCCTGTGACATATAGGACACGTTCTAGTGACTGGCTCACACTAAAGGTCACCAAAACAAACACTGAATTAGGGAAAACAGCCTTTTGCTTTAACCCTGCAAGGCAACATTTTTTAAATGATTTTTTTTTCTAAATGTTATAGTTTTCCTGTTCTTTTTTCACATTAACATCACCATTAAATCCTATTATTTAGTATTACAATGCCATTGGCCACGATATTTGCATAAAATTACCCCCCACAGAGGCTGACATTCACACCTCCCAGAGAAGTTGAAATTCAAGCGTCTGGACGAACAACATCTCACTTTTTAACTGAAGCTATTCCTCACAAAAACATAAGTAGAATGCCTGTAATATTTTTTTTGTGATCATTAGTCATGTCTAGAACATGTACATGTGTTATTATTGTGAAAAATATCCCCAAAATGCAAATTAGAGCATGATTTATGATTTATGGCTATAAAATCTTACAAAAACATTATTAATTTTTTAACATTACATTTTCCTGTGATTAGGACTCCTACAACACCATCTGATTTTTTTTTTTTTTTTTGGCCAGTAGAAATTAATTCGGGTCTTGCAGGGTTAATGCTCCAACCACTTGGAATGAGTTGCAAAATAATTTCAAGATACCGGTATGTTCTCACATGACTTACGGTCATTTTAAATCTTTGATAGTATTAGTAGATCTACCCACAAGTGTCTGCAATTGTTTCTAAACTTGTTTTGTGAATTTTGATTGTGCATACAGGTTTTTTGTGAATATTGACGTATCTCGATAACACTGCAAATGAGAGCAACCTTAATGTTTTTGGAGAATAAATAAAGGTTTGAATGAATATTAATGAATCTTAAACCATGACTATGTAGGACAGGCATTCTTTGATTGGCTATTATGCCGATGTATTTTGGCTTGTAATTTAAATGTATTTTTATTCGCATTCTTTTTATATGGTGAATTTGAACACTTTTATGAACCATGAATATCGTCGTAGTCGGGCAGAAACCTCGTATCTCCAAGTTTCAAATGTCTACGTTCTTTCGCAAAGTAAAGCCCTGCTTCATCGTACAAGGCCGTGGCACAAAAGTAGTGAAAACAGCCAATCTACAAGCACACAACGCCTCGCACCGCGAGGCGTTGTGTGCTTGTAGATCGGCTTTGTTTAAATCATTTTTAGAATGAAAAATGCAAAAGATACGGTTTTGGACATACAAGGTTTTCACCCGACAACAATGATATGTAGGATAGGCATTCATAAGCTTTATAACGTCAGCCTATTTCTTTTGATCACCTCAAACAGTGCTACTGTATGCCTTTGTAGATGTATGACTTGTATTAATGTATGCTTGCAACTGTGAGTTTATCAAATAAACTAAACAAAAAAAAACATAGACTTCAATGCATTCTGTATAGGGATGATAAAAGAAAACCACTCACGATAATCGTATCGTGGAGATTTAATTTATCGTGATATCGTCCTCCGTCATGCACTGGGTTCAATTCACCTTTAATTTGCCGAGCTGCATATACCACTTAAACCTTCTAGAATTGGTAAAAGTTACTTATACAATATTTTCCCATACAATATTATGTAATATACGACTATACATACTTGATACAGTCTTTTTTTCACTCTCTATCAAATGTCTTTGCCCAAAAATAGCCGATCTACAAGCTCACAACGCGTCGCAACGCGACTACTAACTATATTAGTTGTGTATTTATGTGCACACAAATGTTTTCCTTTTTAGTTTTTTGGTTTACAATACATTATAGAATCATATAAAATAGATCTGCTTTAATGGGTCCAATCACGTACAACAGGGGTCTTTTCAGGTCAAGGACCCCTTAGTTGAGAGAGAGATGAAGCAGGGACCCCCACAACCTGTTCATACATTCCATATAGTTTAATTGTTTGACAGCACAATCATCAGTGTATTTTGGATTCATGTCAGTTTGTTTTCAGATATTTAACCACTTGAACCGTCAATACTTAATAAACTTGACATTTCACTCTGTACTTAGTCTGCTCTTTTCCCCCTATAGCCTACACCAAAGCTTTTTGCCAAAAATAGCCAATCTACAAGCTCACAACGCCTCGCAGCGCGAGGTGTTGAGAGCTTGTAGATCTGCTATTTTTGGCTAAAGTTCTCAGAATATGGACGCTGGGGTTCAAGTGGTTAATATAAAAAAGGAGAAAAAAATCACTCAAAGATTTGGAGGACCCCCTGCAGTAACTATGGGGACCCCCTGTTGAAGACCCCTGTAGACGAGCATCATCAGCATCTCGATCATCCCTTACCCGTGTTTCCGACGCTCAGATCCAGCTGTGCCGTGGGGTTCTGGTGGTGGTCCATGGTGAGCTGGAACTCCACCTCGGTCTCTGCCTCGCACACACAGGAGAGGACAAACAGCAAGAAGGCCACGCAAGCCTTCATTATGAAACGCAGTAGCTACTGGGACATGTGTATCACAGTACCTATAGATGTGAAACTCACAGCTGTCTTATATACTCTCCAACATGCAGGTGCACACATAGGGTGTGCGCGCGAGCGCGCGCACACAAACTGAAAAAATGGCTGAGTGGCTGACCTCAAAATGCAGGTGAACATAGTTTAACTCCTTGAACACCTTGGTAGTAAAATGATGAATGGTAAATGGTGCATTTATATAGTGCCTTTATCCAAGGCAATGTATGTACTGTTGGTAGTGCATTACATTCACCCATTCACACAAGCATAGAGATAATTGGGCTCAATTGTGATTGTCTTAAGTACCAGTTGTTATGCCTTAAAGGAGTAGTTCACCCCCAAAATGACCTTTTTGAGCGGTGGTCACAACGCTCCTATACGTGGCCGTGTGTGTGGGTCTGTCTGTCTGTCTGTCTGTCTCCGTGTCTCCGTGTCTGTCTGTCTGTAGCCTGCAGTAACCTTTTCTGACCACACATGTTAAGGGAGGGGCGCTGTTGCACACACACACACACACACACACACACACACACACACACACACACACACACACACACACACACACACACACACACACACACACACACCACCGCTCAGTTCACACGAGTGTGATTTTTTTCTATTGATTACTCATTCCATGGAGACTTAAGTTCAATAATATTTTTAGTTTTTTGTCGCATTCCTAAGACAAACATTGGATTTACCCCCATTGATTCCGGATGGGGACCCACGTGTGTTCGGGTCCCCATCCGGAATCAATGGGGGTACATCAAATTTTTGTCCCATTCAGGCCGGGAACACATTTTAGTGTATGGGAGGGGCTTACAGTACATGTACAGTATGTATCAACATATTTGTTTTTGTAGGCTAATTTCTGATTTAGGCCTAACTATAGGTTAAGAATGCGACAAATGCAAACATATATGATTGAACTCAAGTCTCCATGGCATGAGTAATCAATAGAGAAAAAGTCATTTTGGGGGTGAACTACTCCTTTAACATAAAGGCCTGTATACTGTCTCCAACCACCAAAACTTTCGTCGGAGAGTTCTGACTTTCCGGCGCACAGCTTTCGGAACTCTAATTCGACTTAGACTTTACATTTGGTGTAATGCTTTTTAGAAGATGCGAGTGACGCCATGTTGTAGTTGAACCGGACCTTTCCGACGAAAGGTTTGGTGGTCGATCTCGGAGACAGTATGGAGTACTAGTAGTATTTTGAGCAGTGCTAGACGCTCCAATACGTGGCTTTGTGTGTGTGTCCATGTGTGTACCGAAGTTTCTGGTTGACATTGGCACATTTCACTCAGGTTTTTTCATCTCACTCATGTCACTTTGTCTGTTGACCTCACTCAGCAACGAAAAAATAAATAAATAAACATAAATACAAATAAAACAATTCACAGGAGGCAAGCAGTGGTCACCCCGTGATGTGCACTGCAATGTAGTTTCAAATGCACTACATTGCAGGCGTTTTTTGAGAGTAAAAAACTAAAGAAGAAGAAGAAGACATGTGTGACATGCATGATCTGGGCAGATTGCCCCAGGAAATGTGCCAATCTCAACCCAAAACAACAGTATGTCCATGCAAAATGGACAGGCCATCTAATACTTATTATTACGTAACTGTATGTCCCATTTCTGATTGGACAATATATAATGATGAGACGTCTTGGCCTCTCCTATTATAGTATAAGCACAGCGGCAACAGTCCGCCATTCCGAAACACCGCTATTCCGAAGCAGGGTTAGGGTTAGGTTTAGGGTTAGGGTTAGGGTTAGGGGTAGGGTTAGGGGTAGGGTTAGGGTTAGTTAGGGTTAGGGTTAGGGTTAGGGTAAGGGTTAGGGTTAGGGTTAGGGTTAGGGTTAGGGTTAGGGGTAGGGTTAGGGGTAGGGTTAGGGTTAGTTAGGGTTAGGGTTAGGGGTAGGGGTAGGGTTAGTTAGGGTTAGGGTAAGGGTTAGGGTTAGGGTTAGGGTTAGGGTTAGGGTTAGGGGTAGGGTTAGGGTTAGGGTTAGGGTTAGGGGTAGGGTTAGGGTTAGGGTTAGAAGTCAACGTTCGGAATAGCGGTGTTTCGGAATGGCGGGGTGTAACCAAGCACAGCAGCACATGCCCAAACCTTTTAGCCCCTGACCCAAAAGAGAAATGATATGCTTGCCTGGGAACGATAGCGAAAACAGCAGATCTAATCTGCCATTTTCACTGCTTCATAAACATTTGTTTTCCAATTTATGGGATTTCTTTGATTTTTCCTTTATTTATTAATGCAATGACTTAGAAGAATTATAGGTGTTTTTGTATTATTATTCATGAAAATCGTGTTTTGAAATCCCGACTCCCGACCCAGTGCTTGGGAATGAGTGCTCTAGCCTGCCAACAGGCTACCCACCGGCACTCCAAAACATCGCTATTCTGACCACCTAAACCTAACCTTAACCCTAACCCTAGTAAAACTAACGCTGGTGAATGCTAACCTGGTGAGTAGATATACCTGCCGACCCTGGTGAATGCTAACCTGGTGATCGGAATGGAAACCCTCAGGGGCGTCAATTGGGTATGGCAGGGGTATGCAGCTGCCATACCCAGGGTCTAGGGGGAGAAATAAAAGTTACTTTTAAATATAGATCCATGAATGTCTCTTTGTCTATCTGTGCTGGTTATTATGTTGTTAAATTACAGTTAAATAACTACAAATGCAAAATGTTACAAAATGGTCACTTTAACAAGGTATTATAATTATATTCTTCACACTTTTATCCTCCCCATTTTGACAGAATGGTATATTCCCAGGTTCTGCAGGTCAGCTGGACAGGTGCAATGCATTATTGTTAATTGTGGCACGTTTACTAACATGCCAAGTTTAGCTGCACTTGAACAACCGTTCCAGGCTGCCATATCCAGCCCAAGAAACCGTAGAAACGTGGAAAAAAAATGCACTTCTTAAAATAAATGTATCATGTCTTCGCGCATGCCTTCGCGCGCGTACAAGACACCAGTCATGTTGCCATACCTTAGCTTTTTCTGAACTGACGCCACTGGAAACCCTGCCAACAAGTTGACTAATTGTCAGACTTTTCTTGGCAGAGGCGCTGGCTTTGAGTGACAGCTCAACCAGTTTCATTGGAGCAGGTTAACCTGGTGTGAATCTCGCAGTGGTGGAAGAAGTACTCACATATTTTACTTAAGTAAAAGTATCAATACTGCCATATAGACATACTCTGTTCCAAGTAAAAGTATCAATGCTGCAATATAGAAATACTCTGTTCCAAGTAAAAGTATCAATACTGCAATATAGAAATACTCTGTTCCAAGTGAAAGTATCAATACTGCAATATAGAAATACTCTGTTCCAAGTGAAAGTACGGAATTCAAAATGTGCTTGAGTAAATGTATGAAAGTGTACTTAAAGTGCCAAAAGTAAAAGTACAAAATATTTGAAAATAAGCAGATCTATGAGCTCACAACGCATCGCAATGCCGCGATGTAGTCCACTACATCGCGGCCAGTGGCGGTTCGTACGTATATTGCGCCCTGTGCGAGGTAGTATAGCGCCGCCCTATGGCCGCGCAAAGCGCTGCCGGAAAAATCGGATATTTGCGGGCAAATTATGCATTTTTTTTAAGTTAAAATCGGTTCGGTTCTACATGGCGGCAGAACCATTTTGGGCTTAATATAATAGGGTTTATAAAAGCATGATCTGACTGTCTTACCTTGGGCTGCAGGAGAAATGGTTGTTTCACAGTCACGCACAGTAGTGAAGTAGTGAAGAAATCCATGCTTTCAGATGTTGTTTTCAATTTCAATACTGGCTGGAGTGTATTGCTTGGAGCTGCCAGCCTCTATCACTACCACCAGGTGGTGTTGTTGTATTCGGTCTGATATAAACAGACAAGGAGTGGACTGTTTGCACGGCCTTCACTCTACTTTTTTTCTTTTTTTTTTTTCATGCGCCCCCGCAAAGTGCCGCCCTGTGCAATTGCCCCGCTAGCCCCCCCTGCCGGCCGCCACTGATCGCGGCATTGCCATGTAACCCTACATTTTACTTTAGTACAGTACTTAAGTAAATGTACTTAGTTACTTTACACCGCTGCATGCCACGACTTCAAATGCTGTGGAAGCCAAGAGACACTTTTGACAGCTGCTCTCTGTGTGAAGCTGCCATCTCAGTGAAGTGAAAAACGTGAAATGGACAGGGATTTAGACCATACCTGTGTGTGTGTGTGTGTGTGTGTGTGTGTGTGTGTGTGTGTGTGTGTGTGTGTGTGTGTGTGTGTGTGTGTGTGTTTGTGTGTGTGTGTGTGTGTGTCACAAGAGCGACTGTTCCCACTGCAAAACAATGTACTGTAATAAGTCACATCAATTAGCAGGCTGTGACCCCCAAAATGTATCATATTTGAATTGGGACCCCCCATCCCCCCACCCCACCCTGACAAGCACTTGGAATAGTAAAAGTTGAGGCATACTGTAGGCCTAACGTTTAGTTTGACTCTGTTCCACAGACACATATTGTGAAAATAGCAGATGTACAACATCTCGCAGTGTGAGGCGTTGTGAGCTTAGTAGTTCAGTGTCAACTTTGGAACCACAGCAGTGGTTCCCAAACCTTTTTAGCTCGAGACCCAAAAGAGAGTTTGATGAAGCAGGGCTTTGCTTTGCGAAGAAACGTACATATTTGAAACTTGGAGATACAAGGTTTCTTCCCGACAGTGACGATATTTACACTCCTGTATTATGTTGGTGTGCCCATGGATTCTTGGGATATGAAGTGTGCCCATGGATTCTTGGGATATGAAGTGTGCCCATGGATTCTTGGGATATGAAGTGTGTATTGCAGTTGATGCTCAGGGCAGGCTAGACTCAACAGCACCTCTCTGGTCACCCAGGATCATGTGTACCGATTTTTGTGACATTTGAAGAAAATATGTAGGAAAAGGAGCAAAAAGTGTGTTTTGGAGAAAATTCAAGATGGCGGAAAATCTATCCTGGCGCAAATGGGCGTGGCCTATATGGGGAGATGCGTCTTGACCCAAGGAATCCAGGGAAAAAGGAATTTAAATTTTCCGATCTACGGTTCAAGAGTTACGGGGCAAAACGTAAAGTGGGCCGTTATAGCGCCACCATGAGGCCGAGTGATGTAATTATTTTTCGATTCATTCTTAAAATCATTATGAATCTCCTCTCCGAGGTTTGAAACTGTAGCTCCTATGGTTTACGAGAGAAAAATACTTGAAAGTGATTTCTTGCATTGTCCCATTATAAGTCAATGGGGACAATTAAGCGTAGATTTTTTCAGATTACGTCGGCATGGTAAGGCGGATCGGAACGAAAGGTAATAGAACACCATTCCCGGCCGAGCCGCACATTTTGATGTATATATTGCGCGAGTGGCGTAAATGGTGCGGCACTAGTTACGCGCCGAAGTTTAGGCTACACGGACGGACGGACGGACGGACGGACGGACGGAGACAGACAGACAGACAGACCCACACACACGGCCACGTATAGGGAGCTTGTGTTCCACACAGCTCCAAAAAACATGCGTGTGTGTTGCATGTCTATCCACCCCGGCAAGACAAGCAGGGATTCTGCAACGACGACATGAATGTATCAACCTAGGGTCAGGGTGACATGACATCTGAATGACATGTGTTTGTTTATTTTGTCATTCAGCATTATTACAATGTTGTTAGTGGTTGCAATGCCTTCAACTTTCACTCCCATTAAGCAACACTGGGTGTGACATATGTATCGGTGCCAGATTCATTCTCGTCTGTCGGCACAAGATACTTTCTCGTTTCCACCATTTAATAGCTGGGTAGAATCTGATACTTCCGTGACCGTGGAGAGCAGAGGTCCGTTTCTCAGTGGTTTTGTCAACTATGAAGGTTAAATAACAAATTGAGCTCCCATGTCCCTCGCAAAAAATGAGAGCAAAATGTTTGACAGCCGCTGAAAGTTTGTGTCTCATTCACTTACTATACACTATACTATGAAGGAAAAAGTACCCCCCAAAAATCCGCTTTATGAGGGGTCAAACTAGGGTTTTTTAATTATTCTGAATCCATTGCAAGCATTTGTTTTGCATGAAAAACAATCCCTTGGGCTAAAAACGAACCCCAAAATACTGTGAAAAGTGATGACGCATCACTAAAGCATAGTTTTGTGGGGCCGTTTTTAGGCTACTTGAAAAAAATGCTTCTTGGGTAAAATATTAATTTGCAATTAAAATGCGATTAATTGCGATTAATTAATTACAAAGCCTGTAATTAATTCGATACATTTTTTTAATCGCATCCCAGCCCTAAATGAGACTTTCAGCGGCTGTCAAATATTTTGCTCACAATTTTGCGAGGGACATGGGAGCTCAATTTGTTATTTAACCTTCATAGTTGACAAAACTGAGAAACGGACCTTTGCTCTCCACGGTCATTGAAGTATCAGATGCTACCCAACTAATTGTTACACCAGTTGTAATTGTGTTTAATTTTATGCAGATGTAGGGGACATCTGATATGGCAAAACAGCATCATTATGAACTATTAGTTACCAGTTAGGGATGGGACAATAATCGTTAATATCGTTTATCGTGATAAAAAGAACACTCACGATAATCATATTGTGGAGATTTAAATTTATCATGGAATTATCCTCCGTCATGCTCTGGGATCAATTCACCTTTTATTTGCCGAGCTGCATATTAAAGTTTGTAAACCCTCTATAATTGAGTACCTGAGACGAATAACAGTATATGTCCATATTTGTATTTTTTTTTATATATATATTTTTGGATTTACCAGACTGTAAACCAAAAAACGAATCTGTTAAATATCTCTTATTTCAGTGGTTGGGGGCATGCGTACAAGTGGCTAAATATGTCATTTTACACAGAATAAGCCCATACCCAAGATACAACGCAACCTTTCTAGCCTGCTTCCAGACCAGAGACCCCGCCCACTCTCAGAGTGGACTCTTTCTCTGGTCTGGAGCTTAGTACATGAATCGGTTTTTATTTTCGGCTGCTCCAATGAGCGCGCGGGGTGGGGGTGGGGGTGGGTCTAACGAATATCCAATCCGCGCAGCAGTTGAAGCGATTCAAACGAAGTTCACACACACACACAGGCAGGCCGAGGAAGGCACACACACCCACACACACACACACACGCACGAGCGCACTGATTTCACCAAGCTGTTTAATGTTGATTACAAGTTTCTGGTCGCAGTTCTGTGTGGAAGCAGTCACTGGCACAGACAGAGACACACACACAATCACACACACACACTCCTCGACGGTACGTCGCGTCCACCGTGCGTCTCGATCACCGTGCGTCGCGATCACTCGCGCGCGGACACGCGCGTGCACGCTCGCAAAAAAGTCCCTCCCCCGTAAATCGCTCAGAATAGGGCACAGTTTCAGACTAAAGCGTGAGCTGAGTCTGAAATCAGGCTACAACCTTTCATGGTTGCCCCCATGCGTACGCATGCCCCACATTTTAGCACAGTAAACACAATAATACAATAGAACAAAGCAAATGAAAACATTTTAACACTCCTTTTTCTTTTCTCTAATCACGATCTAAAATATGAACCCTTGTTGTAAAAAACAAAGTGGTCCTTGTCTTGTAGAAGAAATACAAATGTGGCTGTGGTTGGTTTCCACATTCACTCAGAGATTGTTCTCTCTTTGTGTGTGATTGTGATCAGTGAGAAGAACAGGTCTCTGATGTCTTGGCACAGGGTTAGGATATGCACCTCTGTTTCCGCCTCGTCTGTCTTCTCTCTGTCACATGTCCTCACTCACCGCATGTCCTCAGTCCCCTGCATGTCCTCTTTAACTCTGAGAGTGTACAGATGGAACCAAATGGACCCTTACGGGTCTATACTGGAACTCTGAGAGTGTGCAGAGTTATAGTAACACTGTTGATTTCATAGTGTATACTGTAGAGTGGGAGAGGGGGGGAAAGCAAAGCCCTAAACAATCTTAAATGGTAATATGCAGATTTTGTACACGTAATAATAATAATCTATCTATAAATGCGAGAAGTCTCTGCGTGTGTGTCTGTAATCCGCGTATCTCGAGAACCGTTCGTCCCACCGGCTTCAGATTCGGCACGCACGTTCCCCGCCGCGGCACGGAGTGCAGTGCCGGGCCTCGACCCGACCCGACGCGCGGTTTTCCCGAACCGGCGCAAAACGTTCGGAATCTCCTTATGCGGGCTGATTGTTGACATCAGGCTGTTCCGGAGGAAATCGGCGCAATCGCTGACTCATTGTGACATCACTTCATAAAAGGCTCTGATATCACGTACGCCACATGAGTCAACAAAAAATGGACGCATATAGACATGTTCTGATGTTCATATATGGGCTTAAATGGACACAGGCAAACATATGGCCTGTGTTCATTTATGACAACAGGTATAATGGGGTTTGCATTAAAGGGGGAACCGGCACTGTGTCTGCAACACAGTCGGAGGCAGAGACAGATACAGAGATCTCCATAATGGGGAATAAAGGACACAGACAAACAGATATAGAGATATCCATATATGGGCATAAAATGGATGCAGACAGACAGATACAGAGATCTCCATATATGGGCATAAAATGGACGCTTAGAGACAGATAACTCCATATATGGGCATAAATGGACACAGGCAAACAGATGGTCAAAACGGGTCCGACAGAGATCTCCATATATGGGCATAACATGGACGTAAACAGACAGATACCTCCATATATGGGCATAAATGGACACACGCAAACAGATGGTCAAAACGGATCCTATGACAACAGGTATAATGGGGTTTGCATTAAAGAGCGGGACATTCATTCCCTATTTACATTGTTCCCGAGTTGGCCAGGACGCCGACTAGACGCTCGGGCGGCCGAGCTTCTAGTAATAATAATAATACATTTTATTTATAACGCACATGCATTTTTGAAAACCTCAAAGTGCTAAGGCCCAAGTCATAAGACAATGTGCTTTAGGCCTGGACTAAGTCACTTACTCCAGTTTACAATTGCCTATAAGTCAAAAGATAAATTGGTCATTTAAGCCTCTTATGTGACATTAGTGACCGACATTGTTATTTGTATTTCAATAGTCAGATTGTTAACCCATTTAGAACGGGTACAAATTATTGTGTGTGATTAGAATTTTGACCCGATTCTATAAGTGTCTTTTGAATCCTTCTAAGGTTTTTTGAAAAACCTATGTTTCTACTGTATGTCAGCAATCTGGCCAGCCATCGTCAAAGAAAAGGTCCTTTTCACTTATCTGGAGCTCAGTTAGTCTGTTCTTGAGAGACTACTATGTCAGTGGTTCTCAAACCTTTTCACGTGAAGGACCCCCAAAATGATATGTATTTGGCCACGGACCCCCATCTCAAAATATTTAGTTCCAGGGACCACCCAGAAGCAAAATTTGAGTTACTAACGTTCGCTTTGAAAATACATATATTCAATAGCAGATCTACAAGCTCGCAGCGCTGCACTCGGTGCCACGCTGTTTCATCATTCTCCCATCTCGTCCTTCATTAAGGGGTTTTGGCAGGCACGTGCACACATAGACATCAGAGGGGGCTTGAGCCCCTGCCCCTTTATCCTTCTGTAAAAAAAAAGTGCCCTCTCAAGACCATGAATGGATTTTTTACTATGGTGAAAGAAACGCAAATGCCCCTCTTTCGATGCCATAACTGAAGGCAGCATTCAAGGAAATTGCCTTGTCCAAACTCACCTGAACTTGAATGCACCACTTTTGGAAGAATTGCCCTCTCTTTGTAGAAGTCAAGCAACGAAAATAGCCACCCCCAAGCTCACAACGCGTCGTGAGGTCTGCTATTTTCGATATTTTCACCAAAAGGAACTTTTAGAAATGCCTGCCCCTGCCTCTCTAACATTCTCTGCACGTCCCTGGGCTTTGGCACAGAAGCTGGGATTGTTGCAGCTACATTCTCTTCCATTCTTCTGTGTTGATGAGACAGTCATAGACCACAGTAGGTGTCGTGTAAGGTACTTGATGACAGATTTATGAAGGCTATGACCGTGACGCATAGGGGTCATGTAAGGCACTGTAAAGATATTTTCAAAGGTTTACACACAGTGGCGTCAATTGGGTATGGCAGGGGTATGCAGCTGCCATACACTGGGTCCAGGGGGGAAAATAAAAGTTACTTTTAAATATAAATCCATGAATGTCTCTTTGTCTATTTGTGCTGGTTATTATGTTATTAAATTACAGTAAAATAACTACAAATGCAAAATGTTACAAAATTTAGTTTTGCATGAATTCGAAAAACATTCCTTGGGCTAAAACGGACCCCAAAAGACTGAAAATGTATGACTCATCACTAAACCATCGTTTTGTGGGGCCATTTCTTGCCCAAGGAATGTTTTTCGTGCAAAACAAATGCTTGCAATGGATTCAGAATATTTAAAACCCCTAGTTTGACCCCTCACATCCCACTTAAAGCAGATTTTTTGGGGAGTATTTTTTTTCCCTTTATAGTGTAGTGTATAGTAAGTGAATGAGACTGAAAATTACCCTAGCTGTCAAACATTTTCCCCGCCATTTAGAAAAATACACCCCGGCCAAATTTGTTTAATAACCCATCTAGATGACAAATCCATTTAGAAACGGACCTTCGCTCTCGTGGTCACGGAAGTGCCATAAATGTGACTGGCTGACTTCAAACTCTTGCAGTGGTAAGGGCTCGAGGGAGTAGGGTGTGCCCACCGTCGAGTGAGGGACAGCGAGTACAATTCCCGGCACTGGCGGGTGCCGCGACGCTGCCGCGGCATGTGCCGGCCGTTACCTAACCCTAACCCTTAACCTCAGTAAAACTCTACCTAACCCTGACCGCCGGTCCTACCTGCCGGTCTGTGTGGCGGCTGCCGGTCCTTCCTGCCGGTGCATGCGTTCGAACTGACGGTCCTGTTCTGTGCCTGTCGCGGCAATTCTGCGGCAGACGCCGGTGCCGGGAAGTGTATTCGCTCTTTCTGGGTCGAGTAGTTAAAAAATAGCAGTAATGCAACAAAACGCCTTGCAGTGTTCACGCATTTTGAGCTTGTAGATTGGCTATTTTAGCTACTTTTGTGTGACATAGAACGAGGGAGTAGTAGGGCATTAATTTACAAAAAAATAGTTAGAATATGAGATAACTGCCTGATAGTATACCGGTATGCCAGGGTTTCTCAAACTTTCAAATGTCAAGGTCTCCCCTTAACGCTGGCTGGGTACAGATTTGTATGGGTTGATTTAGACACCCCTAAAGCAAGGGTCTTCAACAGGGGGTCCGGGACCCCTAGGGTGTCCTCAGCTCAGAGTTACTACAGGGGGTCCTCCAAATCTCTGAGTGATATATATACTGTATATTTTTTTTATATAAACCACTTGAACCCTAGTGTCCATATTCTGAGAAATCTTCGCAAAAATAGAAGATCTACAAGCTCACAACGCCTCTCGCTGCGAGGCGTTGTGAGCTTGTAGATCTTTTATTTTTGGCCAAGAACGTTGGTGTATTGGGGAAAAAGAGCAGACTAAGTACAGAGTGAAAGGTCAAGTTTATTACGTGTTGACGGTTCAGGTCGTTAAATATCTGAAAACACAAATTGACATGAATCCAAAATACACTGATGATCGTGCTGTCAAACGATGAAAATATGGAATCTATGAACAGGTTGTCAATATTTTAAGTGGTTAAATATCGGAAGAAAGAAAAACACATTAACACAAATCCAACATAGACTGACGACAGTGCTGTCAAACATGTCTATGAACATATCTCTGAAATCGATTAAAATCTGCATCACACATGTACCGGTATGTCCCTGGATAGTGATTTAGTTAAACATGTATTTGATAACCATATATTCGCAATTTCAAATTTTATACATAAAGCCTGGAACAGAATAAAAAACGTCATACAAACCCATCATACAAAATTGTTCTTACGCCAAAGATTTGAGTTGTGTATTGTATTATATATTTGGATTGTATATTGTCACCATGTTGGCACTAGAAAAGAAAACAAAAATATATGGTCTTTAAAATTAGTGATTGGCTGTGAAAGGCACCCAGACACGAAAATAAAATTAACCATTCATTTAAAATCAGAGACAATCCCTGGAGGTGAGAGAGATATTTCACATCTGCCTGTTATAGCACCACCGTGAGGCCGATCTTTGCAAAACACATTTTTTGCTACTATTCCTACTGATTTGATCCAAAACTCAATTCAGTACACCTTATTTCTGTAGACATCTGATCAAGACATACAGATGATCTATCACATTTCTAATATTTCTTTCCAATTCACCCTTTGTCAGCCTTCTGATTGGTCCCTGACTGACCAACCAGCAGGCTCTTGTTCTGCCCTGTTTCCACCTTATATGGTTGTTTATGTTGAATTTGCTAAAAGATCATTTTTGGAGGAAAAAAATCAAACCTCGGTTCGAAGTGAAGCGGTGAACTTTTATTCTGTGTTCCAGAGTTATGAACTCTGGAACACATAGATACATTCTTTATTCTGAATGAATGAATGAATGTTTTTATCTGGAGGGCCGAATTGTCATGTGAAGCTTGACCAATCCTCAAAGCATCAGACCGGGACGGACACTACACACATATTCTGGACGTACGGGACAGATAAAACCTGTTCATTCTGGACTGAAATGACCATATATGGACATGAGGTGACACACATTTTGTTTTTGATAAAACCTGTTCATTCTGGACTGAAATGACCATATATGGACATGGGACACACAAAGCCACTCCTTGGAAGCGGCTTTCACCGCTTCAAAAACATGATATGCCCAGTCCATAATATACTGCACCTGAGATTTAAAAAAAAATCCTTTTTACTGACACCAAGTTTAAAACCAGTAAGACTCTCTAATCGGGAGATAAGCGACCGTCAGGTCGCAGCGTGATTTTAGGGCAAAATGTGTAGAAGCAGTGTCTAAAAATGTGTTTGAAAAAATCGGCCTGATGGTGGCGCTATATGGGACAGATCCATGTTGATGAGAAGAGTGTAGACATTCTGTGTACCGATTTGCGTGATTTTAGGGCAAAATCTGTAGGAGCAGTGTCCAAAAATGTGTTTGAAAAAATCAGCCTGATGGTGGCACAGAACATCAATACGAAGCAACTGAGAAACACGTTATTTCAATGGTAGTGGATGGAGAGACAGGATTTTTGTCCAACCAAGAAACAGCACAACCAATGGGTGCGAAGAGGAGCACAACCACGGACGGGACTTGACAAAGGGTCCATTGGCTTCCAGACATTGGAGTGCCTCGTTTTGCACAAAATGCCTCAAAGCATGAAAACAGCTCTTTGGTCACAGCCACTCCCAAAGCCGGATAGGCAACCCTGGAACTCTTCCTCATCAGTCAAGGTGTCAGTAGAAGACGTCCACATCTACAACAACAACAACAACAACAACTAGAAATACTGTTCCTACGAAACAATGTGGGCTTGCATGTAACACCATGTATGGGCACAAAGATCTACCCTTTGGCTGCACCTCATTGGCTAAGAGCCCTGCCTTTGTACTGTCGTGGAGAACTTGACTGATAGATTACATCATTTTGAGGAGAACTTGATAGATAAATAATGAAGATAACATGAAGATAACAATGATATATATTATAATAATAATAATAATAAGAAGAAGAAGAGAAGAAGGCGAAAATGCACTCTGTGTATGGATTAATGTGTTCCGAGTGCCTGGAATTAATATTGAGAATTGACTTCAATTCAATAATAACCCTAACCCTAACCTACTAAAGATGTTAATTACTAACTAGAAATACTGTTCCTATGAAACAGTGTGGGCTCGCTTGTGACTATATTCTGCAGTGTGCTGTCATGTGAAGCAATACACCACTCCCAGATGTTTTTCCGCGCCTCAATTGCACCTCATTGGCTAAGGGCCCTGCCTTTGTACTGTTGTGGCGGAATAAATAATGAAGATAACATACGTGTTAATTACTAATTATATAGTAAAAAAATATATATATATATATATAAACATTTGGCCTAATTCTGGATTTGTAGATCCCTGTCTATATATTAAAAGGGTTGTGGAACGTACCATGTCTTCAGACAGGTGAGGGGTGGTGTCCTGTTGAGGTGGCGAGGGCGGAGGTGTTGGATCACTGTGGAAGAGGAACACATGGACAGTTATTACCATAGATGTATAAAAGCTACATACAAGTTCATTGGAGCCAGGGACGTACAGAGAATGTTAGAGAGGCAAGGGCTGAAATTTCAAAAAGAGCCTTTAAGTGAAAATAGCGAAAATAGTAGACCTCCAAGCTCACAACGTGTCGCAGCGTGACGCAGAGCTTGGAGGCTGCATTCAAGTTTGGACATGGCAATTCTCTTGAATGCTGCTTTCAGGTATGTCATGGAAAGAGGGCATTTGCATTTCTTTCACCACAGTGAAAACTGCATTCATGGTAACTTTTTGAGGGCCGCCCCCACTTGCCTCTGATTGGCCGACCTAGATCACACTGGGCCTACCGAACGTCCGTTTCTGTGACGCACGCGGAAGCTTGCCCTCTGCCAAAATGGCGGAGACGTCTATCCACAACTTTCCAACATCCCATGGTGCATTGCGCAGAAGTTGTACGGAGCTTCCGAGTGTGATCTACAAGCTCACAACGGTTGCATCTGCGACGAGACGTGAGCTTGTATGTCTGCTGTTAACCGGAAGTGTGGTGCAAAAAAATCTCCAGTAAATTCCCGCGGAAAGAGGTGGATAGCCTTTCCACGTCTATGGTTATTACATCACCATCGTGATGGCACTGTGACGTCACTGTGATGTCACTTACAAGGACATGTGACAGGGCGTTCTGCTGACATATCCGTCCTTCTCCAGCGGAGGCAGAGCTTCTGCAGGAAGAGACATGAAACAAACATTCCTATTGGTCCAGGTGAAATGAAACATGAAACAAACATTGCTTGCTATTGGTCAGGCGAAATGAAACATGAAACAAACATTGCTATTGGTCCAGATGCAACGTTTAACCATTTTAAACAGACAATCATTTAATGTCCAGATATGATGAAACATTGAATAATTAAATATTATTCATTAAACATTTTCACCCAAAAACGAATAGAATTTAAAGGGGAGAACCACCCATTTTTAACATTGAACCGTGATGACGTCATCACAGTGTACTTTGCAATAAAACCCCACAAAAATCAAACCTCCAGTTCTAGGCAACACAGAAGTGTGGGGGACTTTTTTATTATTATTGTGTATGCGATAAGGTCTCTCGTTCATTATGGCTTATATGGACACGGCGGGCTGATCATTTCCAGAGGCGCAGCCGAGGGGAATTATCCATATAACCCATAATGACCAAGCAGCAAGACCTTATAGCACTTATTACCCGGCTAATAAATACAATTAATAATTTGACTCACAACTAAAAACCAAATAAAGTATATCCATGTTTACAGACGGCCTAAAGTGTTCCACAAGTGTTGCGCTGGGCGTCCCCCCCAGCGCAATACGGTCGCCTTGGAAAACAAGGAAGTGCAGATTAGATGGAATCCATATACTGCGTCGTCTATTTCTCGCCTCAAATGTTTCTAAAAACATTCTTGAGAGCAACGTTTAGTTGTAAAAGTCGCTGTGTGTTTGTTTACATGGCTGACATGTTGGATACGGCACTAAATCCACGCAGTGCAGCCTGAATGCAGCAGGCGTCCTGAGCCTTTGATTAGGCAGCGGTGAATTATAGAGCGGAGCGGTCATTATACGCCTATAATTCACCGCTGATTTCAGCGCTCGACCTGTCAGAATCAAGCATTCAACCAAGCTGGGTAATAATTCCACATAACAACTCAAAGGTACATAATGACATAGTTCAATATTGAAAATGGGTGGTTCTCCCCTTTAAAGTATACGGATGAAACAATGAGTTGTGAAGTACAGTACCGGACTTGAAGGCTTGGTCTTTAGGGGTGTCTGGGTAGAGGTAGAGCAGAGGGTTGGACAGAAGCCCAGTGGAACCCTGGAACTTGTAGTTATAAACCTCTTCTGACATGGAAACCAGTGCTAACTCCTTCCTGGTGTACGGCTTCACATGACGCACTGTGGCTTCTACACACACACGCACACGCACACGCACACACACACACACACACACACACACACACACACACACACACACACACACACACACACAAACACACACGCACACACACATACAGGCACATGAGCGGACAATATATTGCCAGGCAGAAACACTTAAAGAGACAGCCCTGAATGACCATTACAGTTACAACTCTAAGTGTACACAATGTAACCACTAGTAGGCTAGTGGACTCTCACAAATGTGCCATAGTGTCATAGTAAATCAGTGTCATACATATCCTGAAGAAAACCTGGAGATTCAGTAATGGGGTCTTCAAAATATTATAATGTGTGAAAAATTAAACCTAGAATTTGTAATGATACTATAATGTATGGGTATGTAATAGGCCTATACTGTAATATACTGGTATGTCGTGAACAGGGGTGTAGCACCAAATTCTGGGCCCTGGGTACAAGGATTCACTGCGGGCCCCCCATGAATGTTCTTCATAGGGGGAGGAGGGGGTTTAACCCATTTAGACTGGGAACGCATTATTACCCATTATGTTGTGCTTTAACTATTGACAAATAGCAGATCTACATGGCACCGAGTGCCAAACTGCGAGCTTGTAGATCTGCAATTTTTGAAGTCTTTGAATATTTCAAATCCTTCTAAGGTTTTTTGAAAAAACTATGTTTCTATGTCAGTGGTGCTCAAACGTATTCACGTGAAGGACCCCCAAAATGATAGGTACGATATGATGATATGATATGATTTGTGGACCCCCATCTTAAAATATTTAGTTCCATGGACCCCCAGAAGCAAAATTTGAGTTACATGTTCAGTTAAAAAATACATATATTCAAAGATTTGCACACGTTTTCACCTCTTTTAAAAAATAGCAGATCTACAAGCTTGCTTGTGAAGTTGTATATCTGCTATTTTTCAATAGCTAAGCCCCTCCACCTTGGGCCCTAGTAACTCAGTCCCACTTTCCCACCATTGTGACGCCCCTGTACACTATGGACCAGTGCTAGTGTGAACACAGAGTACCTCCACTGGGGCTGCGTTCCACCCAGCTGAAGCTCACGGCTCCGTCTCTGACAGAGTCGCTGAAGCGAAGCAGAAATGTCCCGTTTGCTTTGTTCTTCAGCAAGGCCTCGGCCGTGTCTTTGCTCAGAAACCCCATGATGTGCCTGAAAATGCAGAGTAAAGTAAAAGTCCGGAATTCAAAACGTACTTGAGTAAAAGTATGAAAGTGTTGACATCAAAATGTACTTAAAGTACCAAAAGTAAAAGTATACAATGTTTGAAAAATGTTTGAAAATAGCCACGGGATAAGATAGGGCTAAAGTGTTTTTTTGTATGTTTTATACTATTATAATTTATATTATAAAATATTTATAATCTGCAAAGTAACAAGTAACTGAAGTTTTCAAATAAATGTAGTGGACAATATTACAATAAGTACAATATTTGGATATGAGATGTAGTGGAGTTGAGTAGAAGTAAAAATATTGGAAATTAGAAAAACACAAGTAAAGTAAAAAATATCTCTAATTTGTACTTAAGTACAGTACTTGGGTAAATCTACTTAGCTACTTTACACCAGGAATTCTCAACCATTTCAAGCCGTGACCTCCAAGATAATCATATTTTAGCACTAAGAGTTGAGAGACATTACATTTTGTATAACACGGTTCTATTGTGAAAATAGCAGATATACATGCTCAGAACGCCTCGCATTTTGAGGCGTTGTGAGCATGTAGATCTGCTATTTTCACAATTTCTGCCTCAATTTGGCCAATGTCTGTCTCTTCAGAAATGTGCAGATACCCTCTTTAAACTTAAACTTTATGTTGGTTTGTTTACATTTGAGTGAGAAAACAATGTTGCACATCAAGTTAATCATCTGGCGACCCCCCAAAATAATTTGGGGACCCTCCTGGGGGTCCCGACCCACAGGTTGAAAACCACTGCTTTTATCTGCATTGACTGCTGTGTCTGCAGCACAAGGAGTACTAATATTCCATGTGACATCCCATGATCTCACCCTGCATCCCAGAGGTCCAGCAGATCAGATTTCTTGATCAATTCCAGGGTTCCGTCGAGCCAAAGCCACACGCTCTCATTCTGGACAAACACACACGAATATAAATAAAATATAATATGCCAGTACCCATTCAGAACGGGTACACATTATTGTGTTTTATTATTTTATGCTTTAACTACTGAAAAATAGCAGATATACAAGCTCGCTTGTAGATCTGCTATTTTTGAAAAATCTTGAAAATCTGAATTTTGTCCCGATTCATTAAGTGTCCTTTGAATCCTTCTAAGGTTTATTTGAAAAACTATTTCCATGTCAGAAATCGTCAAAGAAAAGGTCCTTTTCACTTAACTGGAGCTCAGTTAGTCTGTTCTTGAGAGACTACTATGTCAGTGGTTCTCGAACCTTTTCATGTGAAGGACCCCCAAACTAATATGTATTTGGCTACGGACCCCCATCTCAAAATATTGTATCAGGGACCCCCCAGAAGCAAATATTTGTGTTACAAACGTTCGCTTTAAAAATACATATATTCAAAGATGATCTACAAGCTCGTAGCGCGGCACTCGGTGCAGCGCTGTGAGCTTGTATATCTGCTATTTTTCAATAGTTAAAGCATTCAATAATTCTAGGCCTAAATGGGTTAAACGCATATGACCTAATCAGGACACACACGCACGCACGCACGTATATGTTTATGTCGCGCCCACCTTGCAGAAGCGGCTCCAGGTGATGATGTCATCGGGGTCGTCTGTAAGAATGTAAACAGACATCACTATAGCAGCAGCGCCAGCACGTGTGTGTCTAAGTCTTTTGGGATTAGTCTTAGTCTGTTAGTCTTCGCCTTTTAGGCCAAGTCTTTTAGGCTAAATATAAGACTGCCTGTTACTTGGTCAAAATAAACCACCCAAAATATGTATTTGGCTTTAATTTCATTGCACAGTTACCTACAGGTATCAGTGTTAATTACAGCCATTAGTCTTAGACTTAGATTTAGTCTTAGTCTTTTGAATAACACAAATAATAGTCTTAGTCTAAAGCACTTTGCACACAGGCACCTTTATCCGCACGGATAAAATGGACAATTACATTTTTTTAAAAGAAAACAATGATTCTCTACGACCTCATGCACACCGGATCCGAATTAGCCGTGCGACGAGTGGCTGCGGCCATGCGTTTTTTTCTCAATCGAACCCAGTTCGATTCGTGCGTCTTGTTGCATGCGGTAAAAAACTCATCCCTCCTTTTATGACTCCTTTTGGGATCCACAGAGCCGATTCCGCGCAGCATTGCACACCAAATCCAATGCGTTTTATTCATGCAAAAACACGCATTCATGCAAAAAACGCAACTGTCCTGTCTGCAAAGGGCTTTAGTCTTAGTCTTCTGAAATAGTTTTAGTCTAGTCTAGTCTTATGGACAAAGCATCAACATCTTGTAGTCTTTCAGTCTTAGTCTTAGTTGACGAAGTTAAAACTGGCTAGGTTCATTGATCACCTTGAATCCTATAGCTTCAAATGTACAGAATGTTATTTAGATAATGTGTTGTTTATACTGAGGCTAGGTTCATTGTTTAGCTGGCATCCTATCCATCCATCCTTTCCAGCAAGACTTTACTGTGTAGCATTATCTGCGGGACACTTCCGGTTAACAGCAGACATACAAGCTCACGTCGCGTCGCAGATGCAACCGTTGTGAGCTTGTAGATCACACTCGGCTGCGACGCCGGAAATGCTGCTCGCCTTCTGCGCAATGCATGACAGGATGTTGGAAAGTTGTGGATACTCTCAAATTAGCAGTATTAGTATATTGTTTAGAATGATGCTAGGTTATTGGTTTACCTGTGATCCTAGTTTACTGAGCCACTGTCTCTCTGCATTCTATGTACGTTGGCCTTGTTTATACTAAGTCACTCTGGATAAGAAGACTGCATTGTACGTTTTTCAACTTTCTCATTCTATTATGCGTGTTCAGACAGACAGAAAGACAGACAGACAGACAGACAGACAGACAGACAGACAGACAGACAGACAGACAGACAGACAGACAGACAGACAGACAGACAGACCAGTCAGTTTGTCTCTAATAGCGTTCAGTTGCTGGGGGTTGAGTCCGACTCCTCGTCTGCTGATGGATTTAAACTGCCAGCTCAACACCTCTGACAGGACCTGCCATGGCACTGAGGGAGGACTGAGGAACAATGACAGGTCCTGAAATACAAAAATAAATAAAAAAATAAAAAACAATGAATGAAATGAAAAATACAAAACCCACAATGACAGGTCCTATAATACAAAAAACACAATGACAGGTCCTATAATACAAAACACACAATGACAGGTCCTATAATACAAAACACACAATGACAGGTCCTATAATACAAAACACACAATGACAGGTCCTATAATACAAAACACACAATGACCGGTCCTAAAATACAAAACACACAATGGCAGGACCTAAAATACAAAACACACAATGACAGGTCCAAAAAATAAATAGATAAAAAAGTCACGCTGTCAGACTATAAAAACATTAATGTTTTGAATTCTGACAATGTGACATGCAAACATAATTCAGTGCGTGTCTGTCTGTGTGTGTGTGTGTGTGTGTGTGTGTGTGTGTGTGTGTGTGTGTGTGTGTGTGTGTGTGTGTGCGAGCGTGCGTGCGTGCGTGTGTGTGTGTGATATTAACCTGGGGTTCAGGGTCCATCATGTTGTACCAGAGGATGGAGGCCCAGGCTGTAGGAACCTGATTACTGCTAGACACCACCACCACTGGTAGACTGGAGGACTACAACACAATGCATTATGGTTAATGTAGTTACTGCGGGACACCACCACCACTGGTAGACTGGAGGACTACAGCACAATGCATCATGGTTAATGTAGTTACTGCGGGACACCACTACCACTGGTAGACTGGAGGACTACAACACAATGCATTATGGTTAATGTAGTTACTGCTGGACACCACCACCACTGGTAGACTGGAGGACTACAACACAATGCATCATGGTTACTGTAGTTATATTGCGGGACACCACTACCACTGGTAGACTGGAGGACTACAATGCAATGCATTATGGTCAATGTAGTTACTGATAGACACCACTACTAGTGGTAGACTGGAGGACTACAACACAATGCATCATGGTCAATGTAGTTACTGCTGGACACCACTGGACAAGACTACAATACCCTTGCTAACGTTGACCCCAGGCAGGGTTTGAATCCCTGACCATCCGAACAAAAGGCGTGTGCTCTAACCGCTACCCTAGGGGGGCCCTCTTTTACACATGCAGTATATACTTCTATGGACCCTATTCACGGCCCGTCCACTCAGCAACTTCCTGGTGCTGACGTCACGCTTTGAAGGGGAAACCTTACTAAAAGCCCAACAGAAATCGCAAATGTAATGCAATTTCCGAATAGTAAAGTATAAAATACGGCTAGCATGATCAAGAACACAAGATAGTAAAAGGCACAAAGCATTATAATTTACTTTACCGTTAGAAATAATGATTTGCTGGCTTTAAGTCCAGCAATTTCTGTGTTAGTTTACCCTTCAAAGCCAACGTCAGCACCAGGAAGTTGCTGAGAAATTTGCTGAGTGGGCGGGACAGTTACTGCTGGGTACCACTACCACTGGTAGACTGGACTACAACACAATGCATCATGGTTAATGCAGTTGCTGCTGGACACCATCATCATCCTCACCTCTATGTCGACCAATAAGCCGTCCTTGTGCAGTTGAGTGACAAACTTAATGACGTGCAGTTCCTCTGTGACGGCTACTGGACCCTGAAGAAATAACGAAAAGAAGAAAAAAAAGACGTCAGACTGTCAATGATTGGCTAGGCTTAATAATAATGTAGGTAAGCCAAATGATGCATACCTGTGAGGTGTGAGTGGGATTGCAATGTGGTGTGAGCAAAGCTACAGTAATCGAGTGGAGCCTCCGAGAGGAGTCAGTGGCCAAAGAAATTGCAGGGGGGGAAAAAGGTCAGTTTCATCTGAAGTCGGCTTGTGTGGTATAGGTCGACTTAATGCCGTCACGCAAGTGTTAAATGATTGGCCAGGCTCTGTGGTGGGAGGGCTTAAAGGAATAGTTCACCCCCAAAATGACTTTTTTTCTTTGTATTTGTCAAATTGCTATGACAACAAATTGATTTCAATCAAATTACCCCGATTGATTCCGGATGGGGACCCAAATGCATTTGGGTCCCCATCCGGAATCAAAGGGGGTAAATTTATTGTTATCAAATTATTGTGTTAGGAATGCAACACTCAAAAATATTATTGAACTCATAGCAAGAGTAATCAATAGAAAGAAAAAACATTTTGGGGGTGAACTACTCCTTTAATGGTGTAGTAGGCATTCAATGATTGTAAAGGTTAAAACATACCTCAGTAGACCTTCTGTGTTTCTCCTTGAGTGACTGGAGGAAACAAACACAAAGATTAATGATTATTGATCATTGGGATGCATTTATAGAACATTTATAAAGCATTTATGAAGCAGCTTTCTAACTCTTTTCCAGAGACTTTTACAATGCATTTTACAATGTACTAAGATTCACACTTATTCATGTTTATATTCACACTTACAGTAGATTCACAGTTCCCACTTATATTCAGACATTCCAATCCACCTGTTTCCGTGGGCATTTACTGCAGAATTATGTGTGGGACACATCCGGAGGACAGCTGACATACAAGCTCACGTCGCGTCGCAGTTGCAACCATTGTGAGCTTGTAGATCACACTCGGCTGCGACGCCGGAAATGCCGCACACCTTCTGCGCAATGCATGATGGGACGTTGGAAATGTATGGATAATTAGTGAAGCCAAGGTGCACTAGCAGTAACCTGGCTTCAGCCAGACTAATAATGTGGATTCACTCACTTGTTCCTCCACATGGAGGAACATGTGAGTGAATCCACGGTAGCAGTCTGGTTGCCAGGCTACACTAGCAGTGACATCTTATTGCACAGTGTGTTTGAATGCTTGATTCTGATTGGTCAATCGCTGAAATCATCGTTCTGATATTTCTGGATAACAGACCTCTCAGCTTGATAACAGACCGCTGTCTAATCAAAGGCTCAGAACACCTGCTGCACTGAGTTTTCACAGCGTGACTCTTGTGCTGTATCCAACATGTCAGCCATGTAAACAAACACACAGCGACATTTACAACTAAACGTTGCTCTCAAGAATGTTTTTGAAAACATTTGAAGCAAGAAATAGACAATGCAAAACCAAATATGGATTCTATTTGATTAACACTTCCTTGTTTTTGTTTTGCACAGTTACTTATTTGGTAAGTAACTGTGCAATAAGAGGGATAACATCTCGGTCAGCAGTCGTTATCGAGTGATAGGAGCCCGACAACCTGAAGGTGTTATCTGGGGCGGCATAGCTCATGGTTAGAGAAACCGTTATTAGAGCACGAAGGGTTCCCGAAGGGTTCCCAGTTCGGATCCGGGCTCCCCCTGAGTTAATGTCGAAAGTTAATGTCTAAGAGTCCTTGAGCAAGACTCTGAAACCCTAGTTGCTCCCAGTGAGTAGGTTGGTGCCTTGCATGGCGCTATATAAATGCACCATTTACCATTTACCCTTACATATCAAATGTCATAACAGAATTCCACCACAACATCATATCAAATGTTATGGCATCATCATATTATAATAAAGGACAGACGAGTGAATTACTGTGTGTGTGTGTGCTAGGGTTTTCAATGGGCCTGAAATGGAAGGCCGGACTGGGCTGGCCGACTAATTAGCATACATTTTAGACCCTACCCGGCACAAAAACGACGGGTCGGGTCGGGTTTGGGAAGAATATGAGTACTCACAATATATATCTTTCTTTTCTTTTTCATTGAGCCCGAGGCCCGGCCCGACTAATTAGCATACATTTTAGGCCCTACCCGGCCCTACATGTTGGGTCGGATATGGTCTGGTTCGAGCAGAATTTGAAAATTCCTTTCTACTCCTTTGGTTTGTTTGAAACTTTGTGGTAACTCATTGTTCTCACCAGGAGTCCGAATTCTGCCACCAGTCCACCACTAGAGGGCTCCAGATCCAGGACTTTGCTTTGGACTTTTCCAGCTTCAACATTGAAGGCAAATTTGCGAAACCTGAGGATGTTTACCCAGAGTTTTAAGGAACCTAATTGCACTTGTGTAGTAGTAGTATTATTAGTATTACATTTATTATTATTATGATTATGATTATGATTTTGATTATTATTAAACAGACATACCCTTTAACACTGCTGCTGTGGATAAAAAGACACAAATAACATATTAGAAAACAATATTTTCCTGAATAATGTATTAAATAAAATATCATAATGTAGACTAAAGTTGACTTACTCCTGGAGAACTGGCTGCACTTTGAGAACACATCTGAATTCATGGAGTTTGGCCAGAAACCTGTGTAAAGACAGTGCAATGATGTATATATGTACACAGTAATGGAAGAAGTACTATGTGTAGTGTATATAGGCATAGGCCTATAATCGATCCTACAGAAATACGTGTCAAAAACCCTTGTTGTTGCAGGTTAAGATCCTTGATTTTGCCAAGAAATGTGCTGGGTTTTTATGGGATTTTATGCTGTGAAATTGAGGGAAATAGCAGTATATGGGGAAAGTTGTGAAATATGTGAAAAGTTGCAAAATATAAGCCCAGAAATATGCGATTATGCGCCCTTTTTGAAAAAAAATAAAAATTAAATAAAAAGTCTAGGCATTTAGATATTTCCATATGTGTTTAAAGTGTGTATATATAGGGCTATGGTATAGTGTGCACATCTGGGACCATCTACCGTTGTTTTGTGTTGAGATTGGCACATTTCCTGGGGCAATCTGCCCAGATCATGCATGTCACACATGTCTTCTTCTTCTTTTTTTTTTTTTTTTTTACTCCTGCAATGTAAATGCAATGTAGTGCATTTGAAACTACATTGCAGTGCACATCATAGGGTGATCACTGCGTGCCTCCTGTGAATTGTTTTATTTTTATTTTTGTTTATTTTCATTTATTTAGTTGCGGTCAGCAGACAAAGTGACATGAGTGAGATGAAAAAACCTGAGTGAAATGTGCCAATGTCAACCAGAAACATCGGTATAGTAATACGGTAGATGCTTCCAGATGTGTGGAACTCACCTGAGTTTAACTGAGAATGGAGTCTTAGTTTTCACGACCAGCGGTCGATGAGGCAGGGCTGACATGCAGGGCTGTCTCTCCACCACCAGAGCACTGAAAACACATGATGATAATGGTGATAATGATAGTGATAGAGGCAAGTAACACGCGAGAAGCGACCGCGAGGTAGGGCATTAAAGGAGTAGTTCACCCCCAAAATGACTTTTTTTTCCCTATTGATTACTCACGCCATGGAGACTTGAGTTCAATAATATTTTTTTTGTTTTTTGTTGCATTCCTATGTGATTATAGTAAATTTACCCCCATTGATTCTGGTTGGGGACCCGAATCGATTTGGGTCCTCATCCGGAACCAATGGGGGAACATTTATTGTAATCACATTTTTGTCTTAGGAATGCAACAACATTTTTTAAATATTATTAGTGAACTCAAGTCTCCATGGCGTGAGTAATCAATAGGAGAAAAAAAAGTCATTTTGGGGGTGAACTACTCCTTTAACCAAAAAGTCGACAAGTCGACTCAGTCAACTTCATTACACAAGTCGATTCCCACCAGGTAAAGTCGAAAGTTGAAAAAAAAAGAAAAAAATGTGTTGCACAGACATTGTCGTCGATCCAACATTAAATAGGAATTAAGATTATTATTATTCAATGATGCTGGTTGCAGTGGAATCGATAATATTAACATAAAATCAAAAGCCTTATAGGGAGAAAGGATCGCTTTAGGCTATGAAGTCCAGAGATAAGGAATTTTGGGGGTTTGTCCCCCGTTCACGCTGACATCATCAAGCGATAAAGTCGACTTCAACTCAACTTTTTACCGAGTCAAGTCGACTTGCAAACATCTCAAATCGTTAATGCTCTACCGTGAGGTGGCCCAGACAAAACAAACCAAAGAAGAGGCATTGGTACATGAATGGTTAGTCAGGAGGACACACATCACGTTGGTGTTGTGTTTGCTGCCCTCTGGTGGTGGAGTAAGGTACTGACTCTTGCATGACTCAGTCATGAATGTTGATGGCGTGTTGCTGCCCTCAGCAAGCAAGCAGACCTCACCATAAAAGATACAGATGGCTACAACAGGTATACTTTGACAACGGGTATTGCTATTATTGTTAGAGCGGTTGCTATAGGCCAGGGGTTTTCAAAGTGGGTGACGGGGCACCCTGGGGTGCCGCGACGGCACCCCAGAAATAGTTAGGTAAAGTTAGCCGAAAGTTAAACCAATCTGGGAACTAAATCAAAATCAATATCTTTCTTCACAAATGTGTTCATAAAGGTGTCAACTATCACCTCTGAACTTTCTCAATCACAACTCCCTTGGGGAACTTTGTGGGAACCAATCAAAGTTGGGGGTATCCCGTGGGCCTGCGATTAAAGGGGGGAAAATAAAAAATGGCCAATATGAGCGTATGAGGTGTGTAATTAGGGTATTTGGGGGCTGCTGAATCCATTTCAGCCATTAGTTATCAGTAAAAATTACTCCTTGGCCATAAAATAGGCCACAACAAACTACCCTTTTGTGTCCACAAGACATAATATTGTCAATAAAAAAATTGTTGGAGTAGGGTTTGAATTCATGAAAACTATTCAAGATCAGGTGGGTAAGCGCACATCATGACACACATGATAACATGATACAATCTGACAAGGAACAATCAAAAGGGTTTAAAGCATAGGGACTAACAGGACACAGGTGAACTCGAATGACATGATTGGCTAAGCCTTAGCCAATTAGGCCGATTTTATGGCCAAGGAGTCATTTAAACTGAAAAAGAATGGTTGGAATGGATTCAGCAGGCCAAAATACCCTAATTACACACCCCATATGCTCATATTGGCATTTTTTAAAATGTTATCCCCTTTAATCCCAGGCCCAGGTATCCCGATACCCACAACTTTGATTGGTTCCCACAAAGTTCCCCAAGGGAGTTGTGATTGAGAAAGTTCAGAGGTGATAGTTGACACCTTTATGAACACATTTGTGAAGAAAGATATTGATTTTGATTTAGTTCCCAGATTGGTTTAACTTTTGGCTAACTTTACCTAACTAAAACCTCGTATCTCAAAGTTTCAAATGTGTACGTCTTTTGGTAAAGCAAAGCCCTGCTTCATCATACAAGACTGTCGCACAAAACTAGTGAAAACAGCCGATCTACAAGCACACAACGCCTCTTGATTGTAGATCGGCTGTTTTCACTAGTTTAGTACATTTTATAGATGATAAATACAAAACGAACGGTTTTGGACATACAAGGTTTCCACCTGACAACGACGATATGCTATAAATATAAGGTGCTGGGAGTGAAAATTATAATGTAGGGGTGCATCGGATTAAAAAATATAATGTAGGGGTGCCTCGGATTAAAGAAAATATTTATGGGGTGCCCTGAGACAAAAACGTTTGGGAACCCCTGCTATAGGCAACCAGACTATTGTTCTAGGCCAGAGAACTTTTATGTTATCTCAAGTAAACCTGTTTTCTGTTAACCTTTTTCCGTCACCTAAAGTACACCTGTTTTCATTGAACTTGTGTGTGTGTGTGTGTGTGTGTGTGTGTGTGTGTGTGTGTGTGTGTGTGTGTGTGTGTGTGTGTGCGTGCGTGCGTGCGTGTGTGTAATAAACATAATTTACTTTTCCAGAAGCTTCTGCAGCAGTAGTCGGGTAGCTCTGCTGAACTCCTCTGCATTGATCTGCTCACAGGAAGGCTGGTTCTGAAGACGCCGACGCAACTGTTGAAGCAACTCTGCTACCGCTGTGAACCTGTGGCATGTGCACACATAATTATACACATGCGAGTGCGCACACACGCACAATGCACGCTCACGCAAACACACACAAACACACACGCACGCACGCACGCACGCACGCACGCACGCACGCACGCACGCACGCACGCACGCACACACACACACACACACACACACACACACACACACACACACACACACACACACACACACACACACACACACACACACACACACACACACACTAGGGCATTAACGAAAAAGTCGACAAGTCAACTGAGTCGACTTTATTACACAAGTCGACTCCCACCTGAGAAAGTCGAAAGACGAAGTTGAAAAGAAAAATCCTTTGTGTGTTTTTCTATCATTATTTTTGCTCCATGTGTGCGTCTGTACCCTCTTACTTAAACTTTATGTTGGTTTGTTTACAGTTGAGTGAGAAAACAATGTTGCACATTAAGTTAATCATCTGGGGACCCTCCCAAAATATTTGGTGGGTTGTGATGTGATGACGTCATCAAACTATAAAGTCGACTTCAACTAAATTTTTTACTGAGTCGAGTCGACTTGCAAAAATCACAAGTCCACATGTAGTGTTCATTTTGTTGACTAAAACTATGCTCGTCGACTCTACTTTTTCACTGCGTCAACTGAATACAAACGAACCATTGATGACCTTTGATTGAAGGTCATAAATATAGCAAGATAGCTGATCTACAAGCTCAATATTCTGCAAAACCCCATGGAATGGCAGGACGTGTGAAGTTTTATATTGTCACTGTCGGGCAGAAATCTCCAAGTTTCAGATTTGTATGTTTTTTTCTCAAAGTAAAGCCCTGCTTCTTCATACAAGGCTGTTGCACAAAAGTAGGTAAAACAGCCGATCTACAAGCACACAACGCCTCGCGGAGGCGTTGTGTGCTTGTAGATCGGCTGTTTTCACTAGTTTAAATAATTTTAAAAATGATAAATACAAAACTAACGGTTTTGGACATACAAGGTTTCCACCCGACAACGACGATATGGCACATCTGTAGGAGGGAGGGACTAGTGCAGAAGAGGTGCAGCAGAACTAATTAAGACAACTCATTTTATGTTTGGTTCTGCTTGGCTGTTGCACTCGTGAAAATAGCAGATCTACAAGCTCGTAGATCGACTATTTTCAGCAGCCAAGTGCAAAATCAACTACAGATTTAGTTGACTAAAACTAGACCAAGGCTAACAAATCTGAGCCAGTAGGAGGCTGCACCACTTACATTTACACTTACTTACTTACACTTACACTTACACACGGCAGAATGACAGTGAATTATTTTGGGGGGTCCCCAGATGATTAACTTAATGTCAACATTGTTTTCTCACTTAACAGTGAACAAATTGCATAAAACCTAAGTGTATTCTAACGTGACAATTTAAAGGGATATTTCACACAAAAAAAATAACGTTGTCATTTTATCGTCTAATCAGGACAGTTTTTTTAATTTCTTCATTCAGTATTTAGATATTTGATATTAATTTTCCCCTTCCAGGACCTTCCTATACAAAACCATTATAACTTCAAACTCCATTTTTACATTTTACATTTCTAAATTGACAATTTAAAGGGATATTTCACAAAAAAAAAACTTTTTGTCATTTTATGGTCTAATCAGGCTTTTGGGAACACCCAGGACAGTTTTTTAATTTCTTCATTCAGTATTTAGATATTTGATATAAATTTTCCCCTTCCAGGACCTTCCTATACAAAACCATTATAACTTAAAACTCCATTTTAACCATGATAGATTCAATTAAAACACATGTCTTTTTTTCTGGTGACTCCTGACACCCTTCGAATACGTGAGCAGGCCGTGTTTTTTCACTAACATTTTCACTGATTTCTATACATTTTTGGGGAAATGAAAATTATTCAATACAATAAATGATTATAAAAAATAAATGAAAAAAATATTTCGAAAAACACGGCCTGCTCATGTATTCGGAGGGTGTTTCACAAGAAAAAAAGGACAGTTGTTTTCATTGAAACTATCATGGTTAAAATGGAGTTTGAATATAATGGGTTTGTATAGAAAGGTCCTGGAAGGGTGCAACATGGGGGAAATGAATATGTGTGCGTGCAGCCTTATCTAAATACTGAATAAAAATATAAAATAAAAAATGTCCTGGGTGTTCCCAAAAGCCTGATTAGACGATAAAATTACAAAAAAAATAAAAAATAAAACCAGTAAGACTCCCTAATCGGGAGATAAGCGACCGTTGGTCGCTTATCTCCACAAATATCACAACCTCCACCTCTCACGTCATACGGGTAGCCATAGTTACACCTGGAATGTTGAATCTCCATATATGGAGATAACCTACGCATCACACAAAGTCTGACCTCACCAGCCCATACTTGGGCATGGACGACTTATATCTCAATATACGGAGATGGCCATATATGGAGATACGATGACATCACAGAGTCCACAGCTGATGATGTGGCGTGATGTCATACAATACACAAACAAGCCCTATATAAAGGGGCAATTCTCACCAGGGAAGAGAGCATTGCCTGGAATGTTGAATCTCCATATATGGAGATAACCTACGCATCACACAAAGTCTGACCTCACCAGCCCATACTTGGGCATGGACGACTTATATCTCCATATACGGAGATGGCCATATATGGAGATACGATGACATCACAGAGTCCACAGCTGATGATGTGGTGTGATGTCATACAATAAACAAACAAGCCCTATATACTGATGCGATACGATGACATCACAGAGTCCACAGCTGATGATGTGGCGTGATGTCATACAATAAACAAACAAGCCCTATATACTGATGCGGAGATATGAGCAGGGCAAAGGTGTGACGTGTGACGTGTGACCGACCGACCGACGGACGGACGGACGGCCGGTGGAGGTTTTCATAGTAAACTGCTCCCTGACGGTCGCAATAAAGTGAAATATCCCTTTAAGGACTTTTAAAACCTCTAAAATGACAAATGAAACATTGGCCAAATTGTCAGATATTAGAGGCAGAAATTGTGAAAATAGCAGATCTACATGCTCACAACGTCTCGCAACGCGAGGCGTTGTGAGCATGTGGATCTGCTATATTCACAATAGAACCGTGTTATACAAAATGTAATGGCTCAACTCTTACTGCTCGTAGGGTGGGGGGGGTCTCTAGTTGAAATATGATTATTTTTGGGGCCGCGGCCTGAAAAGGTTGAGAACCACTGTTTTAGGGTATGGGGTTAGGGTATAGTATTATGTATTTTAGGGTTAGCCTAACCCTAAAATACATGATACTGTAATACATACCCTAATGTATTTTAGGCTATGGGGTGAGGCTATCGTGCATTTTAAGACTACAGGACTAGGGAACCATCTATTTGACAGTGTAGGCCAGGGTTAGGGTACCATGTCTCCAGTTGGTCCAGTGAGGTGTCAGTTGGACCCCCAATGCAGGCACTCTGCTGCCTGCGACGCCATTGAGGCAGCTCCACGGTGGTCAGGGCTTGAACCGTGGTCTCAGCCAACTGTAGAGTGTTCACAATACACTGTGCTGCCACCTACAGGACAAACAGACATACTGCAATCACCTAGAGGCACAGCACAGCCGCAGAACCATGAAGTTCTAGGGCGCGCTACAGACAGTTGCGAGAGCTATCGTGTCCGTATCGTCTGAGAATGAGGAGAGGAGGGGGTACAATTCATTGTCAATGGAGGTCACGTGGTTTTTTGTCGTTGCTGTGTCTCTTGGCCAAAATACAGCCTTCTGTTGAGCAAGAGTCTTATATTTTGGGCGACAACCATTATTTTCCCAATAATCCCATATGCAGCAGAGCCCTGTTTGTGCATTTTCCTGTATCCGATATATGTAACTATTACGTTTGAGTCACACTTATAATTACTCATACAATATGGATATGGTTATGCCATATAAAAGGATGTAACACAAGTCTTCACTGTTATCACAGCCATCAAGATGCTGTCTCTGTGTTACCTTAGAAGAAAAACAGTGTTGCATGGCGAAAACAGCCGATCTACAAGCCCACAAAGCATTGCGCTTGTGAGCCAGTAAGTCTGTGGCGAAAACATTTCGGCCATATTGTGTGACGTCATTCTCAGGCGCAGGACCCCACCACGATTCTCAGCCTGGGGCAGATCCTGAACCCACACCGTGAAAACCATTATCACATGAGCGTTTTTATTATGTCACGCGTACAGCCCGCCCTCCCAAAAGCTTGTTTAAGGAAATGAACGAATCGTTCACACAATTTTTTTATGTGTACATTTGATGATGCTAATTATGATGATGAGTTTTTTGCACTCTTTATTTTCCTTAAATCCTTGACTTTTTACCCCCCTGCTGTTGTTATTATTGTTATTACACATAATGCTGCATTGCCTGAAGAAAAAACAAAATGGAAAGCAAGTTTTACTTGCAGTTTTAACTTTTACCCTGTCCAATGCCAGACATTTCAGCAGGTTAACCCAGGTGTTTCTTCTTGAGCCCAACGCGAATGAAAACAAAAACCTGGGTACCGAGGCCACTTAAACGGCTTCAACGTTTTCAGCCCGAGGACCCTTAGCTGAGAGAGAGATGAAGCAGGGACCCCCAGATTCCATATAGTTTCATTGTTTGACAGCACAATCATCAGTGTCTTTTGGATTCATGTCAATTTGTGTTATCAGATACGTATTTAACCACTTGAACCGTCAATACTTAACTTGACCTTTCACTCTGTACTTAGTCTGCTCCTTTTCCCCTCTACACCAAACCTCTTTGCCGAAAATAGCAGATCTACAAGCTCACAGCGCCTCGCGCTACGAGGCGTTGTTCTCAGAATATGGACGTTAGGGTTCAAGTGGTTAATATTAAAAAGGAGAAAAAAGGTTTCTATCACACAAAGATTTGGAGGACCCCCTGTAGTAACTCTGAGGACCCCCTGTCGAAGACCCCTGCCCTAACTGACCCCCCCCCCATCCACACTCCTCTGTGAGAAGCTGAAACTGAATGGGACGGAAAACAGCACACACAAGAGCATTTAGAGGGGAGCGATTAGACGAAGACAGGTTAAAATGGCCCAAGTGCCACTTTAAAGGGGCCCTGTCACCTAAAGGGTCGCTTGAAGAATCATCTTAAAAAACAAGTTAATATTTTTATGATGTCATTGTGGGGATGCGCAATTATATGCCAATCAAATTAATTGTCTGTATAGCCTGACTGTATCACTACTTATTGTACTGGCATGGTCAGCTGTTGTTGGGGGACGAGGGGCATACACTGTGACATGAGCTTCAGACTGTTTCAGACCGTTTTCAGAGAAGCTCATGTCACAGTGTAATCTGCCCCTCAACCCCTTTAGGTGACAGTACCCCTTTAAGTAAAGTACTCAAAAAGCTGTAAAAAAATAAAAAATAAAAAACACACACCTGTTTGGTGGCTTTCAGGTAGTCAACCTCGGCCTGGATGGATCGTTGATCCATTTGTAATGTCTCAGGAGGGGCGGAGCCATTCAGCTGTTCAACTGTGGACAAACACACAACCACACCCACACACACACGCACACGCACACGCACACGCACACACACACACACACACACACACACACACACACACACACACACACACACAGGTAATGTAAATGTCTAAATTATTACATCATGCATGTAGAGTTGTAGACCTTCGATTTGATTCTTGCTTTGATGTCCTGCACCTGGCTTAGATGTGCACACAATCTCCTCTTTATAAAGAATACAACACATATTTTTTTGTTTGTTGTTGTTGTTGTTGTTTGTTTACCTTGATCCTGGAAGCTTTTCATCCTGAAATCCACTTCCTCCTGTTTGTCCTCCAGAGTTTTCAACACAGACTCGACTTCCTGTATGAAGAAAACACAAATATTACAGCTATTATAATAACTCTTATACAGGGCCGGATCTACAATTTGGGCACTTTGGGCACGTGCTCAGTGGCCCTTGGCATCAGGGGGCCCCCCAGGGTGGCAAAAGAAGAAAAAAAAAGAAATCGGGGGAAAAAAAGAAAGAAAACCTCCAGCCATTTAGTTGTTATCTTATCCGAATGAAATACATTAAATGATGCCCCAACCCCCCGATTTTGTGTGTTTTATTGTTGAGAAGGCTGCTGCTAGTGTGATTGTGTATAGTACAATGTGCCACCAGCGCTCTGCTGCTCGCTGCCTGCCTGGTAGACAGCGCCGGCGGGCCGTATACGCAGACTACGCAGACTGCGTAAGGCCCCGCCGACCAAAAAGCCCCCCACCGCCCCCTCCTCAGCAGAAAATAACTAGTGCTGCATGGTTAATCGTTTTCAAACCGAAATCGCGATGTGAAATCTCCCGATTAGCGAATCGCAAAGTCAATATGGATACGTTTTAATTTTAGAAATCCCTTCATAATTGACTAAGCAATGATCAAATCAAACTGTGGTGACTTTCTTTGCTTCCGCGCATCGCCACACCGCTGAAAGTGAAAGTGAATGTGATGGCCGGAGCCACTGTGCAGGACTCTGCCACAGCGTGGGTACTAGGGGTGCTGCAGGTGTTCCAGCACCCCTATAGGGAAGTTTTCATTTTTTATTTAAATAAGAAAAGAACACATCAAACATAGCAAAAATACGTTGCCTGTTGTTGTCGTTTTTTATTTATTCATTTATATATATTTTTTATATACTTCCATTATAAAATGGATTAAAAAACGATAAAAAATATTAGGCCTATTATTTTTTTGCGGGCCCCTTTGACCATGTAGTAGTACTATAATAGTACATTGTTATTTATTTTGATTGTCAGTGGCCACACTGCCACTTTTTCTTAACTCAGACTGTTATTGTCTTAAGCTACTTTTTAAAATGCTGAAAACAGTTAGTATGGAGCCCTGTAGCGCATACGTAGAGGGGGGCCCTTGGAGCTTCAGTGCCCAGGGGCCCTCAGAGGTGTTAATCCTGGCCTGCTCTTAGGCCCTTGTTAAACGGAGACGGTGCCAATCTCATTTTGGATTCGTTATCAAAATGAGATCGCCTTTACACCTCGCATTGGCTCCTCATTGACTAGTATTGTCTGCGTTTACACGAAACGCACCATGTCATGCAAAATGCTGTAGTACATATGCCCGTACATATAGGCTACTGTGTATTTACCCTTCGACTATAAAATATAGCCTATGTTGTTTTTAATGAGACATGCATTTTAAAGGCTATGCTCCCAAATCCATATTATTATCGTCTGTTCGCATATTCAATGAGTCCCGCGGTGCAGCCAGTTGGCTAGCTGAAGTTAAATCATAGAGGTTTTTTAAAACGCCAATAAAAGCCACCTGGAAGATGAAGGTTGGAACATCATTTATATGGAGCAAATTTCTGGACATTATCTATGGGGATGGGCGATACAAAGTCGGAAAAAAACTCATAACGCACCAATGGATGCGAGGAGGCAGCGAGTGGAGTAGACTACAGAGGCGCACATGGGTATGGTATAACGTACCTTGATTACAGGAGAAAATAATAAAAAGTACTTCTTAAAATGAATTCATCATGCTTGTTGCTAAAAAGTATTGGCAACATGACTGGTGTATTGCATGCGTGCCTTCACACATGCATCCATGTTACCATACCTTAGCATTTGCAGAACTGACGCTGCTGGCGGGATCGCGTCGAGCAGCCGGAGGAGGAGGATTTTCTTTTCTTTTTTCTTTTGACATGTGAGCGAGTGTGCAGGCCTATTCGTGGACTCTTTTTATTCTGTCTGTCTGTCTGTCAGCATATTCATTACATTACTCGTGTGAGTAGCCTAATGGCAAAGCATCTGGATAAATCACTGTCTGTCTGTCGGTCTGTCTGTCTGTCAGCAAGACTCAGCATATTACAATAACTCACTCATTACCTGAAGTCCGCTGCTTCTGTGATGTGATGCGGTGCATGAAGAATTAATCCAGTATTTGTTGGTGAGAAGTTGAAAAGGGGGAACGCAAAATAGTCATTAATCATTAGTTTGCTTATAGAATGGAATACCAATCCATAGCCTAATGGTTTAATTTAACTTTGCGGAGAGGAGAGCTGTTGCAACTCCGTCAGGCCAGCTATGCTACCAGGTCCAGGTGCGACTCATGCATAATTATTGATCTGACCTACTTCTACTGGCAGTTGTAATTGATTATTTTGTCTATAAACCAATAAATGTTTTATAGCCAATAGGCTATAGACATTTTTAAAAGGCTTTCATATACTCCTGACATTTTTCAAATGAGGTTTGTGCTAATAGATCGCTATGTGTTCAGTTTGGGCTATTTTCTGGGTTTTAATTAGGCCTACAACAACACAAATAATAATAATACATTTTCGGTTAGTCTGACAGACTGACACTGTTATGCAGCAGGGGAGGGGGTGCTATGACATCATCGCACTCTCCCTCGCTGCCGATTTCCTTTATTACACAGCTGCGTATTTGATGCGAAAACGCACTTTTCCACTTTCAGACCCGAATTCAAAAAAGTGTCGGATTAGGTCATAAAAACGCGTCTCCGTGTGTCAAAATGGCCGTTTTACTAGTAAAAACTACCTGGTAATTGCAAATTCGTCTCCGTATAAAAGCCCCCTTATAACTAGTTTAACAAACTACTCAGCATCCACTTTACTCAGACCAGCACTTTACTCATATAATTGGTCCTCTTAAAGGAGTAGTTCACCCCCAAAATGACTTTTTTCCTATTGATTACTCACGCCATGTAGACTTGAGTTCAATAATAATTATGTTTAGGTTTTTGACGCATTCCTAAGACAATAATTTGATTACGATAAATGTACCCCCATTTGGGTCCCCATCCGGAATCATGGGGGTAATTTTACTTTTTTGTCTTGGGAATGTGACAAAAAACAAAAAACTAAAAAATATTATTGAACTCAATTAAGTCTCCATGGCGTTAGTAATGAATAGGAAAAAAAATACATTTTGGGGGTGAACTACTCCTTTAAGTAACTTGTTAACTCTTATACTGCTTTGAACGTTCCTGTTCGCCCCAATCCTCCAGAGACGTCTGTGCCAATACGGGCGTTCGTTCGTTTGATGTTTTTTATGGATTATGATAAAAGACGTCCTTGCGCAACTTTTGAATGCATAATTGGTCGTCGGTGTCGTTTTGAGGACAGCCGGAAACCGTTCATAAAAAAAAAAAGTAAACAGACTGTCCTGGCTCCGCCTGCCCAGAGCGACTCTGCGCCTGCCTAGCTGCCAGGGCGTCAATTGGGTATGGCAGGGGTATGCAGCTGCCATACCTTGACAGGGGGAAATAATAAAAATGTACTTTTCATCGTGCCTGTTGCTAAGGTATGGCAACATGACTGGTGTCTTCACCAGACACCAGTCATGTTGCCATACCTTAGCTTGTTCTGAACTGACGCCACTGCTAGCTGCTAGCAGCCTTGAGGGACTATATTGTTTTATGCATCGGGCTGTTAGTAGAGAAAGAGAGAGAGAAACGTTGGTAAAAGCGATCATTTTGTCGGAAATCAGTTGTTTTATAGTATTAGTAGTATAGTAATTGTAGTAGGTAGTAGTATTTAGCAGTACTAGAATATTGAGATGTATTAGGCCAACTCAGCCTCAACTTGCTGGTATCATTCCGCCGAAGTGCGACCCAACCCCCCCTGACCGATAGAAATAAACTTTGTTAGAATTAGGATTACACAACCTACCCGTGTTGGTGACCCAGGACCAGCGCCCATGGTGGTGGTGGTCGTGATGATGATGATGATGATGATGATAATGATGATGAAGAAGAAGAGAAAAAGATCACTGTAGCCATTGTTATTGAAGATAAAAAGAAGATGGTGCCAGTCGCGAAGAACCGGGGTCCAAAAATGGATCAAGAGCCTCGTGATATTGTGGAAACCGATCCCGACGGAGCTCGACCCCCGTGTAGGATGGATCCCCCCGCCCGGGGGCTCACATCGCCGCAGCAGCAGAGACCCATGTACCGCCGCGAAAAGACGGACGAACTGGGCGATTTGGCCAATGAAGAATGGCTTCCGCGTAGAGACCTCTCGGAGAACAGAGGCCACGATTCTACTGTCCAAAGTAAGACTTCCAATCCAGTGCATGTATGTATTGTATAGTTGTATACTGTATATAGTTGTATACTGTGTGATAACAGAGCATCCGTGTGGAACTGGAAGCCTGGGATGGGGGGATGGTCAGTGATCGTAACGGTTTTCCATTGCGACGTGTTGCCACTCCGACATTGGGATCCGGTCTAGAGCCCGCCTACTGCATCCGGCTATTTACACGTACACATACATGCAAGAAATGTTTCCGTATCCGGACCGGATCAGTAACTTGATCCAAGCAGTTAGGATCCACGTGCTTGGTTTGTTTTTGTCGCTACTCAGGACACACGTGGAGTTCCTGTACGATGCGTGTGTGTGTGAGAGAGAGGGAGAGGTTTCTTTTTATCGTCATCATCATCATCATCATCATCATCATCATCAGTAGCTGATGATGTAGCTTTTCAGTTCAATTCAAAGGAGCTTTATTGGCATGAGAAAACATACGTTTACATTGCCAAAGCAAGTGTTACAAATAAAAACTGTTGAAAATGGGGAACATAGTTGGAGGGAGTACAGCTTTGTGTAAACAGAGCTATGTTGCATTGTGACATTTTATATAGGTATACAGGGTATAAAGGGAATTTCACTGTGACAGTAAATGCATGGTAACTATTTACTATAACTGCATTTTATGTTATATATGAACTTATTGTAAGTCATTTGCTAAATGTCAAAATTGTAAATTGATTTGTTTAGATATAAACTATTTGATATTTTCCTGGCTATGATTTTAGATGATGAGTCGACGATGATGATGAGCCTACTTCTTCATTTCCACATCGTGGTCGTCCAAGGACAAGGATAGGTAAAGAAAAAACAAACTTTTTTCTGTAAATCAGACTTAGCACCATGCACATGCTCACATAGACATCAAAGGGGGCTTGAGCCCCTGCCCTTTTATCCATCTGTAAAAAGTGCCCTCTCCAGACCATGAATGCTGTTTTTACATAATTACTATATATATATATATATATATATATATATATATATATATATATATATATATATATATATATTTATTTGTGTGGTAAGCAGGAAGTGCATAGAATGTTAGAGAGGCAGGGGTTGACATTTCTAAAACGGCCTTTTGATGAAAATAGTAGGCCCCCAACCTCCACGCATTCTGCTGTGACGCGTTGTGAGCTTGAAGGTGTACTATTTTTCATGTATTTTATAGTAATTATGTATTTGTATAATTTACAGATCGACCATGGGCTCGTGTACGAGTTCAGCAGACCCGGTGGAGCCCTTCCGGAGGAGCCTGGCTGGAGTGAAACAGAATGGAGCCCCAGGCCCTGTGCAGGCTGAATGACACACACGCACGCACGCACGCACGCACGCACGCACGCACGCACACACACATATACACTCTGTAGACATGTAGTGTCACAGTGAGATAAAGAGAACCCTGAAAGCTGAAGCAGGATTCAGGCTGAAGCTCATGTCACTGTGTCAATGTTCTGCACTGCTCTTACTACTGCTCTTACTTCTCTTACACACTAAAAGTGTGTAAAAAGACACTTTTTCTTGTTTTTATTTTTTTGAATTTGTTTGTAAACAACCACTGATCATAGGTGTGATGTTACTGAAGCCAACAATAAAAGGCTAAAGAGAGATTTCTGCCTGAAAATGTATTCTTCACAAAAATGCATTTTTCTCAGCTTTATGTTCTCAAAGAGCTGTTTTTAGGCCACATTCTGCAGCTTCTAGCTAATGAACAGAACAAGATAAAAACTCGAAATCTTTTTCTGTTGCAAAGTAGACATTCTATCCTACGTTGCCATATAATTGTTGTCTTTATAGTCGAAACCAAATTTCTCCAGTAGGCCTTCAAAGATGAGCGACAATTCTCAATTTAGCTGGCAGTGGATTGAGCTTTTTGTTCAATTCTGTGGCAGTAAAAGAGTTAAGACTTGGGGCCGATTAAAAATAAAATAAAGATAAAAAAAAAAATTGTGTTGCTATAACAGTGGCGGCCAAACATTTTGATGTATTTGGTTTGGTGCAACATTTAACCTCTAGTTTATGCCTCGCCGTACGATGAGTTCACGGGACAAGAACAGTCGATCTGTAAGCTCACAATGCACCGCCCTGCGACGCAAACTTGTAGATCGGCAGAAAGCTCTAAAACATTTAACATTTGTTAATCCTGGGCAGCAGGGGTGTCGCACCAAATTGCGGGCCCCCCATGAATGTTCTTCATAGGGGGAGGGGGTTTAACCCATTTAGACTGGGAACACATTATTAGGCATTATTTTGTGCTTTAACTATTGAAAAATAGCAGATATACAAGCTCACAGCGCGGCACCGAGTACCGCGCTGCGAGCTTGTAGATCTGCTATTTTTGAAAAATCTTGAAAATGTGTGCAAGTCTTATATTATTTCAAATCCTTTTAAAAAAAAAACCTATGTTTCTATGTCAGTGGTGCTCAAACCTTATCATGTGAAGGACCCCCAAAATGATATGTATTTGGCCACGGACCCCCATCTCAAAATATTTAGTTCCAGGGACCCCCCAGAAGTAAAATTTGAGTTACAAATTTTCGCTTAAAAATAATACATGTATTCAAAGATTTCCACACATTTTCACGACTTTTCAAAAATAGCAGATCTACAAGCTCGCAGCACGGCACTCGGTGCCGCGCTGTGAGTTTGTATATCTGCTATTTTTCAATAGCTAAAGTACAAAATAATAATAATAAGACTTCCTGTCATGGCGACGAGAACAACAGTCGCTTAGAGCAAGAGCTCCCTGACTCAACCTACCTAAAGTGCGCTCAAAACATGAAAATATCGAAAGATTGAAAGTTTCATCAATGGGATATGAGCGCAAGAAGGACTACTAGAAGCCAGGATAAAAGAGACGAAACACACGAGGAAATCGACAAAGAAAGGAGTGAACAAAAGTTTGAAGACAGCGTGCTTAACATGGATGCTCTGCAAACTAGCCTGGATGCTATCAGCAAACA
Organism: Nannobrachium achirus; assembly: GCF_963921795.1. Lineage (NCBI taxonomy): Eukaryota > Metazoa > Chordata > Actinopteri > Myctophiformes > Myctophidae > Nannobrachium > Nannobrachium achirus. The sequence goes on from NC_137815.1 coordinate 2,178,152, forward strand.
GTTAGATAAAAACTCCAAACAACTCCGGGAGAACAGCAAACAACTCGAGGCCCTACGGAAAGAGGTAAAGAGCGACTTGAGAGCGTTCAAAGAAGAAATCACTAACCAAATGGACGCTAAATGGGCTGCTTTGAATGAGGACATTGACCGGAGGTTTGTTAAGATTGACGGGGAAATGGAGGAGCAGAACACCGGGATGAAGGGGGCTTTGGCACGCACGGAGGAGATTGAGCAGTGGGGCACACAAGTAAACCAAATGTTAAAGGAACTGCTAGATGAAAGACAAATGATGATTGATAAACTCGACGACCTTGACCAAAGATCGAGAAGAAATAGCATAAGAGTGTTTCAGCTCAAGGAGGGCGCAGAATCAGACAGTGAAACGATGGTCCAATTTATGGATGAATGGCTGAAAAAGGAACTGTCCATAGACACCGATCTGTCTATTCAGCGAGCCCACAGAGCACTGGGTCCAAGGAGGGGTCCAGATCAGCCACCGAGGTCAGTGGTCATCAACTTCCAGCGATATGACGTGAAAGAGATGGTCTTGTCTAAAGCATGGGCAATGAAACCACCTGTAAAGCAAGGTGATACTAGGCTTTATTTTGACAATGACTATTCTAAGCACGTACTGAAACTAAGAAGGGAGTACGCAAAAATCAAAGAAGTCTTATTGGCAAAGAAAATTAAATTCAACACGCCCTACACCAAGATACGCATTCACTGGGAAGATGGGAAAATCGTCTACAACAACGCCGCAGCAGCCGCCAGAGAGTTACGCAAAAGAGGCCTGGATCTTGGAGAGGCGGAGCCGACGGAGAGCGAGAGGGGGGACCTCGCTGGAGGGGATGCCGCGGAGGGTGACGGATCGGCGGGAGGAGGCAGTGAGGCGACTCCTTCAGGTCTTCTTCAGGGGCTCCAGACGGCAGGATTATCCGCCTGGAAGCGGGTGGAGAAGAAAGGACGTCGAACAGAGGAGACAGGCATCAGAGCAAGGAAACGGCTGCGACCCTACAAACGCTAAGTGTCCAGCAGATGCATTATCCTGTTTATTGAATATAACAGTAATGGGAAAGAACTGACTTTAGAAATGGCAATATTACAATTGAACCACTAACAAGTAGCTCATAATGTATGTAGGTCGGTTTAACAATTGCCAGGTTATATTAGTGTTTGTACATGCCACACATGTGCGTGCGCGACTTGTATGTCCTTTTTTGTTTGTGTATGTGCCGTTTGTCCGTGCGAACGGAGGCTTGTACGGGCGCTAACGGGACATGCACATTTGTCTTCGTCTTTTGTATTGTTGTGTGTGACGCGCGCGCCCACATGGGTGCACGAACGGAAGGGCGTGCGCGCACTGGGGGCGTGCGTGTTTATGTCTGTCTATGTGTGCATGCGTTGCGTGTGCGCGCGAACGTAGGTTTGTGCGCTCGCTGGCAATGTATGCACATTTGTTTGTCTTATGTGTAAATACGTGTGTGCGTGTCCACTTGTGTTTAACTATGAGGGTATTTGTATTGTCAGTACTTTATGAAGGGATGGGGACAGGACCAAGTAGGCTTAATATTGATTTGACATTTTGCTTTGGATGTGTGTGCCTGCACATGAAACTCGGCTGTGTTTCGGAGGAAAGAAGAAACAAGATCTTATTAATATATGAAGGTTTCTAAATCATTGGATTATATAGAGTAAATATAATGTGAGTTGAGGGAAAGGGGCACAATTGCTCTTAACGCTGGTATGGAAACACCTTTAGGGGTTAGCTTCTATACGAGTCGCGGGCCCCAACCATGCGTAGGGATTCCCCCCACAAAACCACGAGAGGGTCAACAGGGGAGGGGGAAGGTTGACATCTCTTTTTGGTTTATATGTTTATTTCATTTGTTGATTGTATTTGTATATGACTGCATTAGAGTTCTATGGGGTTCACATGTTTATTTTCTATTAGTTGTAGATATAACTGAATATGAACACAAAACCTGAACTTAAGTTTGTCCTTGAATGTAAATGGTCTGGGAAACCCAGTCAAAAGAGCTAAGATCATGACTAAATTGAAAAAAGAAAAGACACAAATTAACTTCCTACAGGAGACTCATCTTTCACGAACGGAACATGAAAAGCTAAAGAAATTTGGATACAAACATACATACTACAGTTCAAACACTACTAATACCCGTAAAAGGGGAGTAGCAATTCTAATTTCTAACCAAGTAAACTTTGAATGTCAAAAGGAAATAAATGACAAGGAAGGGAGATTTGTTATTATCAAAGGGACCATTGATGAGACAAAAGTGACTTTAGTGAACATATATGCCCCACCGGAGAGCGATAAACAATTCTTTAAAAAACTGTTTGATACCATAACTATGGAAACGGAAGGGGTATGTTGGTGCGCCGGAGATTTAAATGTGGCTATTGACCATGATCTTGATACCACCAGTACCAATAGAAGTAAGAAATCTATATCAAAACTGGTTAAGAATTCATGGGAAGAAATGGGTTATATTGATGTTTGGAGAGACTTCCATCCCCTTAGAAGAGACTATAGTCACTACTCACAATCTCATCAGGTGTATAGTAGACTGGATTATTTTTATACACAGAAAGAAAACAGAGAACTAATACAGGACTGTCATATTGGAGTTGCTGATGTGTCAGACCACAGTGCCGTTTACATGAAGATAAGTCTATCAGACAGAAGGAGGAATACGTTATGGAGGTTGAACGTTAGTCTGTTAAATAATGAACAAGTGGTGGAACAAATTAAAAAAGAAATAGAGGAATATCTTGTTAATAATGATAATGGTGAAACTAATCCAGCAATATTATGGGATTGTTTGAAAGCTGTTCTTAGGGGAAAACTGATTGCAATCTCAAGTACATTAAAAAGGGAAAGAATAGCAAAATACAAACAACTAATCTCTGAGTTAAAAACTTTGGAACAAAAACATAAAACAAAAGCAGATCACAAAATTCATAAACAAATGACTGAAGTAAGGAAGAAAATTGGTGATTTATTACAGAAGGAGGTGGAAATTAAAGCAAGATATCTAAAACAGAATTATTATGAAGCAGGTCCTAAAGCTGCAAGGTTATTAGCTAGACGTTTACGTAAACAACAAGCAGATAGGACAGTTCATAAATTGATTGACCCCAGAACGAATCAAATAAAATATAAACCTGGAGAAATTGAAAATATATTCAGTGAATATTATAAAGAATTGTATACCCAGTCATCCACCTCCAATGAGGAAGACATCAGAACATTCCTTGATACGCTAGACCTACCCTCTATAGGCGATCTACAAAATAAGGAAATAACTAGAAATATAACTATTGAGGAAATAAGTGCTGCAATAGGGAGGTCTAAAACAAATAAGGCTCCAGGTAGTGATGGAATCCCGAGCGAACTCTATAAGAAATTGGATGAAGAACTAACTCCTTTACTCCACACAACATTTAACTGGGTCAAAAAGAAGAACTCTACTCCCCCCTCCTGGAAGGAAGCTGTAATAACAGTTATCCCTAAACCACTGAAAGACAAACAATATTGTCAGAACTTCAGGCCAATATCAATGCTAAATGTAGACTACAAGCTATATACCTCCATATTGTCGAATAGATTGCAATCAATTATACCCCATCTGGTAGACGAGGACCAGTGTGGATTTGTCTCATCTAGGATGACCCAGGATAACATCAGAAGGACATTACATGTCATACATAAAGTAAATAAAAATAAGACACCAACGGCACTAATAAGTTGTGATGCGTCGGCTGCGTTCGATCGCGTCTCCTGGCAGTTCCTGTTTCTAACACTGGAGAAATTTGGATTTCAAAAGAAGGCAATTGAGTGTATTAAAGCACTTTACACTAAACCTACAGCCAGGATAAAAGTAAATGGGTCATTAACAGACAGATTTGAGCTGGGACAAGGGACCCGCCAAGGTTGTAACCTGAGCCCTTCCTTGTTCGCGATTTTCATAGAACCGCTGGCTCAGATGATAAGACAAAATGAAGCAATTAAAGGTATAGAAATCAACAATCGGGAACATGTAATAAGCTTATTTGCAGACGACGTATTGGTCTATTTAAAAAATCCATTGGAATCATATGAGTCACTTATGAAAACCTTGGATCGATTTGGTCAGTACTCTGGCTATAAATTGAATAAGTCTAAAACCCAAGTTCTTATGCTCAACTGTGTACCTAACCAAAGGCTCAAGGAGACAGGATTGAACTGGGAAGCAAAGTCCATTAGATACTTGGGTATAAACATAACTAAAAACTTATCAAAACTCTATAAAAGTAACTATGGTCTGATTGATAATAACATAAGAGCAGACATAGAAAGATGGTCAACGTATCCGATGGGACTTTGTGATAGGATAAATGCCGTTAAGATGAATGTCTTACCACGCCTCTTATACCTTTTTCAATCTTTACCGGTGACTGTCCCACCAGAACAATTTGCTAAATGGGATAAACTAATATCAAGATTTATATGGGAAGGAAAACGGCCACGAATAAGATACTGTACATTGCAGCTAACTAAAGAAAAAGGAGGTTTGGCGCTCCCTAATTTAAAAGAATATTATCATGCAGCTCAATTGCGCCCACTTCTGTACTGGTGTAGTGATGACTATGTTGCTCGATGGAAGGATATAGAAGCACCTGGGTTTGCATTCCCGATACAGACACTTATAGGAGGAAAAGAAGTCCCAGTAAACCTTAGAAATGAAATCGACCCAATAACAACCTACACTCTGAATATCTGGTACTCCATTGTTAAAAAGTTGAAATTGGGTAAAGAGCTTGGTTTGTTGAAATGGATTGCATTTGATCAAGAGTTTAAACCAGGGAAGATGGATCCAACGTTTAGGCAGTGGAATCGAATGGGTGTGACTGCCATGTGTTTATTAATAGAAAAAGGAGAGATGAAGAGTTTTGAAGAAATTAAAAACAAATATAATTTGGTTAATAAGGATTTATTTAGATACCTCCAACTGAGAGATTATTATGATAAAGACATTAAAAAGAAGGAAATGGAAATTCATCCTATAATAAAAATGATAACAAGAGCATATGGTGAAGTCATACCCAGGACAATTTCATTAATATATTCTTGCTTAATGGGTTCCAGAGGAGATTCAACAATGTATGTTAAAAATAAATGGGAAAAAGAGTTGGGTGAGGACATCTCAGAGGAGGTTTGGAATGATATGTGGCGAACACAACAAACAACAACTCAATCATTAGGATGGAGAGAATTCGCTTGGAAAATTTTAATTCGGTATTTTATCACACCCCAAATTAAAAGTAAACAAATGAAAGCCCAGCAGATCTGTTGGAGGAAATGTGATCAAAACGATTCGAATCACTCCCATATATTTTGGTCCTGTAAAAATATTCAGCCCTTCTGGGAAGTCGTACACTCAACTGTATGTGAGGTTTTGGGTTATAACATACCTAATTCATGTTTGGTACTCTATATGGGTCACATGGAGGAATCTGTACTCACAGAGGATCATTACCTAACCAAAATCCTTCTAGTTGCTGCGAAAAAGGCAATTACCAGGAACTGGCTTAACACTGAAGCCCCGGACTATGAACAATGGAGGACGATAATGGACAATATTCAGGACATGGAACAGTTAACACACAAACTGAGGATAAAAGAAGATCTGTTTAACAAAAGATGGGATAAATGGTTGATGTATAAATTCAAGAGAGGAGAATTGCAACTTTGACAATGTAAATGTGAACCCCAGTAACCCCTTGTTTGCTTTTGTATTTGTTTTTATTTTATTTTGTATTGTTTTGCATGATTGATCTGTAATTTGTTGTTGATGTGCAGTCTTAAATAAAAACAAAGTTAAAAAAAATAAAAATAAAGTACAAAATAATGAAGGCCCCTCCACCTTGGGCCCTGGTAACTCAGTCCCAATTTTTCTTCCCACTTTGTTTCACAGTTTTATTTTTTGTAAATTAATGACCTACTTCACCATACAGGAGTGTCACATACATTTAGTGAAAATAGTAGATCTACAAGCTCACAGCGTGTCGCGATGTGACACGTTGTGAGCTTGTAGATCAGCCATTTTCACTATTTATATTTACACATGTTATATTATTAAAAGTCTGACCTGAAGCTGCTTTCTCAGTTGTGCGATTGTGTCGTCCATCTGCTGTGCTGCTTCCAGCCTGGGGGAGGCGCTGTTTACCCCGTTCTCCTGAGGGGCAGCAAAGATTTACAAGTTCAGTGGTGTCTCTGAAGCCAAATAACTATTCTACAATCTATGAATGCTACACAGAGTCTGGAACTACACCTCCTGAAGGCTATATAGACTTTAGTATATAGAGTCTGGAACTACACCTCCTGAATGTATAGAGTCTGGAAATACACCTCCTGAATGTTATATAGAGTCTGGAACTACACCTCCTGAATGCTATAGAGTCTGGAAATACACCTCCTGAATGTTATATAGAGTCTGGAACTACACCTTCTGAATGTTATATAGAGTCTGGAACTACACCTCCTGAATGTTATATAGAGTCTGGAACTACACCTCCTGAATGTTATATAGAGTCTGGAACTACACCTCCTGAATGTTATATAGAGTCTGGAACTACACCTCCTGAATGCTATATAGAGTCTGGAACTACACCTCCTGAATGTATAGAGTCCAGAACTACACCTCCTGAATGTTATATAGAGTCTGAAACTACACCTCCTGAATGCTACAGTATATCTGGAACTAAACCTACTGAATGCTATAATATAGCATTCAGGAGGTGTAGTTTCAGACTCTAAAGAGGCTGGAGCTACATCTCCTAATAGAGTCTGAAAGCTTTATATATTAAATGTGGCTTAGTGGGTGGACATCGGGAACACAGTGTGATGCAAAACTGTCCCAAAACGTGACATTGTTTGTTTTAAATTTGGGAATGCAAAATTCCCAAATATTCAGGTATTTTCAGGCCGCGAAGCAGAATGGAACTCTGCGTGTGAAGGCTCTATGGCAGCTTGACCAACTAGTAACTCTAGTCTATAGCAGGCAAATTATTTTGGCAGGTCCCCAGATGATTAACTTAATGTGCAACATTGTTTTCTCACTCAACAGTAAACAAACCAACATAAAGTTTAAGTGTATAGAGGGCATCTGCACATTTCTAAAGTGACAATTTAAGGAATTTTTAATACTTCTAAAATAACAAATTAAACATTGGCCAATTTGTCAAATATTAGAGGCAGACAATATATAAATATTAGAGCCATATTAGAGGCAGACAAAATAGCAGATCTACATGCTCACAACGCCTCGCGTTGTGAGCAAAAAAAATATATAGAAAAAAGACAGACAGACAAACAGACAGACCTGTGTGGCAGCAGACAGGATGTTTCGTTCCTCCGTCAGACATTGAAAGATGATGGAGGCCATGTGGAGCGGATACTCCTGGAAACATCTCTACGATATGGTAAATAAAGAAATGGTAAATGGTGCATTTATATTGCGCTTTTATCCAAGGCGCTTTACATAGATTGTGCATTATTACATTCATCCATTCACGCACACATTCATACACCGGTGGCGGAGGAAACCATGCAAGGCAACTATCTACTCAACTAGGGGTTCAGAGTCTTGCTCCAGGACTCTTCGAGTAACTCAGGGGGAGCCTGGATTCGAACTGGGCAGAGATGGGAAAAGTACTCACGTTCTGTACTTAAGTAAAAGTAAAAGTACTTGTGAAAAAAACGACTTTGGTAAAAGTAAAAGTACTCATTCCAAATAATTACTCAAGTAAAAAGTAAAAAGTACGTGCTTTGAAAAGTACTTTTAAAGTAAAAGTAAAAGTATTTTTGCCGTATATTTCTAGAATTTGAAGGATATTAAAATTAAAGGATCCCCACCAAACATATGTCTTAAAACTGGCCAAGAATTGGTTTCCTACTATGATGTGAAATCTAAATGCAGCAGTGTTTTTTTTTAGACTGAGTACCAGTTATAGATAATATTTGACTCTCCAAGAACAATCATTATTATTATAAAAAATATATGTATATCCCACGATTTTGTAACCCATTTTTTTAAATGCCAATTGACCACCAAGTAGGCCTACACCATTATGACTGATGTTAAAATACAGATAAGGTTTCCTAATAAGAATGTCGTTTTCATTGTTCAATTATAATTATAATACATCTCACATCCACAGACAGACAGATGTCTGACTGTTATACGTTAAGATGTTTTGCATGTCTGTCAGAGGACCCCAATGTAAACAAGCCATACAGACTGTAGGATGATAATCATACAGTAGTGCGTTTGCTATGAGAACTGCTAATCAAGTATGCAATCAATCAATTCAAACAAACGCATGCATGCACACGCATGAGGGCACGCATGCGCGCGCGCGCGCGCTCTCTCTCTCTCTCTCTCGCTCTCTCACACACACACACACACACACGCTAAAGGCTTTTGCGAGGCAAAGATGACCGAAGCTACAACAGTTGTGCAGAGTCTGCAGAACGTTTCACTTTTTCCATACAGAACTTTATCCAGCATGAGATAAAAAGCAATGGCACTGACTCACCTAAGCTTCGGAGGTTAAAAAAGAACGCATTTCCAACGCGTGTGCATTACAAGAGCAGCATGGCAAAGTCTTGTGTTTATAATACATAATAGTTATAATCCACGTGTATTCATTGTTGACATGTTTGAAAGCTGTGACGAGATGAATGGTTTACAGCATGATGGTAGAATTAAACCATCTTCCTTCCTCTTCCTCTGAATACCGTGGATTTCAAAATAAGAGCATGGGGTATTAGGCTAGCTATTATGTAGGATTAATGATTAGTTTTATTTGGTAGTCTAGCTACAGGAAGTAAATAGACCGGTGCTTTCCTACTTGACACAGTGACTCTCACTCTGGCCAGCAGCAGAGCGTCACCACCGCAGCCTCTATGAATGATGATCAAGCGCTTTAATCATTTTGTTTGATCTGCCACGCATCGGCGCAACATTAACATAAAACCAAAGTAGCGAGCCTGTTTTGAAAATGTAGCGGAGTAAAAGTACAGATACGGGTGTTAAAATGTAACGGATAAAAGTAAAAAGTACCCAGAAAAATAATTACTCAGTAAAGTAGGCCTACAAAGTACTGAAAAATGTACTTCGTTACAGTAACGAAGTATTTGTACTTCGTTACTTCCCATCTCTGGAACTGGGAACCCTTCGGCAACCCTTCGTGCTCTAATAATGGTTTCGCTACCCCTGAGCTATGCCGCCCCCGATATGTAGAGTACAACATGACTTGTTTAAGACCTGGACTTATTTAAGTTTTTTTTTCCAGACGTATTTGACTGTGTTATCGTCCCAGACCCCTGTTAGTTGCACTGTTCTGGGTGGATTCCAAGACTTAGCATTTCTGTCTCCTTATCAACGTAAGCAGGGTTGAGATGCCGTGGGCTCGGTTGGGCTCGGCGAGCCCACACTCATCAAGCTGTACGCACGCGCGCCCCACATGCGTGCACGCACACGCGCGTGCACGCACGTCGTCAAGTTGTGTGATGGCTCGACGGCTCGGTCAACACTTCAATCCCCTACCTGTCTGCTTTGCATAACAATACTCTGGTAGGCAGGCTCATTTACACTTATATGCAGCCAGCATATACTTTCGCCTAGCATTCTTTGCAGACTTTTAGCTCCTTTCGGAACCTCTCGTCTCCCTTCGCTATGCAGCTCCTCACTCTTCATGTCATGAGTTTAAATCACTCATTTTGTCAGAGCTGAATAGCGGAGGGACTCGGGAGAGGTTCCGAAAGGAGCTAGCAGACTTTACTGTGTGGGTGAGTCTATAAAGTCTATGTAAAGTTATTTTATATAAAACCTAAAGGAAAATACATTAATTGAAACTAAAATAAAAACAACAAATTAACAATGTAACTAAATAATAAGAAATATAATTAGGCTACATAAAAAAAATAGTGTTATACAGTATTAGCACCGAGCGGCAGGCATGCGTGCACACATGCGCGCACACGTGACGTGCATGTGACGTCATGAATTTAGAGGGCCAACACTTCAAAAATCCATATCACACCACTGAACGTAAGGCTATACAATATGGCATGGTTATTGCAAAAAGGATTATTCATTTCTGACCCTCTGGAAAGGAGTGGAGGAGCCCTCTTTTAAAACATGGCAGGCAGAAGACCAATTTATTGCAAATGGGAAACAATAAGATATGTGCGTTTGACAGAATGTGGCAAACATTTCTCTCTCACCTTTCTAGAACGACCTGAGGTTTGTACAGGAGTATTAAGACCCTTTTCTTTTCTATTTTGTATCTTGATCTACTGTACGGATTTTGTATAATATTTGTTCTCTTAATTTATTTTTCCTTCTTTTGAAGTGTATTAGGTAGAGGGGGACTGAGTGTGGGGGGGGGGGCTGAGTTAGTGAGGCCCAAGGTGGAGGGGCCTTAATTATGTTTCAAAAAAAGCAGATTTACAAGCTCACAACGCACCACCGAGTACCACGCTGCGAGCTTGTAGATCTGCTATTTTTGAAAAGTCGTGTGCAAATCTGAATATATGTATTTTTTAAGCGAACATTTGTAACTCAAATTTTGCTTCTGTGGGGTCCCTGGAACCAAATATTTTTAGATGGGGGTCCGTGGCCAAATACATATTATTTTGGGGGTCCTTCACATTACCACTGACATAGAAACATAGTTAAAAAAAAAGAAAAAAAAAAAAAACTTAGAAGGATTTGAAATATACAAAGACTTTTTCACGATTTTTCAAAAACAGCAGATCTACAAGCTGGTGTCGTGCTGCGAGCTTGTATATTTGCTATTTTTCAATAGTTAAAGCACAAAATAATGTGTAATAATGCGCTCCCAGTCTAAATGGGTTAAACCCCCTCCCCCTATGAAGAACATTCAAGGGGGGCCCGCAGTGAATCCTTGTACCCAGGGCCCAGAATTTGGTGTGACACCCCTGCATGTAAATATACTGTAATAACAGTTATAGCATCTTAATACCTGTAATTCACTTTTAATCCTGGTAAAGTTTGGTTTCTGCAGAATGTTGTTTGCCTGGACAAAGCCTTTCTGCAGATCCTCCAACTGGTGCAGGAGTTGATGGAAACAACTTCTGGCTGTGCTTTCATTCCCTGCTGCCAAACCCCTGTAGAATTATTATTATAAACAAATATAAAAGTGTTACTATTGTATTCGGTCCAAGACTTTTTATTGCCAGCAAAGAGAACCTGCTTTTTTATTAACCTTTGCACAACAGGAAAATGAAGTTTCTCCTCACACACTGTTGTCATGCCATGACATCAAACATCCTATAATAAACAACCAAATCTCGGTCTGTCCGATGTCTGTCTGATATTCCTGACATCAAGGTGCCCACATTTTGATATAACTGTCATTACTGATAACGCCGCCATGGTAACAGTATGACCAGTAAGACTCACAGATATAAAAAGCTAGATACCTCTTCCGCCGCTGCAGTTGATTGGAGCGACCTGTCAAACTTGATAGGCAGAAGTGCGGAAGTGCCAAAAGCACGCTGCCACTCCGCGACTTCAATTCAACTGAACGTCCCCTTCTGTGACACACGCGGAAGCGTCCACGCCTGCAGCCATATAATCTTGGAAAATTTGCCTATCAACCAAGACGGACGCCCCAGAGCCCACGGAGGCGTCTACCTTTTTATGTCTGTGGTAAGACTCCCTAAACGGGAGATACACAAACTTTAGAAGGCAATGGTAGTCAATTAGGAGGGAATATGGGAAATGGGACAGATTCATGTTGATGACATGACTTTAGAGATACTGTGTTACTGCTTTGCCTGATTTTAGGGCAAAATCTGTAGGATGTGTTTTTCAAGAATCAGCCTCATGGTGGCGCCAGAATAGGGCCATGCGAGAAATGAGGGGTGGAGGTTTTGGTTTGGCAGCCAAAAGGAGTGTGTGTGCAAAGTTTGGCATGGATCAGGGCAACGGTGGCGGAGATATGAGTAGGGCAAAAGTGTGACGTGACGTGTGACGGACAGACTGACAGACAGCCAGTGGAGTAACTGCAACTTCGGAGCACATAAGTTCCAACGGGCAAGGACTAGTACCAGTAAGACTCCCTAATCGGGAGATAAGCGACCGTTGGTCGCTTATCTCCACAAATAGGCCAAAAGTTTGTTTTACCAATTATCAAGACATACGGGCAGTTGACAGTTTGCCATGGTTACTCATTGAAGTTGAATCTCCATATATGGAGATAACCTACGCATCACACTAAGTCTGACCTCACCAGCCCATATTTGGGCATGAGCAACTTATGTCTCCATATATGGAGATATGATGACATCACACAGTCCTCAGCCGATGATGTGGCGTGATGTCATACAATACACAAACGAGCCCTACAGTATAAAGGGGCAATTCTTGCCAGGAAAGAAGCATTTCTTCGACTCAGACCTTATCGCCAGGGTTGGCTTATAGCAGCTGTCGGTAGATAATGCCGGTCTTATATAAGGGTCATTTGTGTACGGTGTGATTTGCCATGGTTACTCATTGAAGTTGAATCTCCATATATGGAGATAACCTACGCATCACACTAAGTCTGACCTCACCAGCCCATATTTGGGCATGAGCAACTTATGTCTCCATATATGGAGATATGATGACATCACACAGTCCTCAGCCGATGATGTGGCATGATGTCATACAATACACAAACGAGCCCTACAGTATAAAGGGGCAATTCTTGCCAGGAAAGAAGCATTTCTTCGACTCAGACCTTATCGCCAGGGTTGGCTTATAGCAGCTGTCGGTAGATAATGCCGGTCTTATATAAGGGTCATTTGTGTACGGTGTGATTTGCCATGGTTACTCATTGAAGTTGAATCTCCATATATGGAGATAACCTACGCATCACACTAAGTCTGACCTCACCAGCCCATATTTGGGCATGAGCAACTTATGTCTCCATATATGGAGATATGATGACATCACACAGTCCTCAGCCGATGATGTGGCATGATGTCATACAATACACAAACGAGCCCTACAGTATAAAGGGGCAATTCTTGCCAGGAAAGAAGCATTTCTTCGACTCAGACCTTATCGCCAGGGTTGGCTTATAGCAGCTGTCGGTAGATAATGCCGGTCTTATATAAGGGTCATTTGTGTACGGTGTGATTTGCCATGGTTACTCATTGAAGTTGAATCTCCATATATGGAGATAACCTACGCATCACACTAAGTCTGACCTCACCAGCCCATATTTGGGCATGAGCAACTTATGTCTCCATATATGGAGATATGATGACATCACACAGTCCTCAGCCGATGATGTGGCGTGATGTCATACAATACACAAACGAGCCCAGATATGAGCAGGGCAAAGGTGTGACGTGTGACGTGACGGACGTGACGGACGGCCGGTGGAGGTTTTGATACTAAACTGCGACCTTACGGTCGCAATAATATCGTCACTGTCGGGCAGAAACCTCGTATCTCCAAGTTTCAAATTTGTACATTTTTTCACAAAGTAAAGCACTGCTCCATCATACAAGGCCGCCGCACAAAAGTAGTGAAAACAGCTGATCTACAAGCACACAACGCCTCGCGGTGCGAGGCGTTGTGTGCTTGCAGATCGGATAAATACAAAACAAACGGTTTGGGACATACAAGGTTTCCAGCCGACAATGACGATATACATGGTAAGACAGAATTCAGTTCCCAGTGCATTCCTCACGACTCGCGTCAGTGTAACCACACTTGCAAATTCCCTGAATGTTATGGAATACACATGGACTGGTATTCATGGAATACCAGTCCATGTGCTCTCCGTGTCACAGTTATTACATAATCATCTAATCGAAATTACTTGACATAATGTCAATTATTTTGTCATAATCGTCATCATTTTCATGTTGAAGAATGTTCATACATTTTCAAACATTTTCAAAAATAATGGAAACAGCAGATGTGCAAGCTCACAACGCGCCACATCGCAACGCGTTGTGAGCTTGTAGATCGGCTATTTCCACTATCAATGTTCTTTTTTAAGTATAAAGTTGTCAAATATGTCTGTCACTTCTTTGTTGCGACCGTCAGGTCGCATTTACTATCAAAACCTCCACCGGCTGTCAGTCAGTATGTCTGTCAGTCTGTCAGTCAAACGTCACACTTTTGCCCTTCTCATATCTCTGCCACCGTTGCCCCGATCCATGCCAAAATTTGCACACACACTCCTTGCCTGCCAAACCACTACCTCCACCCCCCATTTCTCACATGCCCCTCTTCTAGCGCCACCATGAGTCCGATTCTTGCAAAACACATTTTTGGACACTGCTCCTACAAATTTTGCCCTAAAATCACGCAAATCGGTACACAGTATGTCTTCATGTCATCAACATGGATCTGTCCTATTTAGCGCCACCATCAGGACGATTTTTACATGCGACCTGACGGTCACTTATCTCCCGATTTAGGGAGTCTTACTGGTATATTTAGATTATGTGTCATGAGTGACAATAATAATTGATCGTCCTGTAAAATGTCATCATTGTGACAGCCCTATCCGAGCAATGAGACAGGTCTAACTTACCAGTCTATGCTCTCTATCCAGTGAGACAGGTAGTGTCTCACCTCCATGGGGAAGTTTATGGCCTCATACAGCTGATTCACCTGCTCCTGCTGTGCAGCATCCAGATGCTGCAACGCCCCCCACTGGGCCATCTAGGAATGACATTATACCAAAACAAACAAACTATGATTTGCTATGCATGATTAGGCAACTGCAGTGGTCTCACCAGGGACGTGCTGGGCCCCTGATTCAGCCCGGGAAAAAGAGTTGTAGAGGCCCTCATTGCGTGCTATAGAGAGAGATCTCTCTCTCTCTTTAGCGCTGCTGCTACTCAAAGATTTGCCATTTCAGATCATGACAAGTGACAAGCCAGTGGGCCAATTACATGAGTTATATTTCGTCGTTGTCGGCTGGAAACCTTGTATGTCCAAAACCATTTTAAAAATGATTTAAACTAGTGAAAACAGCAGATCTACAAGCGTGTGCTTGTAGATCTGCTGTTTTCACTACTTTTGTGTGACAGCTTTGTATGATGAAGCAGGGCTTTGCTAAAAAATGTACACATTTGAAACGAGGAGATACAAGGTTTCTGCCCGACAGTGACGATTTAATTTGTTGGGCGCCCAACCCCCAAAATGGAACGAAGGCCGACATTTTATTTTAAATGTTTTCCTAATGGCCGGCCTGGATCGGCCGGGAATGAACCGGCGGTTCGGGGGTTGTCACGCTTTTCCCAATGGCCAGCACGTCCCTGGGTCTCACATAGGGATGTAGTTGTGCAGACCCCCATCTGAAAAGTAGAGATGCTCCGATTGCGATTTCTGGGGGCGATACCGATCACCGATCAATTGGTATCAATTTGCTGATTCATGATCACAGCGTCAAATCCATAAATTCTTCTATTTATTGTGTTACTGTAGCAGCATTTGTATATTTAATCATGATTCTACTTACAAAACACTGACATTGTATATTAAAGGAGTAGTTCACCCCCAAAATGACTTTTTTTCTATTGATTAGTCACGCCATGGAGAGTAGAGTTCAATAATATTGTTTGGTTTTTGTCACATTCCTAAGACAAAAATTTGATTCGAGTAAATTTACCCCCATTGATTCCGGATGGGGACCCGTTTCGAAACGGGTCCCCATCTGGAACGAATGGGGGTAAATTGATTGTTATCACATTTTTGTCTTGACAAAAACCAAACAATCTTATTGAACTCTACTCTCCATGGCGTGACTAATCAATAGAAAAAAAGTCATTTTGGGGGTGAACTACTCCTTTAAGTATAAACATTAGAGGAGGCTGATATCCTTTAGTATCCAATTCAACTTGTAGGAGTTGAAGCTGAGGTTACATTCAGTCCCACATATAAATACTGTGAAAATAGCTGATCTAGCTTGTAGATCGGCAAAGCCGATACCAATCAAAGCCGATAGAGGCATTTTCGGCCTATCGGGATCACTCATCGATGAATCGGCACATCTCTACTGAAAAGATGGTGTGCCAGGGACCCCAGACAAGATTTATTGCGTCGTTAAAATGTTTCAATAATATTCAAATATTAAAGATGAACATTTTTATGTTCAAGATCTTTTGAAAATAGGCGATCTACAAGCTCACAAGGCCTTGTGAAGTGAGGTGTTGTGAGCTTGCAAATTGTCTATTTTCAAATAGCTGATCTACCTAGGAGTTGAAGTAGTTAAACTGATCTTGGTCATCATGATACCATCTAAACACATTTTGCTGGGGACCCCCTGGAACCCCCTCAAGGACTCCTGGGGGTCCCCGGACCACACTTGAGAATCACTGGGACAGAGAATCCTCAGTCACCACGACTGATTTCAATCATTTGAATGTGTTCTGTTCTGTGGAAGCAGACCTACAAGCTCACAACAAGTCTGTGAGCTTGTATCTCTCTCTCTCTCTCTCTCTCTCTCTCTCTCTCTCTCTCTCTCTCTCTCACACACACATTTATTATAGGCCTAGGCTATAGGCTATATATAATTTCTAAGAGAAAATTCTTAAAAATTCCAAAGATTTGAGAAGAAATGTTTAAAGAAGTAGTGATAGAAGGACATAGCAGACCGTGTTGCTTCGAGCAGAGTTGTGAGCTTGTAGATCTGCTATTTTCACATTACACTTCAGTTTGAGTTATGGGCAAATGTGTAATTTCTCTTTTGGGTCATTGCCTAAAAAGTTTGGGAACCACTGCTATAGGGTGTTTGTAAAATAGCAGATCTACAAGCTCACATTGCGTTGCGATGAGACACATTGTGAGCGTATCTGCTATTTTCAAATGATTTGTATACATTTGAAAACTTGCATAATGAGTAGGCCTACTTTTGGTACTTGAAGTAGGCCTACATTTTGATAGCGATACTTTTGTACTTTTACTCAAGTAGACCTACATTTTTAACTCTGGACTTTTACTTGTAACAGAGTATTTCTACAGTGCAATATTGACAATTTTTAAATAATATTGAAACATGTGAGTAGCCTACTTTTCCCACCACAGGTTTACATTTCCTCAATGAACACATTCCAAAAAACAAAACAACAGCCATAAATACATGAATAAATGCATACAGTGGTTGTTACCTGAGCAGCGTGTGATGATCAACAGATGGTGTGGTGTAGGCTATATAGTTGTATACACTACAGCAGTTGTCACAGGACTACCTGTTGGCTGCATGTAGCTGTATGTAGCCTACTCGATATCATAACTCTATGACTGTAGTCACTGTACTGCCTACTGTCTGTGTTGCCAGATTCTGCGAGAGAAACAAGCTACCAGGTCAACAAGACTTGAGGAATCCACTGGGTCACATGAGCAGAGCACATACAACCTTTACTTTATAGGCTAGTATAGCCAGCTCTACATCATCAGCTGTTGAAAAGAGAAGAAGAAGAAGAAGAAGAAGAAGAAGAAGAAGAAGAAGAAGAAGAAGAAGAAAAAGATATAGGCTATCCACCTGTTTCCATGAGAATTTACTGTAGCATTATCTGTGGGACACTTCCGGAGAACAGCTAACATACAAGCTCACGTCGCGTCGCAGATGCAACCGTTGTGAGCTTGTAGATCACACTCGGCTGTGGCGCCGGAAGCTGCCGCACACCTTCTGCGCAATGCATGATGGGACGTTGTAAAGTTGTGGATAAAATAAAGTTTATTATTAGCCTATATATAGCTATAGTGTGTGGCAGAGAGTCGCAGCCCCATCTTGAAGCCTCAAAAGTCAAGTATCTCCCCCCGGACCAGTGAGATGTCGCGTTGGTCTAGTATGTAACGGCTGGGATTCGAACCCGGGCCTCTCGCGTGAAAGTCCAATATCTTAACCATCAGACCAAAAAGGCATCTCTGTTGTCTGAGGGAGAATACTAGACTATTTAGGCTTCAGGCTGGGACTGCGACTCTCTCCGCCACACTCACCCCCTTTCAGACCTCCTCTAGAGAAACCAGGCCCCACATCGGGCGACATTGTAACCACTGGGATTCAAACTCAGGCCTCCCGTGTGAGAGTCCAATATCCTAACCATCAGAGAGACATTCTAACAATGGGACTCCCTGGCACAAAACATATTTTCAGATGGTTAGGGACAAATACATATTAATTGAGGGTCTATGACATGAAAATATTTGAGAACCACTGGTTACAATAGTAAACAAAAAGTAAGTTGATCTGCACTGCAGGGACAATACAAAAAAACAATGTAGGCCTATTGAGTTATAAAAACATGAAACCGTTGCATATAGGGTTTATAGCCAAGGCTAATTTGCACGGTTTACAAGCAACTTTGCATGAAAACAAGCCCAACTTCGCTTATAATAAGCACACTTGGCAACACTGCCTACCTCACACCATGTAAGGTAGATGTGGTTGCTATTTACTACTCAATGCTTACATCCGGTCTAGGGTCCGCCTCCTGTATCCGCTATGTGCCACATACACATACACTCACGTGCTGTTTCCGTGTCCGGTCTAGACTCAGACCGGAACAGGAACGTGCACAGTGAACTGATCCCAGGCCTCCGCCCACCCGCCAAACCACGTGATTCTCGGCAAACCATGACTTAAGGTACATTATTGCCTTGAATATAAACAGGGTTGGTAGACATCATAGATAATGGTAGACATACAGAGATGTTTATTGTATTACAAAAGTACTGGTGTCAGAATATACTAAAGTAAGCTACTAGTAAAAGGAAGAAGGAAAATAAAATATCTTTATATAAACTGCCACTTACTTACTTTTAATATAAACTTTCGCTTTAGGGTTTGAAACTTTGAATTGCCTTTAGTACAAAACATTCATTGAGGATGCAGCTTTGTTTTTTTATTTTATTTCTTTCAAATATCATATTCTCTGCTAGGCTGATGGTTTTTGTTTAACCAGGGGAAATCCTCAATAAGAAAAAACATATTAAAATAAAAATAAATACAAATAAATGGTGTAATTTTACACCTTTATTTTACTTAAATGCTGTGTGTTTATTGAACATAACAGTATATTGTTTATGTCATTAATGATAGAGACTACTCTACTGTATTATTAATTACTTTAGATCGTTGTTTCTTAGGACTGGGAACTACATAGAGAGCGGAATGGATTCCAGTCGGGACCAAAACACGGGCGGACGGGAACTGAGGGAAAACGGTTTCCTGTGCGCCCAGAAGGAGAAGCTAACGGCTAACTTCTAACGGTAAGAGATTGTTTATGAGCCTTTATTAACCGTTTAATTATCAGACTCACTTTAATTTGTTTTTCCCCGCTTGAGAGGAGATACATATCATAACGTTACATGACGTTGTAATGGTTAAACCACGAGCTGCGTTCAGAAACACACAAGTTGTTGAGTTGTTGTATATCAGTGCTTCTAAGGCAGGGGTCTTCAACGTTTTCAGGCCAAGGACCCCTTCGTTGAGAGAGAGATGAAGCAGGGACCCCCATAATCCCATCATATATAATATATGATCATATATAATATATGATGATATATATATGATATATTCCATATAGTTTCATTGTTTGACAGCACAATTCAGTGTATTTGGGATTCATGTCGATTTGTGTTTTCAGATATTTAACCACTTGAACCGTCAATACTTAATAAACTTGACCTTTCAATCTGTACTTAGTGTGCTCTTTTCCCCCCTCTACACCTAACCTCTTTGCCAAAAATAGCCGATCTACAAGCTCACAACGCCTCGCAGTGTGAACTTGTAAATCTGCTATTTTTGGCTACAGTTCTCAGAATATGGACACTAGGGGTTCAAGTTTTTAATATAAAAAAGGATTGGAAGATTTGGAGGACCCCCTCTGGTAACTCTGAGGACCCCCTAGGGGTCCTGGACCCCCTGTTGAAGACCCCTGCTATAATATGTTGTCCTTGACTGAGCATGGTTACACAATTCCATGCAGTGTTGATGTGATACCATGTAAATCTAAGTAAAACATTTTCTACACATTTTCTACACTACATGTGTAGTGTAGTCTTCTTGTTAATTAATTAATTCCTCTGTTAAAAAATAATACAACTCGCGCCCATTTGGTTTCATTTTACATTGATTGATTGATTGAAGACTTAATTAGAAGTTTGCATAGGAAAAGGTACAGTTTCATGACGGTACAATTCACTGGTACAAGGTCTACTAAAAGGAGATCCTAGAAAAGACTAAGCTTATTTCCACAGGAAAGCATTGAAGTATCTCATATAACATTGAATGACAGATGGATAGAACACAGTACTATGCAGTTACACTCTCAAGAGTTAAAGATCCAGGGTCCTTTTGGTTCCCAACTCTCCATCATTTAGCTGGGGACCACCTGGAACCCCCTCAAGGACCACTGGTGGTCCCCGGACCCCTGGTTGAAAACCACTGATTTATTAGAACAACGGACAGCTTGTGCTAATGAAAGTATTATTGGACAGGCTGTTAATGTCAATATATTCGGATTTTATCAACATTAAACATTTTCATGAATAGTCAATGACAAAAGAATACATACAGTAGTTCTCAAACTTTGTTATTACTTATTTATTTTAAGGACCCCCCTCCCCCCATGCTGTGGGTGTACAAATGGCCCCATTTCGTTCCTTTTGTAGTTTTGTACACTGTTGTAGTTGCTGTCCCGCAAGGGTCCATTTGGGACCCCCTGAAGGAACCACGAGAGTACCTGGACCCCCCTTTGAGAACCAGTTCTAGGGATGGGACAATATGACAATTTAATATCATGATTATTGTGACCAAAGCAATTGCGATTTAATGTACTTAATTTACGTTACTGGGCAGTGAACAGCGGCAACGACAACGTTCATTTTAACTTGCTGTCTGCAGTGTAACATTATTGTTGATCATGCGTGATGTGATGAAAGCATTGGTAGGTCAGGAAATGAGTCTTGATTACATTTGTTTCTCAGTACATTGATGGAGGTCAAACTTAAACAGTGATGTTACTAGGTTTTCAATGTAATGGGTCCCGGGACCACAGGTGGTCATTCAAATGGGTCCCAGAAAAGTTTTATGAGTCCTCACAATGTTTTCGAGCGCTGTGAGCTTGTAGATCGGCTATTTTCAAAATGTTTGCCTATTTCTTATATTTATTTTACAATTTGGCTAATGTTTGAACTTAGAACTACTAAAACTACTGAAACATGTGCCTCTAATGAATTCGGGTTAGGACGTCGGTGGAATCAAAACATTGACGTTTCTATCGCCTGTTTAAGACTTTCTACGTGGATTTTATTTGTGTTAACGTAGGGTAAAGTAGGATGCTTTCACCCATGAACAATGGTGGTGTCTGTGGAATTTTAAAATGTTTTTCTTTTACCGCGACCCGGTAAATTATTTTAACATGGACTCCAATGGAGGCGAATCCCCGGGACCCCAGGACCATGACATGAATGAGTCCCTGGGCGACTTGAATGAGTTTTTGATGCGGGATGCGCACGTAATGACATCACTGCTTAAAGCAACATTCTTTCCATTGCAGGAGAGTGAGGAGACATGATTTGTGGAAACAGACGTGGTTTATTTACATATATTTACCTGACTGTGTTTTTGTCTGCTGCTTCAGGAATCAGCAGCCAAGACAAAGAAAACGACAGACAGCGCAGAAGAGCAAACAGACACACGTCAATGTTGTCTTCCCGGTAAAATGAATCCCAGCGGCGGCGGACTGTTCGGGGCCTCGCCTCAAGGGGGCGCTTTCCAGGTCCCCAGCGGCGGCAACAACGGCGGCAGCAACAAGCCGGGGTTGTTCCAGTCGGCGTTTGGCGCTCAGCCACAGAGCGCAGCATTCTTCCAGTCTGGAACGTTCCCACAGCCCACCATGATTCAGGGACACACACCCACTGTTGGAGGTAGGTACAGGGGTGTTGCACCACATTCTGGGCCCTGGGTACAAGGATTCATTGCGGGGCCCCCCATGAATGCTCTTCATAGGTGAAGGGGCCCATTTAGACTGGGAACGCATTATTTGGCGCTTTAACAATTGAAAAATAGCAGATATAGTATTAGCTATTCTAGCGCCACCTTCAGGCCGATTTTTAAAACACATTTTTGGACACTGCTCCTACAGTTTTTGCCCTAAAATCACGAATATCACTACACAGCATGTCTACACTCATGTCATCAACATGGATCAGGAAAAACACATTTTTGCCCTATTTGTGGAGATAAGCCACCTACGGTCGCTTATCTCCCGATTAGGGAGTCTTACTGGTGTATTATGTTATGTAATGTAATCTTGCCGATTTAGTAAGAGACTCGTCGCCAATTGCAAGATATTTAAAAGTTATTTGGGGCCATGATGATATCCTTTTCTTCCCACAACTAGACTAAGGATTTATATTGTCTGTGTTATTGTTTACAACCACAATTATTCACGTGTGGCAAGATCGCGGTTCACTAGTTTTTAGGGTTTCCTGCAGGAAAAAGTCTTGACCAGGGGGGATAATTTTTGATAATTAATTAATTAATTCAAGTAATTAATTCACTTAATTTGTAATATTAATTCTTAATTTTGCCCTATAAAAAACACATAAATGTGCCCATAATGACGGAAAACACAACTAAATGAATTCCCTTATTTTAGACTAATTCTTATTTTTGCCCTCAACATAAAAGGAGAGGTTGACT
This sequence comes from Nannobrachium achirus, assembly GCF_963921795.1. Taxonomy (NCBI): domain Eukaryota; kingdom Metazoa; phylum Chordata; class Actinopteri; order Myctophiformes; family Myctophidae; genus Nannobrachium; species Nannobrachium achirus. Next base: position 2,200,904 of record NC_137815.1, read on the forward strand.
CTTGTCTCTTGGCCAGGGGGGACAGATTTTAGGCCAGGGGGCCCCCCTGGCCAATAAAGTGCTGCAGGAAACCCTGCTATAGTGTAGGCTTAGAAGCCTTTTCAGAAGTTAATTTAATGTTTTCAATTTAATGATTTCCTTTATCCTCATCTAATCTTGCGCTAATGCACGCAACTGTTTTTGCCATGTTTTAAGGCCGTGTATGCTTTTCAGAAGTTAATTTAATGTTTTCCATTTAATGATTTATTTTATCGTCATCTTGCACTAATGCACGCAACTGTTTTCGCCAGGTTTTAAGGTCTTATTTTAGTTGTTTCTCATAAGCTCGCAACCCTCCTTGCACATCGGCCCCCACCTTTGCGCACAGATTCACCGGGAAATACTCGGTCGCCTAGCCCAGATGATTAACTTAATGTGCAACATTGTTTTCTCACTCAACAGTAAACAAACCAACATAAGGTTTAAGTGTATAGACTATAGAGGGTATCTGCCAATTCTAAAGTGACAATTTAAGGACTTAATACCTCTAAAATGACAAATTAAACATTGGCCAAATTGTCTAACATAAGAGGCAGAAATTGTAGCGCTGCGAGGCGTTGTGAGCATGTAGATCTGCTATTTTCACAATAGAACCATGTTATACAAAATGTAATGCCTCAACTCTTAGTGCTCGTGAGGGTGGGGGGGTCCCCAGTTAAAATATGATTATTTTGGGGGTCGAGAACCCCTGTTCTAAATGGTCTCCATGGTGACACAGGCCCAGCTGGAAGCACCACGTTTGGACTCGCCCCGACCTTTGGACAGACGGCCTCCCTGGGACAGAGCGCCGTGTTCGGACAGTCGGGATCGGAACCGGCAACCCCAATGAGTCAGGTAGGTTATTCTGCAGTATTGCGATGTTATATGTCGGCCTGTCAGTGATTACATAATCGTCTGATCGCAATTATTTGACATACCGGTAATCGCGGCGCGTTGTGAGCTTGTGGTTCGGCTATTTCCACTATCAATGTTCAAGTTGTCAAATATGTCAGTTATTTCTTACTCTATTTAGGTCATGTGTCATATATGCCATGTGCCTTAAAGCCTAAAAGCTAAACAGAAATGTAATTGTCAACGACAAAAACAATTAAATCGCTAATCACAATTATTTGTGACAGCCCTAGTTATATTATTCCGTAACTGTACGTTTTCTTACTCTGTAAGAGATCAATAATCACTGTTCTATTCCATTCCATTCTGCTCTGTTCCGTTCCAGGCGTTTGGTCAGAGCAGCTCCATGTTCGGGGCTGGCGGTGGCAGCACACCAGCTTTTGGACAGGTCAGTATCACTAATAATAATTATAACATCATTAATAATGAATAATTATAGTTGGATAGGTCAGTGGATGCTTTTATCTCTGGGAAAACGGGAATGCAAATGTTCCCATTTCTTTTTGTAATGCTGAAAACACAATGAAAGAATTGACCGCATTTATTTGTTTGCAACAATGAATCGTGGCTAACATACTGATTCCCCCTCCCTCCAGGTGAGTGGGGCCGTGTTTGGACAGACCCCAGCCTTTGGACAGCAGTCAGCGTTTGGTCAGCAGCCTCCTCCAGGTAGGGTTTGGGCGATCTGGAAAAATACAATATCACGATATTTTCCCAAGCTGTATCACGATACACGATTTTATCACGATTCTTTTTCACGTTGGTTTTTATGGTTATTTTTCAAGTTACTTGACAAAAAACTAGAGTCTCTGGGTTCCTTTTGGGAGGTCTACATTGAACTTTACAAGTATGTAAGTCTGACAGTGTACAAATGAAACCAAATGGACCCTTACGGGTCCATTTGGTTTCATTTGTATACCGTCAGAGTTAAGAACTGATGATTTTGACCAATTCTGCAATGAATCTCTGTATTAACGATTGAACAGGATTTTTTTTACAAGGCTCCCTCAATTGTATCACAATATATACGATACCTCTGAAAAGGCATATTATTATCACCATATCACCATATCACCCACCCCTACCTCCAGGTCAGCAGCCAGCGTTCGGTCAGCAGCCTCCTTCGGGCTTCGGTCAGCAGCAGCAGCCTTCAGGATTCAGCCTCTCGTCTGCCATCTCCCACACGACGACAGGTAGGGTCAGGGGTGTCTCACCAAATTCTGGGCCCTGGGTACAAGGATTCACTGCGGGCCCCCCCATGAATGTTCTTCATAGGGGGAGGGGCATAGAGTTATAATAAGAATAGAGAGGACACCAGATATCCCCGCCCGTCCACTTGCATTGAGTTGCTCACCCAGCGCATGAAGCGTACTTCCGCGTTTGAGACGCCTCTGAAACGTGACGTAGTGGGGCCACTGTGGCGCATTTTGCGTCATAGTTTGTGTTCATGGACGCGCTGGGGCTCTAATTCATGAACGAGCACTTCCGGTATTAACGCGCGTCAATACAAAGAAGCCCAGATGCGCGTTCGTGATTAGAAGCCCCAACTGCAGTACCTCAAAACGGCCACCATGTCCATGACGCTTCAGGGCTCACCCATGGTTCTGGGGGCTTGGGGAAGGGGTTTAACCCATTTAGACTGGGAACGCATTATTTTGTGCTCTAAAAAATAAAAATATTTGAGTAACAAATGTTTGCTTACAAAATACATATATTGAAAGATTTGCACGCATTTTCATGACTTTTCAAAAAAATAGCTAAAGTTGGGCACTAGTAACTCAGTCCCACTTTTCCCCCCCTTGTGACGCCCCTGAGTAGATTACAGAGTTGAGAACAGTCCGGGCATGGGTCGGGTCTGTTTCAAATTGCCACGGGTCTTGGTCGGTCCACCTGAGAAGGATGGACCTCTGATAACCCGACGAACAATGAATAATGCTTGGTTTATTTAAACAGCAGTAATTAAGCTACAACTAATATTCTAACTAATATCTTTATTCCTTTAACCCATTAAGACCTGGAATTATTTAACACTTTAGCTTGAAAAAATAGCAGATATACACGCCGCACCAGCTAAATTTAGAACAAAAAACAAATGTTTACATATATATGCCGCACCTGACTATGGGGCTTTTAAGCCGTGACATAATTTTGTTGTCAGACCTCCAAGCGGATTTATTGTCAATATGTGTCCCTCGCTATTTCAACAGATCCGAGACAAAAATAACAACTAAAGTATAATTCTACCACTTTCCTGTCAACAAGAAAGAGAAGACAAATGAGTAAATAGTAAAAATAGTAAAAAGATTCACGGGCGCTGGGGCCTTTTGGCCCCAAAAGTTCTCCTCTGCCTACATAATGAAGTCAGACTTAAGAGCCCCTAGCCGCAGGTGTCCTTCCTGCTTCCCGCTAGATCGCCCCTGGTGGCCGTAAGCTGTAACAATCTATATATAAATCCTTGTTAAAGACCATTGTAAAACTAAATAACTATATAATCTATATATAAGCCCACCCTTGTATAAGCCGCAGGGTTCAAAACATGGGAAAAAAGCAGCGGCTTATAGTCCGGCAATTACGGGTATGTATTTTTCCCATCATGCATCAATCAGAACCAGAAGGATCAAATTGTATCGTTGCCCACAGGTTCCACCTCCACCGCAGCCTCCTTTGGACACACCCCCTTCGGCCAGCCTCTGTCCACCAGCTCCTCCTCCTCTGGGGTGTTTGGCTCAACGGTCCAGGGTGCATCCTCCGGGGTGTTCGGCTCAACGGCTCAGGGTGCATCCCCCGGGGTGTTCGGCTCAACGGTCCAAGGTGCACCATCCTCCGGGGTGTTCGGCTCAACGGTCCAAGGTGCACCATCCTCTGGGGTGTTCGGCTCAACGGTCCAGGGTGCATCCTCCGGGGTGTTCGGCTCAACGGCTCAGGTAGGGTTGGGCGATATGGAACAATATCACGATATTTTCTCAAGCTGTATCACGACACACGATATTATCACAATTCTTTTTCACGTTGGTTTCTATGCTTATTTTTCAAGTTACTTGACAAAAACTAGAATCTCTGGGTTCCTTTTGGGAGGTCTAAATAGAACTTAGAATATGTAACTCTGACAGTATACGAATGAAACCAAATCAACCAAATGGACCCGTAAGGTTCCATTTGGTTTCATTCGCATACTGTCAGAGTTAAGTGGAGACAAATGACGTTTTAAAGTTTGAGAATTGATGATTTTGACCAAAATGCAGGTTTAATTGAATTCTGCAATGAATCTCTGTATTAACGATTAAACAGGATTTTTTTTACAAGGCTCCCTCAATTGTATCACAATATATACGGTACGTCTAAAAAGGCACATCGTGGAGACATTGTATCGTCTCAACTAGGGCTGTCACAATTATTACATAAACGTCTAATCGTGATTTTTTGAAATAATTGTGATTATATTTCATAATCGTCATAATTGTTTCCATGTTGAAAAATGTTCATATATTTAAAAAAAAAAGTCAAAAATATCAATGTTCTTTTTTAAGCATAAAGTTGTCAAATATGTCAGTAATTTCTTTGTATATTTAGGTTATGTGTCATATCTACCATGTGCAACTTCAGAGCCTAAAAGCCAAACTGAAATGTAATTGCAAACGACAAAAACACAATTAAATCGTTAATCGCAATTATCGAGTGACAAATAATCGTCATGTAAAATGGCATAATCGTGACAGCCCTAGTCTCAACGATAATTATCACCATGTCGCCCACCCCTAGGCCCAGGGTGCATCCTCCGGGGTGTTCGGCGGCGGCGGCGCGGTGGCCCAGGGTTTCAGCTTCAAGCCCTCCAACGAGGCTCTCTTCAAGCCCATCTTCAGCGCCAGCCCCGAACCGCCGGCCAGCAACAACCCGGAGCCCGGCGGCGGGTCGTCTGTGCCGTCCCACGGCGCCTCCTCTGGTGGCATGGAGAGCAGCGCTCCTCCTGCTCCTCTTCCCCTGGGCTTCAGCTTCTCCCAGCCGGCCAACGTCGCCTCCGCCCAGAAAGAACCTCCTCAGCCCTCCTCCGTCGCCTCCACTGGGCTGCAGTTCACCTTCTCCCAGCCGGCTGCACCCTGTAGCACCAGCACTGCACCCAGCACCACCTCCACCTCCTCCTCCACCCAGCCCACCACCCCGTCTTCATTCAGGTCTGACCACAAAGATGCGCGTCTTTACAATGTACGGCATAGGGATGGGACGATATGAAAATGTCATATCCTGATTATTGTGACAAAAGAAATCGCGATTTACGATATTATCACGATAATCAAAATCCATTATACTGGGGTGGAACAAGCTCACAACGCGTCACAACGTGACACATTGTGAGCTTGTAGATCAGCTGTTTTTTGGCAAAGACATTTGACAGAGAGTGAAAAAAAAACCTCAAGTACAGCATTTTCTGGACTATAAGGCGCACCTGACTATAAGGCGCACTGTCAATGAATGGTCTATTTTCAAACTGTTTTCATATATAAGGCGCACCTGACTATAAGGCGCACATAATAGACGCTACCGTTGCGTTATGCATCCAACAGATGGAGCTGTGCTAAAGGGAATGTCAATGTCAATGAATGATCCATATATAAGGCGCACTGGACTATAAGCCGCACTGTAGTTTTTTGAGAAAATTAAAGGCTTTTAGGTGCGCCTTATAGTCCGGAAAATACTGTACGTATATTATAAGTACCTTTTACCAATTCTAGAGGGTTTAAGTGGTACCGGATATGCAGCTCAGCAAATAAAAGGTGAATTGATCCCAGTGCATGACAGAGGACAATATCACGATAAATGTAATCTCCACGATATGATTATCGTGAGTGTTTTTTATCACAATAAACGATAATATCGCTTATCATCCCATCCCTAGTACGGCAGTGTCGTGCCGAGTCCCGGAAAGGACACGCTGCGATTGGCCAGTAGACAGTTTGATTTGAAGTTGTGCCTTGTAGGGATGGGACCATATGAAAATGTCATATCCCGATGTCCATCCATTATCCTGGGGTGGAACATTTGCCAAAAAATAGCAGATCTACAAGCTCACAACGCATCGCGTTGCAACGCGTTGAGAGCTTGTAGATCTGCTATTTTTTTGGGCAAAGATATTTGATAGAGAGTGAAAAGAAGACTGGTATATAATACCTTTTACCCAGTTTAGAGGGTTTAAGTGGCAAAAGGTTAATTGATCCCAGTGAATGATGATATCACGATAAATTTAAAAAATATATCACGATAAACGATACCAGGGGTTTTCAAACTATACAATGTACGGCAGTGTCGTGCCAAGTCCCGGAAAGGACACGCTGCGATTGGCCAGTAGTCAGTTTGATTGGCAGTTGTGCCTTGTAAGACTTCTGCCATTTTTAATTGTTTTGTAATATGCCTAATGTGGCGAATTATGCTTAATGTGGCAAAATTATGCCTAAACCTAACCTTAAAGGTTAAATGACATTCTGTTTTTACCAATCATAAAAGTCTTTGCCCTGGTCCTAAAAACATGTTTGAAAATGTTTAAACTTGAAAATCCACTCCATGGAGCCATGGTCTCTCTCTCTGTTTAGGTGTCATGAAAAATGGTCTGTCACCTGAAATACTCTATAATCACCACCAGGGGAGCCTCTCTCTCCCACTCATTCTAACAAATATTAGTATAGCTTGAGTACAATTTTGAATATTTGTACTTTACTTGAGTATTTCCAATTCTTCTACTTCTACTCCACTACATCTCAGAGGCAAATGCACTTTATCTCTCCACTACAATCATTTAGATTTTGATTATTAATACAAATCACTCACTTCAGCCCTTATAGGCCAGCAGTTCTCAAACTATGGTACCCAAAGTGGCCACTGGCCGCACGCACGCGCGCACGCACGCACGCACGCACGCACAGATAAGATTAAAAAAAACATAAAAAATAGAAAAATGATTTTTTCATGTCGTATCCACTTTAAACCTAACCTACCACAAACTATGCCTATACCAGGGGTTGACACTAACTCCTGCCCGACTGCCCGGGGCAGGTAAATAATATGGTCGGGCAGGTGAAGTTTGCTACCAGGTTGCCCGACCGGGCAAGTGCCCATTTTGAGTAACATAATATAAGATATGTTTCTTTAGCCTATACTTGAACGCTGAACGGGGCTATTATAGACAAGTGTTCCGCCTCTCTCCCCCCCCCCCCCCCCGAGTCTGAACTAACGTCGTGCAGTGGCATAGTTTGCTGCGACATGAGCTCCCTTGAAAACCGCTATTCTATAAGCTCACATTATGCTAAAAAAAAGACGTGCATCGATACGATGAGCGCTCAGCTGCAACTAATTAGAAATCACGCGATGCAACCCGTAAAGCGACAGCCTCATTGTGCGAACATGAAGTGACTGCTATGGAGAAACTAGTGTCCATGACCCGAGGGCAAGTAGAACATGACCTGTACTTGCCCAACGGGCAAGTGCCTCTGAGACCTTAGTGTCAACCCCTGCTATACCAAATCATAATCCTAACCCTAATTTAACAACAACTATGCCTAAAGTGGAAAGATTATGCCAAATGTCAAAAAGCTTATCTCAGCAAGCCACTGCGGCAAATGGTGAATTGGGGATTTGGAGCTTATTTGAAGCCCTTTTGTTGGTAGAAACGGGCAGTTTGTGTTCTTTCATTTCAACCAATCAGCAAAGGTTAGGGTTTGGTACAACCTGCTGTTGTTTGACGCTGCCTTTTAGATCGATTTTCTTTCTGGAATGATTCTTCTGCACTGAAATTGTACTGTAGTAAACATATTTGTTTTTACTTAGTTTTTACTGTATTCAAATGACTCTTCTTATATTGTAGCAATACTAACGGCACCGTTTGAATACTGGGTACACATTATTGCGTGTTATTATATGTTTTAACTATTGAAATATATTCTATTTTTGAAAAATCGTGAAAATTTGAATTTTGACCCCATTTTGAATCCTTCTAATGTTCTAATGTTTCTATGTCAGCAATCTGGCTAGCCATCGTCAAAGAAAAGGTCCTTTTCACTTAACTGGAGCTCAGTTAGTCTGTTCTTGAGAGACTACTATGTCAGTGGTTCTCAAACCTTTTCATGTGAAGGACCCCCAAAATTATATGTATTTGGCCACAGACCCCCATGTCAAAATATTTAGTTCCAGGGACCACCCAGAAGCAAAATTTTAGTTACAAACGTTCGCTTTGAAAATACATATAATTACTCAAAGATTTGCACACATTTTCACGACTTTTTCAAAAAATAGCAGATCTACACGCTGTGAGCTTGTATATCTGCTATTTTTCAATAGTTAAAGCATTCAACAATTCTAGGCCTAAACGGCACTGTCTGAATACATGCAAATTAAACAAATAAAACGTCCCGCAGCTTTTCAGCCAAAGTGATCCAGCCACAGATGGCGCCACTGTTCGGGGCGAGTGGCTTCGGTCAGGCCCCCGCGTTCGGGGACCCCAAGGCCAAAGACGCCGACGCCGAGGAGAGGAGCGCCGCCGGCAAGGAGGCCCCGGGGGAATCAAACCCCTTCGCCACGCGGCCGAGCAAAGGCACCAAGCGGAAGGAGAGCCCAGTGGGTCCGGCCGGTTCCGAGAGGGCCAGCAAGGAGGAGAGCACCCCGACAGAAGGAGAATCACCAAGACAACCACAGGTCAGCTTTTATGGTGTATGAGTACAGGGCATTCACCAAATATTCAACTATTCGAATATTCGAATATCAAAGTCACTATTCGACTTATTTTTATTATTTTTATTATTTTATTGTTTTGTCTTTAAAATTATATATATATATATATATATATATATATTAGGGGTGAAACGATACACAAAATTCACGGTTCGATTCGGTTCGATATTTTGTTGTCACGGTTCGATATTTTTTCGATACAAAAAATAAACAGAAATTTCTTCATGTTTTATAAAGCTTGGCTTGATAGGAAGTCATAAGAACCCTGACAAGCACTTGGAATTGTAGGTATTACATTTAACTTCCGCAGATAAATATTGTGTAAATAGCAGATCTACATGCTCACAACGCATGTAGATCGGCTATTTTCGCAATGTTCGTCTCTTGCTTACTTAATATTTGACAGTTTGGTCAGTTTGGCCAGTCTTGTCAATATTCGACTATTCAAATACTTTGAGGTTGAATAACTCGAATACTAAAAATCACTATTCGTGACCCTCACCCTAATGGAGTAGTAGAGGTTTAACAATATAAATTAATCAGAACATTTATTTTAATTTGCAGTGATCTACTATATCGATATGCAAAAGCATATATTGTACCGTTTTGTCATTTAAGTGAACATTTGTATCTCAAATGTTGCTTCTGGGGGGTCCCTGGAACTAAATATTTTGAGATGGGGGTCCGTGGCCAAATACATATCATTTTGGGGGTCCTTCACATGAATAAATGTTTGAGCACCAGCAACATTTCAAAATTAGCAGATCTACAAGCTCGCAGCGCGCTGTGAGCTTGTAGATCTGATATTCTTCAATAGCTAAAGTATAAATAATGAAGGCCCCTCCACACTGGGCCCTGCAGGGTTCCCACGGTCATGAAATTCCTGGAAATATTTTGAAATTAGAAAAAAATGCTATGCATTGTATTTTAACGACAAATTAAACATGGGCCAAATTGTCAAACATTAGAGGCAGAAATTGTGAAAATAGCCGATCTACATGCTCACAACGCCATGTAGATCTGCTATTTTCACAATAGAACCGTGTTACACAAAATTCCTCAACTCTTAGTGCTTGTCAGTCGTCAAGGTGCCGGGTCCCCAGTTAGAACATGATTATTTCGGGGGTCACGGCCTGAAAAGGTTGAGAACTACTGGCATACACTACCTGTCTTTGGGCATTGTGTATAGGCGTAAGCGACCTGTTATTGAGCTGAATTATTGTTATATAGTCCTGGAAATTGGGTTAAATATTCTGGAAAAGTTTTGGAAATTGATTGGTAAAAATGTGTGGGAACTAGGGGTGTAACGATACATTTTAATAGCGATTCGATACATATCACGATACATGGTTGACGATACGATACATGGACGATACTGGTTCATTCATGGCAATACAATACGATTCGATTCACTGATTTAAAATCGATATAGTAACTATTTAACAAAGAAATTAAATCTGTGTGAAAGGTGTCAATAGTGCATGTTTTAAAGGGAAAGATCTATTGTTATGGATATAAATAAGTAAACACAGTGATTATCTGCCAAATACATGGACATTGTATATTGACAAACCTGCACCTTGACATGAACCCATGATTACACGCATTTATCGATATAATAGACCAGTGTAGCTTTATGGAATGGAAAAGTAATTAAACCCCTCATTTAAATTTTCTCTTCTTAAAAATGCTAAATACAATGCACAAGTAGGTAGTATCGATACAATCGATTCTTTGCACTGCCGATTCGATACGATACAAAATCAAACTATACGATTCGATTTTAGCTGTTTTCATTTCGATATACTTCGATTTTTTAAGTTAAAAACGATATTTCGATGCAGTTACTATATCGTTACACCCCTAGTGGGAACCCTGGCCCTAGTAACTCAGTCCCGCTTTTCCCCACTTGTGACGCCGCTGTGCCTCTGGTCTTCCAGAAGAGGCCTCTGCTGCGGTCCCGAGGCCCCACGGCGGGCCTGTTTGGACGGGCGCTGAGCGGCGTCATGAAGGAGGCCAGACGGGAACCGGGGACCCCCAGGGACCACCAGCAGCAGCAGCAGCAGCAGCAGCCCAGCAGCCAGGGCCTGGCAGACAGCCCCGCTCAGGGTGGCCAACAGGGGGCGCCAGCTCCCAGCAGGTCCCACGCTCCCACCAGAGAGGTGCTGGAGAGAGAGCTGCAGACGGGTGGGTTTGTTTTTTAAATGGCTTTTCCTCTCAACCCGCACGTATGATATGAGAGCAACATGGCCTCTGTGTGAATGTAGATAATTATGTGCCTTATGTTGTATTTAGGGCATTCACGAATAGTGATTTTTAGTATTCGAATTATTCAACCTCAAAGTATTCGAATAGTCGAATATTCGACAGAACTGGCCAAACTGTCAAATATTAAGTAAGCAAGAGGCGAACATTGTGAAATAGCCGATCTACATGCTCGTTGCGAGGCGTTGTGAGCATGTAGATCCACTATTTTCACAATATTTATCTGCGGAACCGAGTCACATTAAATGTAATACCTACAATTCCAAGTGCTTGTCAGGGTGGGGGTCCCCAGTTCAAATATGTTTATTTTGGTGGTAACGGCCTAAAAAGGTTTGAAAACCCCTGGTATAGAGCATTAACAAATTGACAACTCATTCTTATGACTTCCTTTCTAGCCAAGCTTTATAAAATATATATTTTTTTTAAAGAGAAAACAATAAAAAATAAAAATAAGCGAATATTCGACTTCGGTGAACAACGTCGAATAGTGACTTTGATATTCGAATATTTGGTGAATGCCCTAGTTGTATTATACTATTAATATGCTTTAATTCGATGTAAAACAATTAAAAGTATGATCGCAGATTTTTCGGTTGCTTATTGCCCCCGGAAAAGTGCCTCGGGTCCCCGGATAACATTACTCAGAATATTTACAAAAACATCTCGGACCGGATAAATAGCATTAGTATATATTTATTAAAGAAAGGGTTTTTATTAACGATGGTTGAAAGCTGTATTTGAGAAAATACATTCGGTACAGCCCTATTACCAGTGCTTTTATTTTAATATCTGTATTGTCCACCACCCAGGTTCCCCCAAAGCCGCCGCGGCAGAGGCGGAGCCTGAAGCCACGCCCCCGGCCAGACGCAGCCAACGGGCGGAGAGCACGGAGGGCCTGTCGCCGGGCGAGCTCGGCTCCCTGACGGCGCTGCAGTGCAAGAACGTCCCGCCGCAGCTCAACACCAAGGAGCTCCTCATGAAGCACTTCAGCCAGTATGGAGCCGTCAAGATGCTCTACTGCCGCCCCGGCAAGAAGCTGGCCATCGTGCACTTCCACGACCACGTGAGTTCACTCACTAGTAGGGCAGTGTTTCTCAACCACTGTGCCTGGGGACCTTTGGTGTGCCCCTGAGGAAGGGTCAAGTGTGCCCCTTGAAACTGCTTGAAAGCCAGTTAGCTGGGTCATTTATGGCACTTCCGTGACCACGAGAGCGAAGGTCCGTTTCTCAATGGGAATGCTTTAAGTGGGATGTGAGGCGTCAAACTAGGGGTTTTTAATTATTCTGAATCCATTGCAAGATTTTTTTTTGCATGAAAAACCTTCCTTGGGCTAAAAAACGGCCAACAAAACGTATTTTTTTATTGTTTTCTCTTTAAAAAAAATATATAGTTTATAGAGCTTGGCTAGATAGGAAGTAAGAATGAGTTGTCAATTTGTTAATGCTCTATACCAGGGGTTCTCAAGCCTTTTTAGGCCGTGACCCCCAAAATAAACATATTTGAACTGGGGACCCCCACCCTGAGAAGCACTTGGAATTGTAGGTATCACATTTAATGTGACTCGGTTCCACAGATAAACATTGTGAAAATGGCCGATCTACATGCTCACAATGCCTCGCAACGTGAGGCGTTGTGAGCATGTAGATCTGCTATTTTCACAATGTTCGCCTCTTGCTTACTTAATATTTGACAGTTTGGCCAGTCCTGTCGAATATTCAACTATTCGATTACTTTGAGGTCGAATAATTTGAATACTAAAAATCATTCATGAATGCCCTAGCTCATTCACTAGTATCCACTATCGACACCTTTTCTGCCAGTTAGTTTTTTTATAATTCACAATTGGATTTATCTCTTAACCCATTTAGTGCTCCAGAAATGAACAAGTTAAAATGTCCAGCGTGCCTCTCGCAGGCTCCATCCGCGACCGTTCTCTTATTTTGAAGGCCAGATGAGAAGTCCATTGCGTATACATTTCCGGTTTGACGTCATGACGTCATTCAACGGAAGCGATCGTCACCCCATGCCGTTGCTGTAATGGCCGATCGTTGCCTTTGTTATTACGTTATTGTAGCGAGAATCTAATGCCATTCTTGGCTTTAAAAGTGTTGTTTGGAGAAAATGGACATTAAAGATGAGATCCACGTTCTTGATCAAAACAAGCCTTTCTCTACCGATCATTTTTCTGTTCTGAGTGAAAGAAAATACGCCTGTATGATGGCTGCATGACACTGTGTGGTGGTGTTTATAAATGAACAGACATTTATATAATCTAAACAAACAGACATTCACATGTGTATTATAACCGACATGGTCATTGTCTCCTTCAGGACTCTGCAGCCAAGGCAAAGAAAAGGGGCAAAAACTTCCACCGACACGAACTCTGCATCTTATGGCAGAGGAAGAAACAGAGTAAGTATGAACTAGGGATGTTAATCGACGCATTATTTGCGAATCGACGCGTCGCGTCCGAAAATCGACGTGTCGATCGACTTTTTTCACTTTTTTTTCTCCCCCGCTATACTAATACTAAGCTGCAGCTGAGAGGAGACCACAACGGCGCATTACTTTAAGCAACACAACTTGCAGCAGCACCCACCAGAACTTGCATCAAAGCCCTAATAATAATTATAATAAACAATTGCTCTTCCTTGTGTTAGCATGGAGTCTGTTCTCTATAGACTAGAAGCGGAGTCCATGGAACCGTTCCGTTGTGGGAGCGCTCAGGCTATCAAATGTGGAGCTTTGTTTGGTCTGCCTCACTGGCTCGCACTCCCGGCCCGACCGTGTCCACGGGTGTGTTGCATTAACGGCGAGACGCGAGTAGTGTATTTATTTTGTGTTGTGTTTTATTGTCAATCTTGACAAAATCACTGCACACGAGGCGACGTTGCCATTAAATAAGCGAGCTTTCGTGTCAAGCATGCATGCAAGGCAGGAGGTAAACACATCCAGTCAGCGCGCACTGCTATGACGCGGCACACCAACAGACCAGCTAGTGTTTCTCAACCAGTAGTCCGCGGACCTGACCAGCGCCGCATGCATGCGAATCTGCGATCCATGCATGCAACACAAACATTCACTCGTCCCCGACACACACACACACACACACACACACACACACACACACACACACACACACACACACACACACACACACACACAAAATTGTTTTTTGTTATCTTGCAGGTGGCTGTACTGTTACGTTACCATAAAAACCAACATGAAAAAGAATTGTGATAATATCGTGTATCGTGATACAGCTTGGGGAAATATTGTGATATGGTATTTTTTTAGGGATGTTAACTCTTATACTGCTTTGGACGTTCCTGTTCGCCCCAATTCTCAAGAGACCTCCGCGCCAATACGGCGCTCGTTCGCGTTCGTTCGTTTACCTTGTTGATGTCCTTAAGCTGATGAGGGGTCGCGCCGCCGTGTACTGTAAACACATTTTCCGCGGTGATGGTGTAAAAAATCCATTATGCGTTAACATCAACGGAGACCAATTCACTTCCTTGTTGATTTCTCTGGCTCTGAGGCTCTGTGGCCAGTGACTGGTCTGAATGTACCGCAACACATAACAGGCAAATTCACATTCATTCTCGCATGACGCCGCCCTCTGCTGCCTGGCAGACCAAAGTGCACTATTGCACAACAAATAAAAATATATATATAAAATAAATAAATGTCTATCTATCTACTATAACGTCGCAAAGGTAAGCCGCTTTTTGATGGCACCAGACCCAATAAATAAATAAATAATCTGGCAGTAGTAGAGTTAAAAGGTGACCAAAATGAAAATCGATTACCATAATTGCATTATTACCCGTATTTTCCGGACTATAAGGCGCACTTAAAAGCCTTTAATTTTCTCAAAAAACTACAGTGCGCCTTATAGTCCAGTGCGCCTTATATATGGATCATTCATTGACATTGACATTCCCTTTAGCACAGCTCCATCTGTTGGATGCATAACGCAACGGTAGCGTTTATTATGTGCGCCTTATAGTCCGGTGCGCCTTATATATGAAAACAGTTCGAAAATAGACCATTCATTGACAGTGCGCCTTATAGTCCGGTGCGCCTTATAGTCCGGAAAATACGGTAATGATTAATCGATAAGGGGGGGGGTGTCGTTTTTTTTCAGAAACCATAAAAAAGATTTTCAAGTGGGAAAAACTTTTTTTTATTCTGCTATCAAACATAAATGTTGCAGAACAATAACTCCTATAAAGTCCTTATGTAAAATCAACACTTATACATCTTATATTATCCCCTATCGATTATCGATTATTACATTTTGAAAATCGATTTTGATCTCATAAACGAATAATCGAATATTGGTTTACATCCCTAGTATTTTTCCATATGGCCCGCCCCCAGGTCCAGCTGAGAAGGGGAAGAGACCGGCGTCCAAGCAGGAGGAAGGGGAGATGAAGGCCCAGAGCTCCTCCTCCTCCTCCTCCTCTTCT
Organism: Nannobrachium achirus; assembly: GCF_963921795.1. Classification (NCBI taxonomy): domain Eukaryota; kingdom Metazoa; phylum Chordata; class Actinopteri; order Myctophiformes; family Myctophidae; genus Nannobrachium; species Nannobrachium achirus. The sequence continues at coordinate 2,216,284 of NC_137815.1, forward strand.
CCAGTCAGGAGACCCACGGCGCCACCTAGAGTTCCACCTGTCAGCAGCACCTTTGCCCGCAGGTAACCTTTGACCTTTAAGCCATTTAGACCGGGTACGCGTTATTATTGCGTGTTATTATTATTGAATGCTTTAACTATTGAAAAATAGCAGATATACAAGCTTGTGTAGATCTGCTATTTTTGAAAAGAATCTTGAAAATCTTTGAATATTTTTACCCGATTCTATGTGTGTCTTCTAAACCCTTCTATGTTTTTTTGAAAAAACACACGTTTCTATGTCAGTGATGCTCAAACCTTTCCATGCGAAGGACCCCCAAAATTATATATATTTGGCCACGGACCCCCAACTCAAAATATTTAGTTCCAGGGACCCCTCAGTAGCAACATTTTTGATTCGTCACCTTTACAAAAAGGTACAGCTTGTAAGCATCGGGCATCCGAGGTATGAGTTACACAGCCACGCGTGCAGGTAGTGCCGACCAACATTTTGCCAAAATGGCTTGCAATATGTTCTGCTGGCATTTACTTTCATTTTGGGCTTCCCTGACACTGAGCTTAACAATTTTGCTGCCATTTTAAACATAGCTGTAGTAAGCAGCTGCCAAATTGTCCATACCTTTTAACGTGGGCACGCGCAGGCATCGTGCACAATCTGTGCGCGACTCATCTAGTAGACGTGTAGACTCGGTGACAGCTTTCGAATAAAAAAAAACCCCATTGAAATAGACATATCCGTTGCCACGCTGTATCCCTGCTTATCCGCCAGTGTTTACATGAAAAAACATTGAAAAAAGCCAGCTGTGCGCTAGGGTACCACGTGGACACGTTCGCGCACAAAACGCACGATATGTGCGGGGATCATAATCCAGGCGTGTAGAGACTGGATCAAAGTTTCCAAACGCAAAAATCGGATTGAAAAACGAGCTTTCCATCGCCGAGTAGCTTTCCTCTTCTGTTACAATGTAAACCAATGGAGGCGGCACTATGGCCCAGGCTCAGACCGGATACGGAAAGCTAGATCCGGTCCAAACGGGAAATACGACCGGATACAGTTAGGGGGCGGGCCTAAAGTCTCCGAAACGGATATATACAGCGATCATACTTTTAATCGTTTCATAATGATTAAAGCTAATTACATTTCCGGGAACGACGGGCATCGCAGAGAGGTACAGCGGGAAATCCCCGGTTTCGACGGGGATCGCAGAGTATGAGTTAACATTAACACAGTGTTGTTTTTGACAGGCATTTTAGTTTAGTCTTAGTCTTAGTCTTTTTGACGAAATGCTCATTAGTTTTAGTCAGATTTTAGTCATTTATATCCTTGATAGTTTTAGTCTAGTTTTAGTCGACGAGAACTCAAAAGGTTTTAGTCACGTTTTAGTCGACGAACCCACTCAAAGGTTTTAGTCCAGTTTTAGTCAAAAATAAAAATGTTTCTTTAAATAAATTAATACAAAATGGAAATTGGAATCAAAGTTGAAAGGTGCAATTGATTTCATAAAGCAATAGATGTATTATAATAAGTGTATAATAAACATTCCTCACCAAATTGATAGCTCTAGTCTAGCCTAGATTTCCCATTTGATGGGGAAATTCTCATGCTGTCCTTGCTGATCTACTAAGTAAGGACTTCGCATTACACACAGATACAGTGGTAACAGTGAGTGGATTCAGTCAATGTTCATTATACTCTAGGAATTAAGGCACAAAATATTCTTTCTTTGGCTTTATTTCTCAGAAACGTATCCAAAGAGCAAGCAAATGAACAAACATGCCCAAAATATGAGCAATAGATGTGGAACACATACTCAGTCAACTTGACTTCCACGGTATTGCCAGTGCAATTAAGAAGACACATATTATTTGACCACATTATGATGTAAACAAAACAAATTATAAAGTCCAAGTATACAGTCCCAGTTGACCTTGTGCCTGCCAGTCCAGACAGCCAGCTGCAAAGTGCAAACATCCTTAAACTGAAATAAAATAAATATAAAACATTCTGAGGTACAGTTAAGGCTATACATTGTTGAACACCAAACATGCCAATTGGAAGTCTTGGAACTTAGAACCCTGAGGTTTCAAGAAGAACAACACACACACACACACACACACACACACACACACACACACACACACACACACACACACACACAGACAGAATATGAGTGAACTTCTTCCTTAAAAAAACAAAAGTGCTTCTGCTTGAAATGTTTGTAGAAGAAGACTTCCCCTGGCCTGAGCACTAGAAAACACTGTATTGGAATTTGGGTACAAAACATTAACAATTTCTCAAACAATCAGAGATGGGCTCTTTAGTGCAATCTCACAACATAACAAAACAGTCAGTCCTACTCCTAGTGGCTCTTTAGTGCAATCAAACGAAACAGTCAGTTAGGGCTGACCCAAAAAATTCGAATATTCGAAGCTTCGTTCGAAGGCACGGTATTCGAATTTGAAAAATAAATTCGAATAATCGGCCGCGGCCGTTTGTCCTTTGGGGGGGCCGCGTGCCTTAGCTTGCATGCGCCTCGCTCCACTCTAGCATGATAGCGTCACCCCCTTCTCACACACGTGTTAACAATAACAAGCCAACAACAACAAGAGAGCATGCATGAAGCCATCCGAATGGTCGACGCTGAAGAAAAAAAAGAAAAGACAGCGCGCTGTCACATATACACCGACATCCGTTTGTCACCGAAATGTGTAACACCAATGTCTGAGTAACATCATCACCCAATGCAACTATGCGATGCAGTCACACATTTCGTTTGCCACCCATTGTCGGTGTAACATCCATGCACACTTCCACACGCTGACAGACACAACTCAACGCAAGGAAACAAACAGCGACAATTGGATTTTACAAATCGGACCCCGTCAGCGTCGATCCCGTTTTAAAGAGGACAAAAGAGCTTAAAAACAACTTGCTAGGGTTACATTGTCGTGGTGTTGATGATTACAAGTTTATATCGGATCTGCAAGCTCACTAGTCGCGCCCGCATAGAGAACTACGTTGTCTGAGCCTGACCATCAGCTTTCGACACACTGCAGTGCAATTATTTACTATAAAATATACTATTACATTTGCGTGTACAGTACACCTTGGGACTTGGGAGTTTGTTGCTCTTGAGTCGCGCTGCTGCTGTTTGCTGTTGCAGCCACGGTGTGTTACATTACAGACGTGATGTGATTATGTCAATCCTACTGTACTGCAAAAACACTTTTCTTTAATATAGAAAACATTCGTATCTTCTTCTTCCTCGTTGTATTGTCGTACTATTTAATGAAAATAAGGAGCTTTATTACGAGGAAAAAACTGGTGTGTTTTCCCTTTTAAAATTGTGTAAATCGCGCATTTTTAGACACATTTCCTTAACGGTTATCACTTATGTAACCGATAAACTTTTGCTCCCCCCCCCCGTCGCCGTCATCGAAGCTTCGAAGTTCGAAAGAAAGCTTCGAAGGAGCTTCGATTATGAAAAAAGTATTCGAAGGTCAGCCCTACAGTCAGTCCTACTCCTAGTGGCTCTTTAGTGCAATCAATCTCACAACCTAAAACAATCAGTCAGTCGGTACTAGGTAGGACATCTGTAATAACCTGCTGTTTTCAAAATGAGCCCTAGTACCGATGCATTTTGAGGAAAGCACTTCTCTCTAAGATGACTCTGGCTCTATTGCGACGGCCACGACTAAGGTCACCTGTGACGCTAAAGACTCGCTCAGCAAATGCTTGAGATGCTGGCATGGCGAGCAGATTTAAGGCGATAGGTTTCAGGCTTGGATAAACAGAATCTCCCTGTGCAACCCAAAAGTCAAGGCCAGTCTCTTCTTGTATGGGCTGTGACAGCTGTTCCTTGTATTTCTTCATTTCCTGCCTAACACACAGCTTTGGGAGGCTAGGCCTGATTGGCTGGCTTGTTTTTGACAGGAATCTGAATCTGGACCGCTTTCTCTGTGGTCCTGGTCCATCTTTTGTTCCTCCTTCTCCCTCATCTGACTCCTCTTCCCGTATTACTGGTGGCACCAATTGAGCAATGTAATCTTCTGCTTTGCTTAGAAGCTCCTGAATGTGTTTTAACTAATCGTTTTCAAGGAATGCTTCTTGGGCAACTGTCGGGTCAAAGAAGCATGCAGCAGCAATGAGGGGTGAGAACTTGGAGTCAGTGTGATCAAGAAAGTGGCCGAAACGCTGGTCAATTTTTGCCTTCATTTTCTTGGCCAGGGCGCCAAGGTCCTTGAAGCTAGAACCCTGGTCAAGGGGGAAGTCAGACAGGTGAACCAGCAGGTCCAGGAGGGCAGGCAGCACAAGCGATAAAGACTGTGTGTCGCTCTGGAGCATCTGGGTATGATCAGGAAGGGGAGGAGCAAATCTCTAACAGCAGTCAGCTTCTGCCACTCACTTGGCACTAGACAGTCCCAGAGCATCCCATTAGCGACCTTAACAACAGAGTCCTTGACTTCGAGAAGCCGGGATATCATCAGGTATGTGCTCGACCATCTAGTGGGACAGTTTTTGACCAGAGTTAGTTTACACTCCTTCAGCAGCTGCTCAGTTGCCTTTGATGACTTGCGGAAGAGCTTGACAAGCCCTCTGGCTTTCTCCAGTAGTCGTTTGACACTTGCTTCTTTCTGGATCATGTTCACCACAAGTTGCAGTGTGTGTACAACACAGGGGGTCCAATCCATAGAATATAGAATAGAATAGAATATGGCCCCGCGCCTTCGGGACGAGTTTGTCACAGTACATTTGCACATACGTGAAATTTATTCTCTGCATTTTACCCATCCTATAACAACTAGGAGCAGTGAGCAGCCATATTCGGCGCTCGGGGAGCAATTTTGGGTTAAGGTCTTGCTCAGGGACACATTGACACATTGCTGCCTGACCGGGAATCGAACCGGGGACAACCAGGGGAACTGGTTCCCCAGGCAGGCTCCCTAACCACTCAGCTATGGTCACTCATCCATGGCTGCATACCTAGATAGAAAAGACAAGAACACAGAGAAAATACAATTTTTAATCTTCTATACTATAGTAAATTCAGTAAAATGACCATGAGATAACACCATGTACAATAAACAATGTATGTACGCACGCGCGCGCACGCACACACACACACACACACACACACACACACACACACACACACACACACACACACACACACACACACACACACACACACACACACACACACACACACACACACACACACACACACACACACACACACAGAGAGAATATGAGTGAAAGCCAATCATAGCTAAATGTGACAATCTAATCTAAGTGAGATAATGTACCTCTGGTCTTCTCTAGTCGCCTCTGAGTCTTCGGTGTCACTCTCCATGGATTCATCCCCTGAGCTGCTGCTGGCTGCATCCTGCACAGGAGCTTTGAATGCTGCAACCATGTTGCTTCCGTTGTCAGTTATGACTGTCAGAATTTTGTGTTGTCATTCCTCTAAACATGTGTCAACACTCTTTTTTATAGACTCTGCAGTGTGTGGGTGGCTGATTTGTTCAAGTTTCAACAAAACGTGCTGTGCTTTCTTCTCCTGAGTACAAAAATAGCAAGCACTAATTGCTAAAAAGGACGCTGTGAGTCCTTTTTTAGACCAAATATCAAGCCCAATTGTTATTTTCTGTGCTGTGTCGAGTCTGTCTTTGATTTTTTGTTTTCCATCAATGTACATCTTCTCAATCAAATTGTTAATTTTTGTCCTTTTGGGTATGGTCAGCTTTTTATCAAAGGTCTCCAACATGAGAATGAAATCCTCATCCTCAACTGTTGAGGAAGGTAGACCAGTCCGTCCTATCCAAGTAGCCAATGCCTTCTCTCTTACAAGTTGTTCTTTTGAATCCAATTTGTACTTGGATCCTGCGGTGAAGGCTGCTTCGATGGTTGACTGCTGTGCTTCGGACTTTGAACCACCAGCCTTTGGTATTATGGTCTCTGGGATCTGGATAAGGGGGGAAAAACAAAAAACGGTAAATTACTGACTGAGATGAGAGTAGACTTCCTGTAAATGCCTACAGCTTAAGACAGATGACTGTACTAACAGTATCATCATAATGTATATTATTTAAGACATTATAGTGCCAAGCTGCCAACAGTATTATCATAAAAAGATCAGTTTGATTTGATTCAATTTTCACATTTTGATTTAAGTTATGGGATAATAATACTATAATTATATGCACAACATCTGTGCATATAGTATCAACCCCCACCACCCTGATCATCACTAAGAGTTGAGGCATTATATTTTTATTTTGTATACCACGGTTCTATTGTGAAAATAGCAGATCTACATGCGCACAATGCATCGCGTTTTGAGGCATTGTGAGCATGTAGATCGGCTATTTTCACAATTTCAGCCTCTAATATATGACCATTTTAAATTGTCAATTTGGACATGTGCATAAACCCTCAATAAACTGTATGTTGGTTTGTTTACAGAGTGAGAAAACAAAGCTGCACATTAAGTTAATCATCTGGGAACCCCCTAAAATAATTTGGGGATGTCAGGTTGAGAACCACTTAACTAAGGATTCACGCGTAAATGTCACCTTCATGCGGAAGACACAGTTCGTGACTGGAGCTTAGGGCTTTAGCTGTGTGACGTCACTGACTTACCCTTGTGACTTTAGCCTAAAAGCTAGCAGACTCGACATGCAATAACAACACACATGACATAATAAGCACATCGCTCCATGTTTCCCAGTCACTCAAACGTGGACCAAAGCGTTCCACTTGCTGCCAGCCCAGGAATCCCCCAAGGTTTCATTCATAAGATGCTAAACATATTTAAGTTGGCTTGCTTAACCGAGCCAAAGTACCGAGCCAACTTTAGCCCACAGGAGCTAGCTGGCTAGGAGCTACCGAGCTAGCACTAGTGGCAGCCCCATTCATTTGCGCAGTTGGCTACGAGCAGTGTTAAACTTTAAGCTTACTTTAGCATATACACATACTTTGGTTACAGGAGGACTTGTTAAAAACAACTTACCTTCTTGTAAATATCAGGATGCCTGTTGTTTAGGTGGCGTTTTAGATTCGTGGTGTTCTTGCCACCAATTTTGTGGCCGCAGGGGGTGTCCCCGTCTCCCGCCGCGTCCACTACGAGGCACACGGTTTTCCTTTCCTCTGGAACATACTCGAAATGTTTCCAGATGTCCACTCTCCTTCTCCGACCACCAACACCACCAACACCGCCAACTGACGCCATGGTCTGACTCTGACGGGACCAGACGGGTAGCGTAGACGAGACGGGTTCTAATACTGAGTGAGTCTGTTCTGTGTTTACCTCGCCCACCAGGCTTTAGTTCCGTCTTCTGTGTGAGTGTGTGTGTGCGTGCGCGCGGGCGGCGGTGTGTGCGACACTGCATGCGCCGTGCAGGAGATGGGCGTAACTAACAAGGACAGACAGGAGGAGGATAATATTTTCTGACTGACAAATTGCACCGTGCACTAGGGCATTCACGAATAGTGATTTTTTGAATTCGAATTATTCGACCTCAAAGTATTCGAATAGTCGGAATTCGACGGGAATTATATATATATATTTTCATCCAATAAAAACGAGCCATTCTCGGCCTCTCAATCATTGATGCGCTGTTTCAAGTCTTGAACACAACATGCGAGTGAGGGTTAACCACTGGAGGCGGGACAGACCTGAAGGTTAGTGAAATACGATTGGCTATTGACCGTGGCATTTACAAATGAGCCACGACCTGATTGGACTAAGCGACCAGCAAGTATGGGTGCGCTCAGTGCTTCCCCTGGAAGCGTGATATTGAAACGTAACTGCATTGCGGCAACAGTACATTTGACAGCTGTATAGTTTGCCTGCATCACAGCGCAACAGTTTCTAATCAGTTTCTCTTTCATGCTCTAAAATAAAAAGACTTTAACCCAGCGGTTCACATTACCAAACAGTTTAGCCCGTGACCCAAAATAGAAATTAGACAATCGCCCAGGACCCAAACTAGTGAAAACAGCAGATCTACAAGCTCACAACGCCGCGGCTCGCACCGTGAGCTGGTGGAAATAATAAACAAATCTATAATCAGCAACAGGCAGTTAGGGTCGATCCATACCGTTATAATTTCGGTTCGGGAGGACGCCCCGACCCGAAATTATTTAGGTTCGGGGGACGTTCATTCATACTTTCTTAACGGCTAGTGCCCAAGTCGCTTGTAAATATTGGAGGTCCGTGGCATGACGACGTTTGTGGCCGATGAATGAGCATTGCAGAGCGGATACATAATTCTGACTACACTGAATGACTGGAGGTCCAGTGAGTAGCAGCTCCAGGCTCCAGCAGGCAGCAGCACCAGCGGGTCGGGGTCTCTTCTCTCTCACTCACACTCAAAAACGCTCGGCTCGAGCTCTGTCAAAAACATTTAATCTACAAGCTCACATTATAGACGTGCCGCCTCCCTTGCTGCACGCATGTCATCACGCAGTCACAACTCGTCGTGGAAAAGGAAAACATATCAACACGGAACACTAGCAATTAGCAAAGTTGTGTTTAAGCTCCTCTTTTCTCTTTAAAACGGTCGGCGACGCGTTAGCAGCGATTAACCTCGCCTACCAGGCTTTCTCCCGCAGCGATACACGCAGCAAAGGTGTGTGTGTGTGTGTGTGTGTGTGTGTGTGTGTGTGTGTGTGTGTGTGTGTGTGTGTGTGTGTGTGTGTGTGTGTGTGTGTGTGTGTGTGTGTGTGTGTGTGTGTGTGTGTGTGTGTGTGTGTGTGTGTGTGTGTGTGTGTGTGTGTGTGTGTGTGTGTGTGTGTGTGTGTCGCGCGCCTCCCAGTCCACCAGCTGAATATGTATCCGCTCTCTGATGCCCAATACACGGCCGCCACACAAGCATTTGGAAGTCGGCGTGTCTCCCACTCATCAGTATAAAGACTGCACCAATTCATCCACCAGGGGCATTGACAAATAATCTTTTATGACTTCCTATCTAGCCAAGCTGTATGAACCATGAATAAACAATAATAATGATAATAATTAAAAAAAATATATTTTAAAAAAATAAGCGATTTTCGAATTCAGTTTACCAAGTCGAATAGTGACGTTAGTATTCGAATATTCGGTGAATGCCCTACCGTGCACTTGGCAGATAATGGTGATGCATTTTTAAATTCTGACTTCGTCCACACACTAACATTTTCGTCTAGTCTCGTCTAGTCAACGAAAACACACATTCGTCTCGTCATATTTTCGTCATCAGCCTAGAGATTTTAGCTCGTTAACGTTACGTCATCGTCGTGAAAAAAAGGGGCGTCAACGAAGTAATTTTCGTTATCGTCTCGTCAACAAAAACAACACTGCATTAACAAAGTGTAAAAAAGGCCAATATGTGTTTTTTCTTTTCCTTATTAATGTTGGAGAGTGCAATCATTCAATGCTCCAAGCAACAAAGGTGAACACCAAAAGAACAATATTGCAGGCCTGCCAGGCCTTTTTGACCATTTTTGGAGGGGCAATACCCACACGTTTGGCTGTGTTGCTCATTCCTCGAATGCCAGATCCTTACAAGCTGTACCTCGTTGTAAAGGTGACTAATCAACGATAAGAAATGATATAAAACACAATACAAATTGGTATTATTAAAGGGGATATATAATGGACTGAAAAAAATAGCAGATCTTGTGAGCTTGTATACTTGTAGACTATTCTAGTCCTAAATGCCTGTGTGTGTGTGTGTGTGTGTGTGTGTGTGTGTGTGTGTGTGTGTGTGTGTGTGTGTGTGTGTGTGTGTGTGTGTGTGTGTGTGTGTGTGTGTGTGTGTGTGTGTGTGTGTGTGTGTGTGTGTGTGTGTGTGTGTGTGTGTGTGTGTGTGTGTGTGTGTGTGTGTGTGTGTGTGTGTGTGTGTGTGTGTGCGTGCGTCAGCTCTCCGGTCAAGAAGCCAGCGGCGGCCAAGGCCCTGCAGATGGACAGTGACGGTGGGCAGCAGAGGGAGGAGCCATGCCCAGAGGCCCTGCCTCCCAGCTCCAACTCCTCCGAGCGCCCTGTCCCCTCCTCCATCTTGCCCCTGATTGGCCAGCTGGCCGAGACCGCCGAAGAGAAGTACCGCCTCCTTGAGCAGAGGGACAAGATACTGCGACAAGGTAGGGGTGGGCGATATGGTGATGAATATCGCTGAGACGATACAATGTCTACACAATATGTCTTTTCAGAGATGTCGTATATATATTTATCGTGAGACAATGAGGGAGCCTTATAAACAAATCCAGTTGAATTGTTACATGGAAGAATTCATACTAAAACATATTTTGACAGGCCGTGATGGCATTGTAATGCCTGATTTTTAACAGACCAACAAGCTGTTGTGTAACCAAGCGTAAAATGACTTTAATCTTTGTTTTAGTCATCATAGTTTTGTTTTTATTTTTGTCATATATACAGTATATGTATGTATGTATGTATGTATGTATGTGTATATATATATATATATATATATATATATATATATATATTTATTTATTTTTTCAATCAAACTTGCTAAGACGGTCCACAGCCCTCCTCTAAGACAAAAATGTGTGTGTGTGTGTGTGTGTGTGTGTGTGTGTGTGTGTGTGTGTGTGTGTGTGTGTGTGTGTGTGTGTGTGTGTGTGTGTGTGTGTGTGTGTGTGTGTGTGTGTGTGTGTGTGTGTGTGTGTGTGTGTGTTTGTGTCTCTGTGTGCAGGTCGCCCTAAGAGGACGGACCTGGACATGTCCAAGGTGTTTGTGGGGACGTGTCCTGACATGTGTCCAGAGAAAGAACGCTACATGAGGGAAACACGCAACCAGCTCAGTGCCTTCGAGGTCCTCCCCGACACCGAGATGGTAATGTCCCTAACCCAGGGGTCTTCAATGTTTTCAGGCCAAGGACCCCTTAGTTGAGAGAGAGATGAAGCAGGGACCCCCACAACCTGTTTCTATAGTTTCATATTTTGACAGCACAATCATCAGTGTATTTTGGATTCATGTCAATTTGTGTTTTCAGATATTTAACCACTTGAACCGTCAATACTTAATAAACTTGACCTTTCACTTTGTACTTAGTCTGCTCTTTTCCCCCTCTACAGCAAACCTCTTTTTGGGACAAGGCCAACTAAAAGGAGATCCTAGAAAAGACTAAGCTTATTTCCATAGGAAACCATTGAAGTATCTCATATAACATTGAATGACAGATGGATAGAACACAGTACTATGCAGTAGATATAGTAAAAAAAAAAAAAGTAAATAAAAATAAAATAAACAAAACAGTGTACAAAATATATACAGTAGGTAAATACAAAGCGGGGTCAGGGGAGGCTGGGCTAGGTTTGTTATTGCCAGTTGCGAATGGCTGCCGCCTGTAAGTGTTTTTTCAGGGCGATTTTAAACACTCCTTTAAGGCCTTCGGTAGGGCCTTCCACATTTTGGTTGTATAGCAGAAGAACGAGTTTGACCCTTTGTTTGACTTGACTTTGGGTTGAACGTGACAGCGTAGACTTGTTTGACAGCACTATTATCAGTGTAGGTTGTTCATGGTTTAATGTGTATTTTAAGATTATTATATTTTTTTAGACATTGAACTTGAACCGTCTGCTCTTCTTTTCCCTCTACACACCAAACCTCTTTGCCAAGACTAGCAGATCTACAAGCTTGTAGATCGGCTATTCTTGGCTAATGTTCCACACAGAATAGGGACACTAGGGTTGAAGTGGTTAGTGTAGAAAAAAAAAATAAAGTTCTTATCACACAAAGATTTGGAGGGCCCCCTTTAGTAACTCTGAGGATCCCCTAGGGGTCCCGGACCCCCTGTTGAAGACCCTTGCCCTATGTATTTATTGATGTTTGTAGGTGGACCACCAGGCAGCCATTAAGGAGTACATTATAATTAGGGATGGAGCTTGTTCATTTTTTATTGATAGTGAGCACATTATTGATCCTGCTTATTGACCCCGGCTTTTATCGAGCCCACTATTGAGTGTTTTTGAGCGGTGGTCACACCGTCTCCATAGCGTGGCCGTGTGTGTAGGTATGTTTGTATGTGGGTGGGTGGGTCTGTATGTAGCCTGAAGCCTGTGGTGTAGTACCTTTTATGACCACACATGTTAAGGGAGGGGCGCTGTTTTCAGGCCAGGCCAGGCACACACACGCACACACACACACACACACACACACACACACACACACACACACACACACACACACACACACACAGGGGGGGAGGGGTTGGTGGGTAAACCACCGCTCAGTTCACACAGGTGTGATTTTTTAATATTTTGTGGAAATATATGAGACGACAAATTCTGAACATAACTGGTATCTTTTTTATTGTCCAGTTGTTGCGACTGTGAGTTTGTGGCTGACCACCATCTATGAAGATGACAATTGATAAAAGTAACAAATGTCATTACATATCATTAAAACAATCATTCATTAGTGTGCATTAGTGTTAAATGGCTTTATATTATGGATTGTATTGTAATAATTTCTTGATGGCCTCTTGTCTTGATTGTTTAAACATGACATCATGGGCCTCTAAGCTTGATAACAAGCTTGATAAGCCCAAATCTTATTGATACTGGGTAATCAATAAATCTGTTATTGGGTTATCGAGCTGCCCTTGTTTAGGGCTCCGTCCCTAATTATAATACATATGGATGTTTCCAGGTGGACCACCAAGCAGCCATTAAGGAGTACAGCCGCTCCTCTGCGGACCAGGAGGAGCCTCTCCCCCATGAGCTCCGCCCCCTCCCTGTCCTGTCCAGGACCATGGACTACCTGGTGACACAGATCCTGGACCAGCCCAGAGAGAGCACCAGAGACTGGTACGACTTTGTGTGGAACCGCACCCGCGGGATACGCAAGGTAAGCAGTAGTAGTAGTAATAGTAGTAATAGTTTGTAGAGGCTTATTGCTGGTTGGCCCCGGACACACATTTAAAGCATGTGCTTTATGCTTTACCTGGGGGCATAGCAGTAGGCCTGGGACGTTCACTTACCTCCCGATTCGATTCGATTTCGATTCATAGGGTGGCGATTCGATTTATATCACGATTATAGATTTTTTTGCGATTCGTGATTCGAATCGCGATTATTGCGATTCTTTCCCACAATTTACATTGCTTTTTTATATAATTTGAATAAAAAATGTTTAGGTGGTGGTCATACGTAGGACCACAGCACTTTATGCTCACACAACCTTTTTTCAGACCTGCCAACCCGTACGCATTTTGCGTACTAAGTACGCATTTTAAGTGTCAATACGCAGGTACGCTATTTCCCCTCATTGCTACGCAAATTGAGGAACCGGAGCCGGTTCCATCATATTTTCATGACCGGTTCCTATAACGGTTCCATGAGCGTTCATTTGGCTGTGTGCATTTCAAGCTACTGTGGTGACGTCTCGCTACATGTGTGTGAGCGAGGTGGATACGCCCACTCAAAGCAGAGTCTACGACAGCAGTGGCAGGCCAGGCTAGGGTGACCATATTCTGAATCCCCAAAAAGAGGACACTCTACCCGGCATACCACACGCACGCACGCACGCACGTTCGCACGCACGTTCGCACGCACGCACACATATATATTAGCCCAAAATAATCATATTTAAACAAGAGACCCCTCCACCCTTACGAGCACAAACACTACAGTTGAGGCATTACATTTTGTATAATTCTATTCTATTGAGAAAATAGCAGATCTACATGCTTGGTAGATCGGCTATTTTCACAATTTCTGCCTCTAATATTTGTTTAATTTGCCATTTTAGAGGTACTCATACTGTTGAGTGAGAAAACAATGTTGCACATCAAGTTAATCATCTGGGGACCCCTCAAAATAATTTGGAGACCCCCCCTGGGTCCCGACCCACAGGTTGAGAACCACTGCCCTATACCACTAATATTATTAGTTATGTATTTATTTTTGAGGGGGTTCCAAATTGACCCTTTACAGATCCACTGATTTAAAGTGCTCTTGACTCCTGTATGAACGTTCAGCTTTGTATTACAAAGAAACTAAATAAAATATACGGTGGTTTCTTCAAACCACCGTATCTTCAGCTTTACAAGGTTGTAGCCTACAACAAAAACATATTCTGTCAATTTAGTTAGCAGAAGAGCTCTCACCTCGCACAGACTGTCTTGTACTTTGCAGTGTCTAAATACCTTTAGTTGTGATGGAATGGACACAGAAGTGCCAGCTTTTAATGCAGACTGCAGAGTGAACGCTCTGCTTCTCATTTGGTCACCAAGACGAAAACACTGGCACTTGTCGTGCATTTCATCAGTGTAAACCAGCATTAATTGCGTTTGCAGTGCTATCGTTCGGCTGAATCGGCTCTGCGCAGCGCAAGCTGCCGAGCTCTGCTCTGAGTCTGGTCTGAACAGCGACGCATCTGAACGAGGGAGGGAGGGAGGGATCGCAGCGGAGACAGCAGAGTAGTATGAATAATACACGTTCCGGGGTTAAGGGGTGGAAATCCGTCTTTCACGCTGTGTTTACAAACGAACCACTGAACGTGCATTGTAAATGCCCATGATTTAACGCTGATATGCGCGAAACCCCGGACATTTGAAGGAATCTATAAAACCCCCCCGGACAGGCCGGACAGCCCCCTAAAAGAGGACATGTCCGGGCAAAAGAGGACGTATGGTCACCCTAGGCCAGGCTGATCCAGGATCAGAATGCTAGTATCCTTCGAGACAGACGGAGCTAACTTTAGCGCAGCAGCAAAACTACTCACGATTGTGGCTGCACTTTACAAGAGAGGAAAAAACGAATGCAAAGTGATCGAAATGCAGTGCAATCTTTCCCTGCAAATGTGCAGTCTCCTAAACTCTGTACCAGTGACTGCAGCTGCCGCTTGCCGTTTCACTTTCTTCACTAGCCTAGCAGCTAGCTGCTAACCACGTAGCGCAATGTCCAATTCACTCGGCTTGTACTTCATTCATGGTGTTGCTGACGGACGCGACGTTTGCGCTTTCACGCTGGTAGCAGCTGGGATGATGATGACAACTGACAAGACTAGCCGATCTACAAGCTCACAGCACGTTGCGTGCGACGCGTAGTGAGCTTGTATATACTAGATCGGCTATTCATTGTTAAATAACCATGTATTCTCCACTATTTGAAAGTCCACCCTTAAAAAACATTAAAGGTGAACAAGTTATTTATCACCTGTGAATATATGAAGACATTAATGGTTTGTTAACAATGAGTAGCCTGTATCCTCTATGAATGAATATACAGACTAGACGGTATGTGATCTATACACAATAGGCCTATATATCAATTAATGAATGCAATAGAAACCTACATGAGTTGAATACTTTCAACTTCATGCAAATCATGCTCAGAAAGGTGGTTTTATTTAGGCTGCTCAATCAACAATGTTTAACAAAGACACAGGTAAATATTTAAAGGTAAATAGCCTACCTGACAATCTAAAGCTATTTTGCTATTTGAATAACATGATTATGTTGATGTATGTTCATTAAGTCACTGGTGAGACTGTTTTGCTAGTCTATTGTTAACTAACTCTGAGCAAGTGCAGTTAGTATATTTTATTAAAGATTTGTCAACAATATTGCCAAAGCAACATTACTGTATTGCCTGGTAA
This sequence comes from Nannobrachium achirus, assembly GCF_963921795.1. NCBI lineage: Eukaryota > Metazoa > Chordata > Actinopteri > Myctophiformes > Myctophidae > Nannobrachium > Nannobrachium achirus. The sequence goes on from NC_137815.1 coordinate 2,231,894, forward strand.
TACTAGCCTACTTTTTCTCCAGACCAAATGGCATTTTTATTTAAAAGGTTGTTCTAACATCTTGCCTCCAACTATTAGTGTAAGTCAAGACAAGACATGCTATGTGCTACATTTCTGGTGTGAAATTTTGTTAACATAACTGTAAAGGTCCCACCCAAAAAGGTGCATGGAACCCCCCAAAATATACGCTGTTTTGTGCGGGAAAACAACACAAATTGCACCGCGGGCGCTGCGCGGGCGCTGCGGGCGCTGCGGGCGCTGTGCCCGCAGTACTCAAAAAAATTTGCCAGGGTTGGCAGGTCTGTTTTTTGTGCAGGCCTGATTGTGTGTGTGTGTGTGTGTGTGTGTGTGTGTGTGTGTGTCTGTGTCGCACTGTAAACTACTTCTGAGCAACGTGTATCAAGAGGTCAGGTCACCAATTGACCTCTCAGAGAAGTTCAATAGAAGCTTAACAAGTGTCAATTAAGAGCCGTATTCCATCGGCTGTATTTCTCCTAAAATATATATAAAAATAAAACTATTCACGATTCACTTACCTCTCAATTTGATTAATTGAATTGTGGCATCAACATCGCGATTAATTGGTGAATCGATTTTTTGGCACACCCCTACATAGCAGCGTCCCAATTTATTCTTTACACATGTTTTGAAGAGGCAAGCTTGCTCTGTGGCTTAAGGACAACCTTAAGAAGAGCTTAGAACAAGCTTGCCTCTTCAAAATCAGAATGAATGGACCCTATTCACAGCCTGCCCACTCAGCAAATTTCTCAGCAACTTCCTGGTGCTGACGTCAGCTTTGAAGGGTAAACTAACGCAGAAATTGCTGGACTTCAAGCCAACAAATCATTATTTTGAACGGTAAAGTAAATGATAATGCTTTGTGCCTTTTACTATCTTGTGTTCTTGATCATGCTATCCGTATTTTATACTTTACTATCCGGAAATTGCATTAAATTTGCGATTTCTGTGTTAACTCTATGGGCTTTTAGCAGGGTTTTACCCTTCAAAGCGTGACTTCAGCACCAGGAAGTTGCAGAGTGGGCGGGGCGTGAATAGGGCTAATTGGACACTGCTTTACCGCCTGCCTCCCCCTAGGTAAAGCATAAAGCACTTGCTTCAAAACGACCGTCAGGTCGACAGAGCTTCTAAATAAGTTGCTGCTTTCACACTCACCAACATGGCTCTGTGCCACTCACTCACATACTGTAGCTCTGTGCCGCCTTGGCTTTCAGACGTGACAGGAGATGAGCGTGACATGAGGCGTGACTGACTCAATCACTCACAGACAGACAGACATGAGCTGGACGTTTTCATACTAACTGCAACCGGACCGCCAAAATCAGCCAGAACTATCCCTGTTATGTAGTGTGCTAGACAGGGACATGCACACATAGACATCAAAGGGGGCTTGAGCCCCATTCCCTTTTATCTGTCTATAAAAAGTGCTCTCTCCACACCATGAATGCAGTTTTCACTGTGTTGAAAGAAATGCAAATGCCCTCTTTCCATGCCATACCTGAAGGCAGCATTCAAGAGAATTGCCTTGAATGCAGCATCTTATGTTGAAAGAATTGTCCTCTGTGTAGAAATCCATGCCATTACACCACATGTCCAGTATTCACTTGATTATACTTAGTTTAATGTGGTTTCAAGTACCGAAAATAGCCGACCTCCAAGCTCACAACCCGTCGCAGCGCAACGCGTTGTGAGCTTGGAGGTCGGCTATTTTCAGAAATGTCTATAACTGAAGCTCAAGGGAATTTAATTCAAAAGAAACTAAATGGAATTGAATTAGAAAAGTCTGTGACTGGACCTAAATGGAATCTAATTCAAAAGTCTGTGACTGAAATTAAATAGAATGTTATTCAAAAGTCTATCAATGAAATTAAATGGAATTTAATTCAAAACCCTGTGACTGAAACTAAATAGAATCTAATTCAAAAGTCGGCGACTGAAACTAAACAGAACTTAATTCTAAAGACAAACAATGACATACTGTATGTATATTCTCCAGGACATCACCCAGCAGCACCTGTGCTGCCCGCTCACCGTGTCTCTGATCTGTATGTGTGTTCTCCAGGACATCACCCAGCAGCATCTGTGCTGCCCGCTCACCGTGTCTCTGATCGAGAAGTGCACACGTTTCCACGTGCACTGTGCTCACCACCTGTGCGAGGAGCGCCTGATGACGTTCGACACCAAGATCAACAACGAGAACATGACCAAATGTCTGCAGAGCCTGAAGGAGATGTACCAGGTGAGAACATGTTTGTGTACGTGATACCTATCACCATACAGAGGTCACGATAAGACATGTATCACATAGGGATGGGACGATAAGCGTTATCGTTTGATAAAAAACACTCGCGATAATCATATTGTGGAGATTTAATCTATTGTAAAATCGTCCTCCTTCATGCATTAGGAATTCACCTTTTATTTGCCAAGCTCCATATCCGGTACCGGTACCATTTAAACCCTCTATTGGTAAAACGTACTTATAATATGCGTACTTGATAGAGTCTTTATTTCACTCTCTACCAAATCTCTTTGCCAAAAATATCCGATCTACAAGCTTGTAGATCTTCTATTTTTTGGCCAATGTTCCGCTCCAGGATAATGGATGTTGGGGATATTTTGATTATCGCGATAACATCGTAAATCACAATTTCTTAAAGTTGTACTATGTAACTTTTTTTATAAAACAAATCTTAAAATTCTCCTAACTATTAAATCACAAAAGTTTTAGAAGATCCGCGCCGTGAATTTCAGCCTGTAAAGCCTTCTCTGTATGTAAACTGAGATCCTTGCCGTGGACCGGATCTCGCGCCAAAATTGCGTCATCACACTACCGGCCAATCACAGCGAGGGTTATACAACTGCCGGCCAATCACAGCGCATCTTGAAGTGGGGTCGCTATGGCAGCCATATTTGTTGTCGCCCGTTTGTACCATCCCTTCTCTAGGTAATTTCGCCTACCAGGCAGGGTGAAGGAGTCCGTATCTCTGGAATTACTGAACGCACAGGAACAAGGGACCCCTTAAAAGATAGATCTCAGCGAGGTGGAGGCAGACGCGGGGGTCTGAAGGTACGAAAAACGTCCGAAAGACGCGGACGCGACCGCGGTTTGCTATAGGGCTAATGACCACTAGTTGGGCATCTTACACAGTATGGCTTTAAGTTTGCTCATAATAATCGTGATATGAAATGTTCATATTGTCCCATCCCTAGTTACGATACCATGCAAATCATAGTACATACATATATATATATTTTTGCACAGCCCTAGTACTGGGTGAGAATGTGACCAAATGCCTGCAGAATCTGGCAATGATAATAATAATGAGCTTTATTGTCCACAAAGGGAAATTTGTCTTCACAAGTCTGTTAAAATAAAAAAAAACAACACGTATATATTGTCACTGTCGGGCAGAAACCTCATATCTCCAAGTTTCAAATTTGTACATTTTTTTGCAAAGTAAAACCCTGCTTCATCAGACAAGGCCGTCGCACAAAAGTAGTGAAAACAGCAGATCTACAAGCACAAAACGCTGTGCGAGGCGTTTTGTGCTTATAGATCGGCTGTTTTCACTAGTTTAAATAATTTTTTAAATGATAAATACAAAACGAACGGTTTTGGACATTCAAGGTTTCCACCTGACAACGACGATATATAACCATATAACACAAAACAAACGCATCACCTAGACAGATCATCTGGTCCCCACAATGTACAGAAAACCATCCTAGCGACGGGGGCGAGGTAGTTTGTTTAGTGCAGCGATGGCTGAGCGAACACGTTTCCTGCTAAACCCAACCTTGTGCCACTTCAGGTTTCTGTGTCTTCGCCCCGATGGCATGAGGTGGAAGTAGCGAAACAGAGGATGATCAGTAGAATATATTCTTGGGAGTGCTAAACGTGTAATGGCCCTATTGTTCATATCAGACAGTGTGCGTGTGGGAAGTCGGATGATCTTTATAATGATACTGTAAAGCGGGGGTCTTCAACGTTTTCAGGCCAAGGACCCCTTAACAGACCCCAACTATATATTGTGTAAAATTGTGTTCCAAATTTCCATCGACTTGTTTGACAGCACTGTCATCAGTATATGTTATTCATTCAGACATGCAACCACATTGATACTTAGTCAATTTGACCTTTCACTCTGGTCTTGGTCTGATCTTTTTTTTTTTTTTTTTTTTTAACCTCGACAGTCTACACCAAACCTATTTGCCCAAAAATAGCAGATCTAAAAGCTCTCAACGCCTCGCATTGCAAGGCGTTGAGAGCTTGTAGATCTGCTATTTTTGGCTAAATTCTCCTCAGAATAGGGATGCGAGGGTTCAAATTGTTCATCACCCAAAGATTTTGGCGGCCCCCCTGTAGTAACTGTGAGGACCCCCTAGGGGTCCCGGAACCCCCGTTGAAGACCCCTGCTGTAAAGTGTGTTTCTGTTATGCATGGATAGTATAGTGAAGAAACATGCTGAGCAATACAACAAGAAGATACGTGATGGAAGCCATTAGGGATGGGACTACAAGCGATATTATCATCTATCGCGATGAAAAAAATACATTGTGATATCGTCCTCCGTCATGCACTGGGATCAATTCACCTTTTATTTGCCGAGCTGCATTTCTGGTACCATTTAAACCCTCTATAATTGGTAAAAGGTACTTATAATATATCTATCAATCAATCAATCAATCAATCTTTATTGATATAGCACATTTACAAACAGTCAAGCTGAACCAAAGTGCTGTACAGGTTAAAAACAAAAACATTTCAAACATTTCATGGAACAAACAATTAAAAGCAACAAAATGGGGAACAATAGACAATTTACAAAAAAATAAAAAAAACAGCTGAAAGAAAAAAACGTTTAAATGAAATTAAAAGCCTGTGAAAAAAGATGGGTCCCAAGTCCCAAGTATATGTACTTGATACAGTCTTTTTTTCACTCTATCAAATGTCTTTGCCAAGAAATAGCCGATCTACAAGCTCACAATGTGTTGTAACTTGTAGATCTGCAATTCTTTGGGAAACATTTTGTCCCAGGATAATGGATCAGGATGTTGGGGATATTTTGATTATCACGATAATATCGGTTGCCTCGCAGCTAGAAGGTCCTGGGTTCGATTCCCGCTGGGGCGCTGTGGGCACTGGGGGCGTGTTCCCTCCTCCACGTTAATCAGTGCCCATACCCTAGGTGGGGTTGGGGATAGGGCCATTCTGTGTGGAGATTTGCATGTTCTCCCCGTGTCTCCTAGGGTAGGCACCCTCACAATAAAACATGCAGTAATCCTGGTCTCTATAATGCCTCCCCCTGGCCAACTAGGGCGCCTGATGGAGGGGAAAGGAACTGGTTGGCGCTACATCCAAACCAGGGAAATCCCCACTGTCAGGTGAAAAGAAGCAACTTGGACTACTCATGCATAGAAGGAAGCATGAGGTCAGTCCGTTGTCTCCCCAGGCACGGCAGAGGGAGAGCAGAGCACAGGATTACTTAGGCAATTGGCACTGGGTGAAAAAATGGGTTACAAAATTGTGGGATAAAAATTATAACAAGAAAAATAATAATAATAATTGTGACATTTTCATACTCAAATTTTGTATTCAAGTAAAAGCATCACGCTCTTATCTTGTCTTACCAGGACCTGGCCACACGCAACGTGTACTGCCCCCAAGAGGCCGAGTTCCGCCAGTACAACATTCTGGTCAAACTTGATGATGGAGATATCCTGAGGTCAGTGACAATGACAAGTATTTCATGAATGAAATGAAAAGGTTTAACCCATTTAGGCTTAGGATTATTGAATGCTTTAAAGGGGAAGACCACCCATTTTCAACATTTAACTATATCATTAATATACCTTAGAGGAGTTGTGTGGAAATAAAAAAAAAAGTTCCCCCCTTCTGTGTTGCCTAGAACTGGAGGATTGATTTTGGGGTTTGTATTGTAAAGTACAACTTGATGACACATTGTATATACAATCTCGCAGCGCTGCGAGCTTGTAGATCTGCTATTTTTGAAAAAGTCGTGAAAATGTGTGCAAATCTTTTAAAGCGAACCTTTGTAACTCAAATGTTGTTTCTGGGTGGTCCCCGGAACTAAATATTTTGAGATGGGGGTCTGTGGCCAAATACATATAATTTTGGGGGTCCTTCACATGAAAAGGTTTGAGAACCACTGACACGGTAGTCTCTCAAGAACAGACTAACTGAGCTCCAGTTAAGTGTTACTCCAGTTCCAGTTAAGAGTTACAGGCTAGACTTCTAGACCAGCGTAAACAAAGCTGTTGAAGCAAGCTATTTCCTGAAGAAACCGGAAGATGCACTGTCATTGGCCGGTAGTGTATCATGTGTGTATGATCGGCGATGTGATTGGCCAACGTATACACAACGTATACAGATGATGCAGATGACGCAATTTTGCCGCAAAATTCTCCCCCCCTCACGGCTCATAGAAAACATATAAAGAGAAGGCTTTAGAAGCTGAAAATAACGGAGTGGGTGTTCTAAAACTTTAGCGATTTAACAGTTAGGACAATTTTAAGATTTGTTTTATAAAAAAAGTTACATCGTATAACTTTAAAGCATAAAATAATAATACACAATAATGTGTACCCGTTCTGAATGGGTTAAGAAGTAGTGAAAACGTGTCAGTGGAAAAGGTGCTTATGTGTGTATATGTTACAGTTGGTTTGGGTAACTCAGTTAGATTGGGGTAGGAGCGCTTGTTTTTGTTCACCTGGATGTGGAAGAAGCTCATGTCTCAGTGGTAGAGCATTTGACTGCATTAGTCCCACGCTGGTGAATGCTAACCTGGTGGTGCTAACCTGGCTATGCCTAACCCTGAACCTAACCCTAACCCCAAACCTAATCCTAACCTCAGTAAAACTATGCCTAAACACTAACCCTAATCCTAACCTCAGTCAAATTATTCCTACAGTAGTTCCCCGAAGGAGGCACCGCCTGCTCCACCTTGTGCCCAAAAACGAGCGCTCCTGTTCTCAATCTAACTGAATCTCAAACTAACTGTGACATATATACCTCTGTTACAGGGAGGTGCAGCAGTACCATCCAGATGTGCGTAACTCTCCGGACGTCCAGTTTGCGGTCCAGTGCTTCTCTGCTCTGAACAGCAACAACTTTGTGCGCTTCTTCAAGCTGGTGAAGAGCGCCTCCTACCTCTCTGCGTGTTTACTACATCGATACTTCAACCAGGTACTGCACACCTCTGATAAACACCTGTATACTAGTAAGACGCCTCAGGGCGACATGCGACCTCGCCCTAAAGCATTGGTTCTCAACCTTTTCAGGCCACGACCCCCAAAATAATCATATTTTAACTGGGGACCCCCTCCACCCTGACGAGCACTAAGAGTTGAGGCATTACATTTTGTATAACAGCAGAAATTGTGACAATAGCAGATCTACATGCTCACAACGCCTCGCGTTGCGAGTCGTTGTGAGCATGTAGATCGGCTATTTTCACAATTTCTGTGTGTTATACAAAATGTAATGTATAACACTTGTATAATGTATAATTTGACAATTTGGCCAATGTTTAATTTGGCATTTTAGAGGTATTAAAAAGTCCTTAAATTGTCACTTTAGAAATGTGCATTTACCCTGTATACACTTACACATTTTGTCCTTTCAGTGTAGTGAGAAAACAATGTTGCACATTAAGTTAACCCCCCTGGGAGTCCCGACCCACAGATTGAGAACCACTACTCTAATAAACACCTGTACACAATGACACTAAGCAGGCAGCAGGTGTGTATCGGACAGTGATACGATACAGGGGTTGACACTAACGCCTGCCCGACTGCCCGGGGCAGGTAAATATTATGGTCGGACAGGTGAAGTTTGCTACCAGGTTGCCCGACCAGGCAAGTGCCCATTTTGAGTAACATAAATATAAGATATGTTTCGTTAGCCTACTTGAACGCTGAAGGAGGCTATATTAGACTAGTGTTCCGCCTCTCTCTCTCTCTCTCTCTCTCTCTCTCTCTCTCTCTCTCTCTCTCTCTCTCTCTCTCTCTCTCTCTCTCTCTCTCTCAGTCCCTCCTTCCCTACACACACTGAACAAACGTTGTGCAGTTGGATAGCAGCTCCCATGACAACCACTATTCTACAAGCTCACATTATGCTAAAAAAGATGTGCATCGGACACAATGAGCACTCAGCTGCAACTAATTAGAAATTGCGCGATGCAACCCATAAAAGCGACATGCCTCATTGTGCGAACGTGCGAACATGAAGTGACTGCTATGGAGAAAACTAGTCTTTAGCTATGAGTTCTCTCAATCCCCAAAACAGGCGCAGGAGTAGCGCTAGGTAGAGTAGCGCGTGTGTGTCTTTGTTTTCAAAGAGTCAGAACAAACGTCCTCAGCGTCCTGGTCAACACTGCTTTTCAGAAGTTTCCTCCCTGCAGCGAAACATATCCACACGTTACTGAGCAGCATGTGTGTGCAGCCAGCTTGCAAGCGTTTGTGTGCCAAGAGAATCACATCTCCGACTGACTACAACCGTCTAACTTTGCCCACCGTTGCCATGTTCTGTTTATGAGAGAGAAACAAGCAATCAGGTCTATAGAAATAAAACATTTTTTTTTTCATTTTTTTTGTGGTGGGGGGGCAAGTGGCCATGACCCGAGGGCAAGTAGAACATGACCTGTACTTGCCCGACGGGCAAGTGCCTCTGAGACCCTAGTGTCAACCCCTGCGATATGCATCACGATACATGGATGACGATAAGATACATGGACGACATTGGTTCATTCATGGCGATATGATAGGATTCGATTCAATGATTTAAAATCGATAAAGTAACTACTTTGTGCTTATGTCCTTTTCACTTGTACTGTGCTTATTTCCTTTACACTTGTACTGTACTTCTGTTCATGTGGACATAAACATTTCAAAAATATGTGTGTGTGTGTGTGTGTGTGCAGGTCAGAGCAAAGGCCTTGAAGACCCTGAACATCGCCCATACGGTGGGCTCTCAGCGCTCCACCAGTTTCCCCATAGAAGACATGGTCAGGATGCTGATGTTCCACAACACAGCAGAGGCCACAGACTACATGACTCACTACGGACTGACTGTCAGCGACGGGTAGGATTATTAAAGCATTTAGGCCTAGCATTAAAAAATAGCAGATATACAAGCTCGCAGCGCGGCACAGAGTGCCGCGCTGTGAGCTTGTAGATCTGCTATTTTTGAGGAATCGTGTTTTTTTTTTTTGTGTGTGTGTGTGTTTGAATATAATTATTGTTTTTAAAGTGAACATTTGTAACTCAAATATTTGCTTCTGGGGGGTCCCTGATTCAATATTTTGAGATGGGGGGGGGTCCATGGCCAAATACATGTAATTTTGGGGTCCCAAAAAAACTTAGAAGGATTTAGAAGACATTAATAGAATCAGTTCAAAATCGGGTAAAAATTCTAATTTTCAAGATTTTTCAAAAATTGCAGATATACAAGCTCACAGCGTGGCACTCGGTGCCGCTCTGTGAGCTTGTATAACTGCTATTTTTTAATAGTTAAAGCATAAAATAACGCGATAATGTGTACCCGGTCTAAATGGGTTTATAAGGCTTGGCAATTTTAGGAAAACCTTAGATATTTGAAAAGTTTGTTGAATACCTCAATATATCGATATCTCACCATATTAGTAAAAACAATTGTATTATGTAGTTTTTAATGTTTTTAAGCTTTAGGTCCACTGCCTAACCCAGATAATGAATAGCATATCCATGCATGTGCACTGCACAGTACACATAGAATAAAGAAATTAAATGCCTTGTTTCCATTTCCCAACAATGGTTTTATTGAAATAACCACACCTGCTTACAGATGGACTGTTTTTTTACATGTGCTACGTGCATGCATATTAATTGTGTGTGTGTGTGTGTGTGTGTGTGTGTGTGTGTGTGTGTGTGTGTGTGTGTGTGTGTGTGTGTGTGTGTGTGTGTGTGTGTGTGTGTGTGTGTGTGTGTGTGTGTGTGTGTGTGTGTGTGTGTGTGTGTGTGTGTGTGTGCGCGCGCATGTGTGTGGTCACATGACCCCCTCATGACTCCGCCCCCAGCCAGGTGGAGCTGAGCCGGACGGCCTATCAGGAGCCAGAGCTGGCCCTGTCCCAGCGCAGGTCGGAGGTCATCCTGACCAAGCGGTCGGTGCTGGTGGGTCAGTTGGTGAACGGGGGGGCTCTGCCCCTCCCCCCCCAGCACACCCCCGTCTGCAGCTTCGACGCCCACAACAGGTTCACTGGAGGAGAGCCGGGGGCCGCGCCGCCCCCAAGCTCCACCACCTGTCCCCCAGCCGCCCCCTGTCCCCCCGCGCCAAGCCTCTTCAGGGGTACAGGTACCAGAATCCCTTTAACTCATACAGGGTCTTTTCAAAAAAGCTTCCAAGTTCCACGCCGCCTACCTCTCCATAGACTTCCATTAATTCCTAGTGCACGGATCATGCACCACAGCTTTCAAACAAATAAATCCGTATGGAAATCCGTTCAGGCATTCAGCCATTATGTTTTCTTGAAATGTAAACAAACATGGCTGCCATGTTTGAAAGATGGGGTTGGTATGGGGGTTAAACATGCAATTTCGCGATTGCGATCATGCCTAGTACATTTTTTGGGGTCCAAAATATATATATATATATATATATATATAAAAAACTCTGGCTTATCAGGCCTGGTGGGGAGCGACATTAGTATATTCTCGGGATTATCGGGGGTGGCGATAAATGAGTTATGGCCATATTTAGTTAGTGGCCATATTTTCAGCCACTCAAACCGGGATGCGAACCACTTTTGCCCATCCTCTAGCGTTTGTGCACATACGCATCGCAGGGTTGAATACAGGCAGTGAGTGATTGACAAACAGCCTCAGCGTTGAATTCAGACACGTAATGTATTTGTTCATGTTTTTCTGATTGTCTAGGTGAGCATGTTTTCACGAAAAGAACATGATAAATGTCTCTGCAACCACTGAAAACGGCTACTATTATTTTAATTCTGGTGAATGTTGAAAACCAGGGACATATTAGTGTTTTAGTTTTAGAGATATTTGTCAGGACAAATGGGACAGTCCCGGCCAAACCGGGACGTCTGGTCACCCTACTTTAACCCAGTGGTTCTCAAACTGTGGGTCGGGAACCCTCAGGGGGGGTCCCCAAATAATTTTGGGGGGGGTCCCCAGTAGGCTTGCAACGGTATGAGATTTTTAACACCGAAAATATAGTCCGTGTCAACACCGCGGTTATCGGTAACACCGTTTCAACCACCATTGCGTGTCTTGTCGTCTTGTGAGCACTCAGTAGCAGCCAATGCTACCTCAAGCTACAACAACAACAACCATCCGACCATATTAAAAATTCAGCGTTGTAAAAAAGCAACAACACTGTTAGTGTTAGAACAGCCCCGCGTTTTCTTGTTTGGCTCATCGTTGTTTTCCGCCTCCTGCGCGCTGTGACATTATAAAGCCACAACTAGTCTCCTGCAACGTGCCCTGCGAGTGGGGACGAGACATCATGCAGTCTGATGGGCTGTGCCTCGCCCCGTGGATGATCCGTTGATTCTGAATTCTGATTCTCGACACTCCCACACAAGGAACGGCTCCCGGCCTCCCGCGAATGAGAACCGAATCCCATCGTTCATTTAAAAGAGCTGTTCAAAAGAGCGGAATCGTTGGCGAACGTCACATCTCTACTGCGCTCCTCGGGGCAGAGCAGCGGATGCGTTTCTTTTTATTTAACGCTGTCATCGGTGTTAAAGTATTCGGTGTTGTGCTCGCTCACCGGTAACACCGGTAACACCGAGTAGCCTACCGCTGCAACCCTAGTCCCCAGATGATTAACTTAAATACATTCTCAACGTGTTCAGTCTTTGCAGCGAAGCCGGATGTGAAGTCGGAGAGTGACGTTGAGTCGTGGCCGCCGGTCAAAGCCCCCCGCTCCAGACCCCCGACCCCACAAGACCCCTGCAGTACCACCGCCCTGCCACTAGAGGCTGTTGACGTCCAGCCCCAGGAGCAGCCTGTCAAACTCCCCACACCCCCACCACCTGCACCTGTCTACACTGACGAGGTAAGACATACACACCTGCACCTGTCTACACTGACGAGGTAAGAAATACACACCTGCACCTGTCTACACTGACGAGGTAAGACATACACACCTGCACCTGTCTACACTGACGAGGTAAGAAATACACACCTGCACCTGTCTACACTGACGAGGTAAGACATACACACCTGCACCTGTCTACACTTACGAGGTAAATACACAAACCTGCAGCCAGGAGTGTGGCACCAAATTCTGGGCCCTGGGTACAAGGATTCGGAAAACATAAAGTTCCAGGGAACCCCCAGAATCAAAATTTAAGTTAAAAAAATTTGCTTAAAAAATGCATACATTCAAAGACAGATTTTCACGACTTTTCAAAAATAGCAGACATACAAGCTCACAGCGCAGCACCGAGTGCCGCGCTGTGAGCTTGTAGATCTGCTATTTTTCAATAGCTAATGTATAAAATAATGACGACCCCTCCACCTTGGGCCTTAGTAACTCAGTCCCCAGGTTTTGTGTAAGGGTTAAAAATATGGACAGTTTTATTATAATTATATCATTATATTTCCAACAACATCGCCACTGTGCCATTTTGAATCTTGTGTGTGTGTGTGTGTGTGTGTGTGTGTGTGTGTGTGTGTGTGCGTGTGCGTGTGCATGACAGGACATTGTGAGTGTATTGGACACCATGGTAGAGGAGGTGCTAGGGTCAGAGGTCAACGAGGTCGCTCTCGGTGGATTCGCCTACACCTCTGTAGCTCTGGAGTAAGTAATCACATTACAGTAATCTATTACAGTAATCCCTAAACAATTCTGGGACAACGTGAACCTTCAGAGGTTTTTCTTTTTTTTAACTGTGTGTGTGTGTGTGTGTGTGTGTGTGTGTGTTGCGTTGCAGTGAGAGCAGTGTCCAGGTGGAGGCGCTAGTGAGTCTGGTCGTGGGGGAGGAGCTTCGGGAGGTTTCGTCCAATCAGATCCGTCTGGAGGAGGAACGCATCGCTGAGGAGAAGCGCAGACTGGACGAAGCCAGGTTGGAATGACTGCCCCCTGCTGTCCTTATTAACTCATTATTAACTAATTGATAGGGCTGTCACAATTATTACATCGCCATTATTTGACATAATTGCGATTATTTTTCATAATCGTCATAATCGTTTCCATGTTGAAAAAATTTCATATATATATATATATATATATATATATATATATATATATATATTTTTTTTTTTATATATAAAAAATCTGCTATTTAAAATAGCAGATCTACAAGCTCACAACGCGTCGCACATATTTGACAACTTTATACAACTTTATACTTAAAGAAGAACATTGGTAGTGGAAATAGCCGATCTACAAGCTCACAACGTGATCTTAAAATAATCTCACACGCGACCATTTGAAAGACAGAGGATTCCGTGTCAACTTCCTCACCACATACAAACACGTTATACAGAATGTCACGGTGTTTTGGAGATTCTGTGAGATTGAGACCAGGAGCGCTCGTTTTGCGGCGCGGAGCAAGCGGTGGCTTTGATCCACACCTGGCTTTGATGTGCCCACCTGAGTGACGACAAACAAAGCAGCAAAAAACGTAACTCATCAAACTTTGTGACGATTGCTAAGTTGCTATTTTTCAATAGTTAAAGTATACAATAATTCCACTTCTTAACTCATTCCATGCCAGGCCCAATAGTCCCGAGAATATTTCAATGTCTCTACCTGCGAGGCCCGATAGTCCCGAGAATTTCCCGTTTTTTTTTTTGTTTTCTTTTTTTTTTCCAAAAATTAAATGTAGTAGGCATGATAGCAATTGCATGTTTAACCCCCATAGCAACCCCATCTTTCAAACATGGCAGCCATCTTTGTTTACATTTTAGGAAAACATAATGGCTGCTATCTCATGAATGCCTGAACGGATTTCCATTCGGATTTTTTTGTTTGAAAGCTGTGAGCAATGTGGACACACGTGGTGCATTATCTAGGTGAATTACATGGAAGTCCATGGAGACGAATGGCAAATGGGAGTACGAAGGTATTCTTAAAAGACGGTGAATGTGTTGTTAATGGGATGATATTAATAATACTAATACTGCTGTTCGCGTCTTACTAAAAGATGCGAACATATTAGCCCTATCCTTGCCTCCCTTCACTGGCTTCCCGTTAATTTTAGAATAGATTTTAAGATGCTTTTATTTACGTACAAATCATTAAATGGGCTGGCTCCTTTAAACCTCTCTGCCATCGTGGAACCTTATTCTCCAGCCAGGGCCTTAAGGTCCGCTGACCAGTTACTACTGGAAGTCCCAAAACAACAATTCAAAAAGAGCAGGGTTTACCAGTCTTTTACGGCCACGGTCCCTCGACTATGGAACAGTCTACCTTTTAATATTAGATCTGCCCAGTCAATTGGTGTTTTTAAAACCCATTTGTTTTCCTTGGCTTGTATTTGCATTTAAATGCAACCCACCTAGTTGTTTTTAATTTCTCCTAATTGCATTTAAAGTAATCTTTTGTTTTGTTGTTTTTCTAATTGTTTTCTTGCATCTTTGTTTCCTTTTTTTAAACTGCTTTGATGATTTGTATTGCCTTGTGTTTTTAAATGTTGTACAGCAACTTTGGTTCAGCTTGCCTGTTTGTAAACGTGCTATATAAATAAAGTTTGTTTTTATTTGATTTGATTTGTGTTCCAGGAGGAGACAGGAGCATGAGGTGTTTGTCAGTCAGTACAGTGTGAGTCTCAGTACAGAGCTGCTCCAGGAGGTTCTGGACCAGAGCATCACAGAGACCGCTGCACAACAGATCCGGTGAGTTAACCCTAACCCGTCAAGCATTTGTTTTGTATTTATTTATTGTTTGCCTTCTAAAACAACAGCCCTGTAATTAACGTTACAGACATCATTTTCTTCAGGACAACCAGGGCAATCAGAATACTGTATGTAGGCAGTAGTCATGTTTCCATAAACATATTCGAATTAGGGAAGCGAATTATCAGAAATGCGTATTAAGACAAAGCAAATTTAGCCTGTTTCCATTAAACTGATGAAATGCTAAAACACAGTGACATGCTGTACTGGCTTGCACACAGTGCACAGAGCTGCGATGGGGCTGATTTTTTCAGACCGAATCTGAGACGTGGGCACTGCTGTGACTCGCTACACAGTCATTCTGCAGCGTCGCGGATGCGAGCTGCTGTGAGCTTGTAGATCGGCCACTTTTCTTTTGGCACGCAACACGCTGTGATGACGAAGGGTCACTCCGTGTGTAACAACCGGTTTGTTTTGTGAGCTAACGCTATACAATGGACGTTAATTAAGCGGCGAGGGAAAGTGTTATAGGAGGACGATATGGACCCAGAACGTCATAATTTATTTGCATTTATTGTCTGACCCGTTTCCATTCACAAATGCGCATTTAGTTTATTCGATAAAGCCTCAAAATCCACCTCCTCCAAGCGGATAAAAGTTTTTGCGGATAATGAAAGTTTATTCGAATTTTGAAGTGTTTCCATAAAAAGATTTATTCGCAAAACTCTTAATGCGCATTAAGAGGCTTTATGGAAATGCAGCTAGTGATGTCAGAGGGTATGCGTGTGACATCATCATACCCGGATGTTATGCGGGAACACCTACTACTGAGTGGCAAAAAAATAAATAAATAAATAAACAATGTATGAATATTAGATTTTCCTTTTAGAAACACATTCTCCCAAGACCTAGCCTCGGAAACCCAGGCTTCTTTTGGCGAACGGAAGAAAAAGAAGCCTGGGCGATTGTGTTATGATCACTGTTGTAGGAAGTGTAGAATTTCCCTAACCAATCAGAGTGCAGAGAGCGTCGCACCAAATGTGTTGACGTCATGACGCAGCAGCGTTCTCTGCGATGAGCAGAGGAGCAGAGGGGGGTGGGGGGAGGAGAACACATGCTATTGGCCAGAGACTCACGGAGAGATTCGCAGCGCCCGCCCATATGCATACAGAAACTGTCCTCGTTAGCTCAGAGTGCCCAAGACCTGGCAACCAGAGGGGGAAAACACACGTCCAAAGTTTCTACCAAGACAGAAAAAAAAACAAAAAACAACTGTGCCAGGGACCCCAATGGCCCATAAAAGATAACATTTTGTATTCACCCCCCAAGACTTTCTTTTGAAAAGTGTGTGTGTGTGTGTGTGTGTGTGTGTGTGTGTGTGTGTGTGTGTGTGTGTGTGTGTGTGTGTGTGTGTGTGTGTGTGTGTGTGTGTGTGTGTGTGTGTGTGTGTGTGTGTGTGTACTCAGAGAGGCTCAGGAGGAGAAGGAGGAGCTTATATCTCGCTGCACCGAGGAGGAATGCTCCGCCCTATTGGATGAGACACTGGAGGCAGACATCGCTCTATTGGTGGAAAACGTACTGAGGGCGGAGCTACAGCGCATCCACAAGTACATCAAAAGGTAAACCCACCTCTTAACTCGTTTACTGCCAATTAAATATGCCTTCTTTGGGTTTTCCCTGCCATAAATCTCCATAGACTTCCATGTAATTTATAGTGCACAGATCATGCACGCCCATGCACAGATCATGCACCATGTTTGTGCAGGCTGGAATCGCCCAATCACAATTGTTTAGCATAATCGTCATAATCATTTCTATGCTGAGAAATGTTAAAGACAGGGTGAAGTCAAAAACATGTTTTTCACACTTTAGAGCATATCGTAGTGATAATATGGCCGTACCTAACACCGGTCCGCTTGCATATAAATGAACCATTGATTACATTAACCTGTTTGTTTCCCATTCTGGCTCCCATTACTCCCATTACTCAGATTTTAAATCCCTTCGCCTGAAGGGCTGGTCCCCTCGGATTGGTTCAGAAACACACAGGCTTCATTTTCAAACTGAAACTTCAAAATAAAATACCCAAAATAGTCATTTCATTGGGTCTTTAATTTCTCAAAAAGTAGTGGATATAGCAGATCTAAAATCTCACAACGCATCGCAATGCGTTGTGAGCATATCTGTAGTGATAGTATTTGTGTATTATAATGAATCAATTAGAGCTCTAAGCCCAGACCCTAAACAGAAATGTCTTGTGTGATGACGAACATCAAGAAAATGTATAATTCATGAGGTCAGAATGACTGACAGGTGTCTGTGTCAATAAACGTCATCTACTTCAACTTCAGCGACTCCCCGCGAGCCGCTGGTTCGCATGTCTCTCCTCTTTCGTCCGCTCCGTACTGGCTTGCCTCTGGTCCAGCCAATCACAAGCCGTGGCCGACATCTGATGTCCTATGAAGACAAATTTGTTTCTGTAGGCGCTGTCTTGTCAGTCTATAGCGTGACGCTGTGATGATGATTCAAGTTTCTTTATTAGGCTTAACCCCTTGAGATGTGCCATCTCGTTTTAGAGGGGGGGCCCAAATACTGAGCGCTGATCGTCAGCCCGCCCGTCTTTACATATTAATGTCTTCAATGAGTTATGGCCCGCCTACTTTTTGACCGTCAAATCACATTCAAGTGCTTTGTACCTCCTCTCTGGAGCGTTTCAGGAGGAACTGCGTCACTATAAGGAAGTGGAGTGAGTGGAAAACTTGGTTTAATTTACTGCTATTCAAAACATCGCTGAAATAATGAACTGCCAGGTCTTCCTTACCTTTTAACGTGGGCACGTGCACGGATCATGTACCAGGTGTGTGTAGACCTGATCAGCTTTCAAATAAAAAATAGTCCTTTCTGTCACCAAGCAGTACTGCTCCATGTTTAAGCGAATGGAAGCAGCGATAAGGTCCCGCGTGGGCACGTGCACAAAATGTGCGCACGATGTGTGCACGGATCATGTACCAGGCGTGTTTATAGCCGATCACAGCTTCCAAATACAAAAATCCGATTGAAAAAACACCTTTCTGTCGCTGCGCAGCATCTGCTAGTGCTACAATGTAAGCTAATGGAAGCTGCTATATGGTCCCGCCTCCCAACCTGATCCGGTCGAAAACCGGAAATACGACAGGAAACTGTTCTCTGAGGGGCAGATCCAATCTGGATCGGCGATGAACAGCGATCACACTTTTAATTGTTACATAACGATTAAAGCATATTAAATCTTCGGTTTCCTCGGGCGCAGCAGAGAGGTACAGCTGCTATCATCGGGGATAGCAGTAAATGAGCTAACAAGACATGTGCTGGATGTGTTTGATCTCAGATGGCTGGACGTGGTGGCGTTCCGGCGGCAGCTGAAGAGACAGATGCGGGGCTTCCCCGCCGCCCCGTGCTGCGTGGACCCCCGCTTCAAGCTGAAAGCCTTGGCCCCCAGCGCCCCCCAGAGGCCCTGTCTGGAACAGCTGGCACGAGGCCTGGTCAACCTGGGCAACGCTGGCACCGTCTCCTTCTCTAGCACCAGGTGGGCCTAATTAACACTGTCACCTTCTCTAGCACCAGGTGGGCTTAATTAACACTGTCACCTTCTCTAGCACCAGGTGGGCCTAATTAACACTGTCACCTTCTCTAGCACCAGGTGGGCCTAATTAACACTGTCACCTTCTCTAGCATCAGGTGGGCCTAATTAGTGTGGTTGCCTAGAGCAGGGGTCTTCAACAGGGGGTCCGCGACCCATAGGGGGTCCGCGGAGGTACTGCAGGGGGTCCGCGAAATTATTGATACAAAAAAAAGAAAAAAAAAAAAGATTTCAAAAAATGTTTTTTTTTCTACTTATTTTTTGCCATTTTCCACATTTATGTTAAAAAATAAATCATGACTCTATCCATTTTGAATAGCTTGAATACATGATTACTATGCAATTGACATATTGTTGATATTATTGACATTTGTTCTCAGTTAATAAGTAGTATGTTTAGAAATGGTAGTGGTACGGCCCACCCTGCTTGCTGTAACTTGTACATGTTTAAAATAAAAAATATGTCGTAGCCCCGACCCCCCCACCATACGAGGTGGTAGGGGGTCCCTGCTCCATCTCCCCATCAGTTTGGGGGTCCCCGGCCTGAAAACGTTGAAGACCCCTGGCCTAGAGGGCAACACCTATTGTTATAGTTCGGCATTTGTCATCTTCATCTTTTCCTGGATCAACTTTTAACCAATCAGGAATCGGCATTCTAGAAAAAAAGTCATTCTGGGTGTGAACTACTCCTTTAAGGTGTGTGAACCCACAGCAAAGCAGTTTTCACACACCTTTGGTTCTAGTTGAAGTCCATGTATATGTTACAGTTAGTTTGAGAAACCAGTTAGAATGGGAAAGGAGTGCTTGTTTTTTTTCACCTGGATGTGGAAGAAGCCCATGTCTCAGTGGCAGAGCATTTGACTGCATTAGTCCCATGCTGGTGAATGCTAACCTGGTAAATGCTACTGTGCCTAAACCTAACCTTAACCTCAGTAAAACTATGCCTACACCTATGCCTAACCCTAACCTCAGTAAAACTATGCCTAAACCTATGCCTAACCCTAACCTCAGTAAAACTATGCCTAACCCTAACCTCAGTAAAACTATGCCTAAACCTAACCCTAACCTCAGTAAAACTATGCCTAACCCTAACCTCAGTAAAACTATGCCTAAGCCTAACCCTAACCTCAGTAAAACTATGCCTAACCTCAGTAAAACTATGCCTAAACCTAATCCTAACCCTAACCTCAGTCAAATTATGCCTAGTTCCCCGAAGGAGGCACCGCCTGCTCCACCTTGTGCCCAAAAATGAGCGCTCCTGTTCCCAATCTAACTGAATCTCAAACTAACTGTGACATATTACATAATGAATCCATTCTTGAGTCTTTGTTCTTTACAGGTTTGATCAAAAGGAGACGTGCTTAATGTATCCATTCTGTAATGTCTCTCTGCAGGTCTGATCAGATGAGACAAGAGGCCATGCATCAGATGAGAGTGCAGTACTACTTCCAACAGCTGCTGAAGTAAGTCACTGAATCAACCACTACCATTTACACCAAGGGGGTCCTCAGAGTTACTACAGGGGGTCCTCCAAATCTTTGAGTGATAGAAAAAACATTTGTTTTCCTTTTTTACATTTACCACTTGAACCCTAGAGTCCATATTCTTAACTCTTACTGTGCCAATCCCGAACTAGTTCGCCTTTATTTGGACCTTATCAGGGTGCCGATCCCGAACTAGTTCGGCTTTAAAAAAAAGGGTTAGGGTTAGGGTTAGGGTTAGGGTTAGGGTTTTTCCCGAGCCGGGCCACCGGCCGTCATCTGTTTACATGGCCTGCGAGAGCGTCGCGCCGCCGATATTTACCATCCACTCCAATGCAATCCAGGATCTTTAGAGCTCATTTTCTCTGTTCCATGCATATCCATGAGGTGTGCAAGGTTTAATCATGGCTAAATCGCCGAAAATAGGGCTTCTAAAATGCTTGGTAGCCAATAGCTAACTTCAAGCTAACTTCATCCTGTCCCTGTTCATGACACAAAGGAAAGTGTTCAGGCGCGTCATGGCTGCGCACGGCTTGTGCATATACAACGCTTGTCTATGGTGGATTCTATGGCCATTGGGCGCCCTCTAGTGGTGAAAAGGTGGCACTGAATGTGTTAAGCCAGAAATAGCCGATCTACAAGCTCACAACGCCTCACAGCACGAGGCGTAGTGAGCTTGTAGATCTGCTATTTTTGGCAAAGAGGTTTGGTGTAGAGGGGAAAAAGAGTAGACAAAGTACAGAGTGAAAGGTCAAGTTTATTTAGTATAGAGGGTATGCACGTCCACTGGGACCCGTCCCCCTAATCTAGACTGAGTGGCAAAACATTGAGCAGCATGGAGCATTGGAGTTTAGAAGTGCTAGTTGCAAATCACTCAACGGTCCTGCATACCAGCTGTTTCTAAATTGCACATAATGCTGAAAACGAGTGCTTCCAAACTCTGACACTTGGAAAAATAATCACCTGTATAGAATGTCTTGACAGATAGTAGCTCATAACATGTCTATGGTGGATTTTTATGAAACGAAAACTTTGCAGATAGAAAGAGAATAATTCAAGCTTTCAGTACAGCCACAATGTTGGTGAGTTTAACTTTGTTTAATGCAATCAGATATTACTTTTGTATGGGCTGTCAATGGCAGAAATCCGTTTTTTTCCACTCAGTAGGTGTTCCCACATAACTTCCAGCAACAGTGATGTCACGTCCATACCCTCTATTGACGGTTCAAGTGGTTAAATATCTGAAAATACAAATTGACTTGAATCCAAAATACACTGATGATTGTGCTGTCAAACAATGAAACTATGTGGAATCTATGATAAGGTTGTGGGGGTCCCTGCTTCATCTCTCTCTTAACTAAGGGGTCCTTGGCCTGAAAACATTGAAGACCCCTGATTTATCACACACTCTAATCCAGTGGTTTCCAACCTGTGGGTTTTTGGGGGTCCCCAGATGACGGTGAAGTGACAATTTAAGGACTTTAACACATTCACCGCCGAGTAGGGCTGTCACAATTAGGGTTGGAGGCGGTAACCGCCGCACCGCGGTGTCATTGTGCTTACAGCGGTAAAAAGAAAAAAAAAGGTCAATTTTTTATTGGAAAACAAGCGAGTTTTAAAACGGGGGAGAAGCGAGGATCGCATGCGCTCCATGCCGCTCTGCTCTGGGCCGTGTACCACACGTTGGAAGCCACATACGTCACTCAGACACAGACCTGCACACAGTGCACAGTAGAGTACGGAGCACAACTCTATGACGGAGCAGCATAAACTTTCTCTGTAATCCACTCGACACAAGGATGTTAATACATACCTTGTGTTGTGGCATATCTTTTTTTATTCATACGGATTACTGGCGGAGCGCGGGCCGCGTGGACTAAAACCGAAAATGAAACTATTTTACTTTTTCCACCGCGTCGCACGTTGTGCCCTGTCCGGCGGCGCGTCGGCGATTTTATAACATTTTCTGTCAAGTCTTGTAACTAAAACCTGTATATAGCAGCACTCAATCACTGCGATTTGAGAGTTGAGACGTGACGTGAGTTTACAGAATCACTGTACACGATCTGACTACCCGTCCTCTTCTGGTTTGTTCACACAGCTGTTTGTGTCTGAAAAGCCCAAGTAGCTAGCCTACGTTACTATGGTAACCCGACAGTGCAGATCTAAAAGCTCAGAACGCGTCGCGGATGCGATGTGTTTGAGCTTGTAGATCTGCTCCTTTGAAAGCCAGACCCGCTGTGCTGTACGGAGAAGTATAACTCGGGCAGTCAGGCTGTGTCGCCTCTCCACTGTGGAGAGGCGACTTTTGGGAAGATGATTGCAATATTTTGGCTTATCGCCGAACCTTAATTAATAGATTCGGGGGTGCGGTAATTACTGCAGTACCGGCGGTAAATGGGAAGACGGTAATCGCGGTAACAAAATGTCCATACCGCCCCAGGCCTAGTCACAATATGACATTTTACATGGTGATAAATTGTCACTCAAATAGTTTTAATTATGTTTTTGTCGTTGACAATTACATTTCTGTTGGGCTTTAAGTCTTTGAAGTTGCACATGGCAGATATGACACATAACCTAAATATACAAAGAAATGACTGACATATTTTGACAACATTCTACTAAAAATAATATTGATAGCCAAGCTACAAGCTCACAACGCGTCACATCACGATGCATCGTAAGCTTGTAAATTGGAACTGAATATTTTGAGATGGGGGTCCATAGCCAAATACATATCATTTTGGTGGTCCTTCACGTGTTGATGATCACCACTGACATAGAAACACAGGTTTAAAAAAAAAATCAAACCTCGTTCGAAGTGGAGCTGTGAATTTGAGCAGTTCCAGATCTATGCTTTTGATTCTATGTGTTTTAGATCTATGAATTCTAAGTGTTCTATATATAAATTCTATGTGTTCTAGATCTATAAATTGTGTGTGTGTGTGTGTGTGTGTGTGTGTGTGTGTGTGTGTGTGTGTGTGTGTGTGTGTGTGTGTGTGTGTGTGTGTGTGTGTGTGTGTGTGTGTGTGTGTGTGTGTGTGTGTGTGTGTGTGTGTGAACTGTAAACTGTTCCTATGAGTGAGTGGTGAGTGTGCCTGGCCTGCACAAAACAGCGCCCCTCCTTTAACTAGTGTGTTGTGTGTGGCCACTCAAGGTATTGCCAGACTACGGACACGGCCAGCCACCCACCCAGCCAGCCAGCCACCCACATACCCACGGACATACCTGTCTATTGGGAGCTTGTGTTCCACAGCTCCAAAAAGAAAAACAATTATACATTTAAATTTGAAATATTCAAAGACTTTTCACGACTTTTCAAAATTAGCAGATATACGCGCTCGCTCACAGCCGCATCTGTGAGCTTGTAGATCTGCTATTTGTCAATAGTTAAAGCACAACATAATGTGTAACAATGCGTTCCCAGTTCCCCCTATGAAGAACATTCATGGGGGGCCCGCAGTGAATCCTTGTACCCAGAATTTGGTGCGACACCCCTGCCTAATACAGTGGTTCTCAACCTGTGGGTCAGGACCCAAATTATTTTGGCAGGTCCCCAGATGATTAACTTCACAATAGAACCGTGTTATACAAAATGTAATGACTCAACTCTTAGTGCTTTTCAGGGTCAAGGTGAGGGTGTGGTAAAATATGATTATTTTGGGGGTCACAGCCTGAAAAGGTTGAGAACCACTGGCCTAATACACACTCTCACTCATTGTATCTTGTGTTCTTCAGTGAGAGGGTGTGGAGACCACTGGATCTCCCAGCGCTGGTGATGGAGAACCTTCCCAACCCGTCAGACAGGATCTACTGGAAGACCACCCTGCTGCTGCCTGGAGACCATGATGGACACACCAGTCTGGAGGACAGGTTAGAAGATCCACTGACCTTCTATGATGGGTGGAGCGTTGTCCAGGGGGTTTTAGAGAAGGGAGAAGAGTCTGGGACGCGTGGAGCGTCGTCCAGGGTGTTTTAGAGAAGGGAGAAGAGTCTGGGACGTGTGGAGCATTATCCAGAGTGTTTTAGGGAAGGGAGAACAGTCTGGGACGTGTTGTCCAGGGTGTTTTAGGGAAGGGAGAAGAGTCTTGAAACTTAGCAGATATACAAGCTCACAGCGCGGCACTAGCTTGTAGATCGACTATTTTTTTTAAATTGTGAACATTTGAATTTTGACCCGATTCTGTGTCTTTTGAATCCTTCTAAGATCTTTTGAAAAACGTATGTTTCTATGTCAGCAATCTGGCCAGCCATCGTCAAAGAAAAGGTCCTTTACACTTAACTGGAGCTCAGTTAGTCTGTTCTTGAGAGACTACTATGTCATTGGTTCTTTTTCATGTGAAGGACCAAATGAATTTGGCCACGGACCCCCATCACAAAATATTTAGTTCCAGGGACCACCCAGAAGCAAAATTTGAGTTACAAACGTTCACTTTAAAAATACATATTTTCAAGGATTTGCGCACATTTTCACGACTTTTCAAAAATAGCAGATCTACAAGCTCACTCGTGCCGCGCTGTGAGCTTGTAGATCTGCTATTTGTCAATAGTTAAAGCATTAAATAACTCTAGGCCTAATTGGCTTAACGTGTCTATGGCGACATCACCATGGTACTTCCTGTCACCTGACGCGTAGGATCCTCTCTGATTGGCTGGAGGCGAAACTGGGCGGAGACAAGAGGTCAGAGGTCACAGAGAAGCGTCCGGACGGTGCACTGCAGACGCTCTACGTCAGCAACACACTGCACCACCACGACCAGCGCACACACTCTGTGCACGTCAGCATCAAGGTACACACACACACACACACACACTCTGTGCACGTCAGCATCAAGGTGCACACACACACACACACGCACACACACACACACACACACACACACACACACACACACACACACACTCTGTGCACGTCAGCATCAAGGTACACACACACACACACTCTGTGCACGTCAGCATCAAGGTACACACACACACACACACACACACACACACACTCTCTGTGCACGTCAGCATCAAAGTACACACACACACACACACACACACACACACACACACACACACACACACACACACTGCACGTCAGCATCAAGGTACACACACACACACACACACACCATCTTAGCTGTCCATCGTGTACGATGATGACGCTTGCTCCGGAGTAGGGTGGGGAGGGGGTCAGGGGGGTTGTCGCTGGTGCCACTTGATGTGGCTGTCGAGGCCGATGCGTGAGCCGCACATCCGTCCACAGATAGGGCAGGGGAGACCCGTCGTTGGGGGAATGCCGGCTTCCCTCCGGTGTCGCTGGGCACGCTTCTCTGACCTCTTTCGCTGGTTACTGTCGCTTAACTGTGAGACTGCCCTTGTACAGGTGACCCGCCGTGCTGAGCGGTCAAGTGCCAGGGTCTCAAGTTGCGTGGGGTTGATGGCAGCACATTTCAGAAGGTCCTTGGTGTAGTCCTTGTATCGCCTTTTTTGTCCACCGGCGGCACGCTTTGCGTTGTGCAGTTGACCGTAGAGGACTTGGCGGGGCAGGCGGTGGTCAGGCATGCGGATGGTGTGTCCTATCCACCGTAGGATGGTGTGTCCTATCCACCGTAGGTGACTTTTGGCCACAGTTGCTTCCATACAGCTGGATTCTGTGATGTCCAGAATTTCTGTGTAAGGGACTCTGTCTTCCCAGGATAGGCCAAGGATTTTCTGAAGGCAGCGGATGTGAAAGGCCTCCAGGTTTTTGAAGTGCCGCCTGTATGGAGTCCATGTTTCTGACCCATAGAGCAATGTAGATACACACACTGCGTTGTAGACTGCTACCTTGGTGCTGACCTTCAGGTTGCGGTTTTCGAAAACCCTGCTGCGCAGACGTCCAAAGGCCGATGAGGCTTTGTTGATGCGGGTGTTTATTTCAGTGTCAAGTGAACAGTATGAGGACAGTGTGGAGCCAAGGTAGGTGAAGTGGTCCACTGTTTTGATGGGGACACCGTTTATATGGAAGCTGGGGGGTGAAGAGGGTTGGGTTGTGAGTTGGGACATGACTTCAGTTTTCTTGATGTTGACTTGAAGTCCAAAGGACTGGTACAGAGTGGAGACTGTGTTGAGGGCATGCTGCATGGATTCTGGGCTGTGTGCTAAGATTGCGCAATCATCGGCATACTGCAGCTCACAGATTTGGCAGGTCTTTGTCTTGGTATGGGCCTGGAGTCGCCGGATATTAAAAAGACTTCCATCAAGACGGTATTGAAGTTGAACACCATCTTCGTGTCCCAGGGCACGGTGGAAGAGTGAGGTGACGGCAGAGAGGAGGAGATTAAATAGCACTGGTGCCAAGACACAGCCTTGCTTTACCCCAACATTTACCCCAAATAACTCTGACTGGAGTTCTCCTGTGAGTACTCTGGCTTTCATCCCATCGTGCAATTGCTGCAGGACAGAAAGAAACTTGGGTGGTACCCCAAGTTTGGAGAGTTGTTTCCAGAGCATCTCACGGTTGATGGTATCGAAGGCTTTGCTGAGATCAATGAAGGCAATGTGTATATCTTTGCACTGCTCTCTGCTCCTTTCCAGTAGCTGTCTTAAGACAAAGACCATGTCGGTGGTGGATCTACTCTTCCTGAATCCACATTGTGTTTCCGGGAGAGCAGCTTCTGAGATGTGCTCTACTAGCCTGTTGAGCATAATCTTAGCCAGCACTTTCCCTGCGATGGAGAGGAGAGATATTCCACGGCTGTTCCCACAGACCGCTCTGTCGCCTTTGTTTTTGTAAATGACCACAATGTTGGCATCCTTCCAATCCTGTGGGAGGGTCTCATGCTCCCAGATGTTTGAGATCAGTAGGTGTAGGCGGCGCGTTAGTAGGTACCCTCCGCGTTTGAAGACCTCTGCCGGGATGCCATCGGGTCCTGGACTTTTATTGTTCTTCAAGCCCCTAATGGCTTGGCGGGTTTCTGAGTATTGTGGCGGAGAATCAAGGTGCATGAGTGGTGGAAGGTCTGGGAGTGTGTCCAGAATATGGGGGTCAACAGGGTTATTGTGGTTGAGGAGAGTCTCAAAGTGATTTGCCCAGCGGCCAAGGATCTCGTGACGATCCTTATGAAGAGTGGATCCATCATCTGAACGGACAGGGGCAATTGTCCGCTTCCTGGGGCCGTATAGAGCTTTGATGGCATCATAAAAGCCCTGGGTGTTGTTGCAGTCTGCAAAATGTTGGATCTCGTGAGCCTTCTGCACCCACCAGGTGTCTTCCATGCTCCGTAGAGCACGCTGGGACGCAGATCTTGCCGCAGCAAAAGTGGCTTTCAGAGTAGAAGATCCAGGGCAAGACAGGAGCGCTTTATGTGCTTGGTGTTTTAATTGAAGAAGCAACCGTATTTCAGCAGAGTTGCTGTCAAACCAGTCCTGGTGACGTTTCCTTGAGTGACCAAGCGCTTCTGAGGCTGCACTGTGGATGGCATGGCACAGGGCAGGCCAATCAGTAGATTCCTCAGGGATTTTGTCAAGGTTTCCTGCCAGGAGACGTCGAAGGTTGCTTTGGGTGGTGGGGCTGTTTAATGCTGCGCAGTTGAGTTTTTTATTTGCAGCTGTCCTTGGATGACGGGGTTCAATGTTCATGCGGAGCTTGGATCTGACCATGCGGTGATCGGTCCAGCACTCTGCTCCACGCATGACTCTGGTGGTGAGCACGTCCCGTCTGTCCTTTTGACGGACAATTACATAATCCAGGAGGTGCCATTGCTTTGAGCGGGGATGCTGCCAGGTTGTTTTGAGCCTGTTTTTCATCTGGAAGGTGGTGTTAGTGATGACCAGGTGGTGTTCTGCACAGAGGGAGAGGAGCCGCAGCCCGTTGTTGTTCATTTTCCCCACTCCGTGTTGGCCAATAACTTTATTCCATACCAGGTGCTCTGTACCCACTCTGGCATTGAAATCTCCCAAGAGTATGAGTCTGTCTGTGGTCTGGGTTTTCTGTATGACAGAGTCAAGAGCCCGGTAAAAGTCCTCCTTGATGTTATGCTCAGCATCAAGAGTTGGTGCATAAGCGCTAATGAGGGTAGCGAAGCGTCCCTTTGTAAGGGGAATACGCCATGTCATTAGCCGTTCATTGATGCCAATGGGGGATTCTGGGATGCACTGCAGCAGCTGGGACTTCACGGCGAAACCGACCCCATGGATTCGGCGAGTGCCTTCAGGAACACCCTTCCAGAAGAAGGTGTAACCTGCACCAACCTCTGTCAGGGAGTCCTCGCCATGTAATCTG
The DNA here is from genome assembly GCF_963921795.1 of Nannobrachium achirus. Taxonomy (NCBI): domain Eukaryota; kingdom Metazoa; phylum Chordata; class Actinopteri; order Myctophiformes; family Myctophidae; genus Nannobrachium; species Nannobrachium achirus. The sequence goes on from NC_137815.1 coordinate 2,260,131, forward strand.
GTTTCACTGAGTGCTGCAATGTCGATGTTATACTTCGCAAGTTCCAGGGCCACAAGTGCTGTCCTACGGTGGGGCCTTTCAGATGTTTCAGCTAAGTCCAAGAGTGTGCGCACGTTCCACGATGCAACACATAGGTTGCTATTTATCTTTGTTTTTGTTTTTGTTTTTCGACCGCAAAGGGGGATGCTCCGACGGGTGCGGTAACCCGTCCGGAGTAGGAGAAGCAGACAATTTTTGGACCACCTTTTCTAGGTCCTTCCCCTGTTCAGGGGAGAGCAGTGTGGGGCTGCTCTGTCACAGTGGAAGCTGCCGAGGCGACGCGCTGCTCCATCCCGCAGTCACTACGACCATCACTCCACTGCCGCCTGTGTGCATGGTTTGACTAGGCACTCCCAGCCACATCCTTAGCCTGTGCCTGCCGCCATTCCATATCGCCACAGGGCTTCTTGGGGGGTTGGGGGGTTGGGAAGGGGGGGGGGGAGCAAGAAGCTTGCGCATAGGTAAGGATTAAGGTGAGGGTGTGGGTGCGCAATCCTCACTCCCACCATCTTCACTCCATCAGGTGGATTCCAGTGGCATGAGAGACCCATGACGACCTTCAGCCTGGCTGGAGTTGCAGGGGACTGCCGGTGATCCAGTATTTCGGACTCCGCCAATGCCTGTCCCCAGGTGCAGATTTCATTTCGAGGTTTACTCCCCTAGCCAAGGCACCCTCCCAGGTTAACCCACATGGCAGTGGGGCAGTGGTATGATGGTGGGGCCCACTGCTACCTCTGTTGCAGCCTTCATCCACCTTCAGTGCCGTTGTGACTCCTGGTGTCATCTTCCGCCACTTCCGCCGTTGAGGTCTTCGGAACGCTCTTCGTCTGGAACCTCCCCCTCGACCTTACCGCCATGGGTGACCCTACCGGGGGCTTACGCCCCCGACGGCATCGCTCTCAGGTTCATTGGAACGCGCAAGGCTCTCCACCACGGCAAGGTGGCGACCCGTGGAGAACAACACACACACACACACACACACACACACACACACACACACACACACACACACACACACACACACACACTCTGTGCACGTCAGCATCAAAGTACACACACACACACACACACACACACACTCTGTGCACGTCAGCATCAAGGTACACACACACACACACTCTGTGCACGTCAGCATCAAGGTACACACACACACTCTGTGCACGTCAGCATCAAGGTACACACACACACACACACACACACACACACACACACACACTCTCTGTGCACGTCAGCATCAAGGTACACACACACACACACACACACACACACACACACTCTGTGTACGTCAGCATCAAGGTACACACACACACACACACACACTCTGTGCACATCAGCATCAAGGTACACACACACACACACAGACACACACACTCTGTGCACGTCAGCATCAAGGTACACACACACACACACACACACACACACACACACACTGTGCATTTCAGCATCAAGGTACACACACACACACACACACACACACACACACACACACTGTGCATTTCAGCATCAAGGTACACACACATGCACACACTGTGCACGTCAGCATCAAAAGTCTTTTCTCTCACACAACCAATAGCAGGAGTATTGGTTGAGCTTCACATGACAGGTTAACTTGCTGCAGAATACAGTCACGGCAACCACCCTTGTAATTTCCAATTGCATCTTTCTAGTTATTTGTATTTGAATGCATTGGTCATTACCCATTTAGGCCTAGAATTATTGACTGCTTTAACTATTGAAAAATAGCAGATATACAAGCTCACAGCGCGGCACCGAGTGCCACGCTGCGAGCTTGTAGATCTGCTATTTTTGACCCGATTCTATAAGTGTTTTTTGAATCCTTCTAAGGTTTTTTGAAAAACCTATGTTTCTATGTCAGCAATCTGGCCAGCCATCGTCAAAGAAGAGGTCCTTTTCACTTAACTGGAGCTCAGTTAGTCTGTTCTTGAGAGACTACTATGTCAGTGGTTCTCAAACCTTTTCACGTGAAGGACCCCCAAAATTATATGTATTTGGCCACGGACCCCCATCTCAAAATATTTCGTTCCAGGGACCACCCAGACGCAAAATTTTAGTTACACACATTCGCTTTGAAAATACATATAGTCAAAGATTTGCACACATTTTCACAACTTTTTCAAAAATAGCAGATCTACAAGCTCGCAGTGCGCTGCGAGCTTGTAGATCTGCTATTTTTTTTAAATCGTGAAAATTTGGATTTTGACCCGATTCTATAAGTGTCTTTTGAATCCTTATAAGGATTTTTGAAAAACCTATGTTTCTATGTCAGCTATCTGGCCAGCCATCGTCAAAGAAAAGGTCCTTTTCACGTACCGGTAACTGGAGCTCAGTTAGTCTGTTCATGAGAGACTACTATGTCAGTGGTTCTCAAACCTTTTCATGTGAAGGACCCCCAAAATTATATTTATTTGGCCAACGGACACCCATCTCAAAATATCTAGTTCCAGGGACCACCCAGAAGCAAAATTTGAGTTACAAACATTCGCTTTGGAAATACATATAGTCAAAGATTTGCACACATTTTCACGACTTTTTCCAAAAATAGCAGATCTACAAGCTTGCAGCGCGGCACTCGGTGCCGCGCTGTGAGCTTGTATATCTGCTATTTTTCACTGGTTAAAGCATTCAATAATTCTAGGCCTAAATGAGGTTTAAGTAAAGCATTGACATCGACACATTTCCCCGTCCCATCGTTCCAGGTGTCCCGCGGGCCTCTGAGCGAGGACAGCCTGCTGAAGGTGGAGGAGCGTCAGGACCTCCAGGGCACGGGGGGCCTGGTGCTGCTGCTCCCTGCCCAGACCGGGGCCTCTCTGCCGGGCCAGGAGGACAGGGACGTGGCCCTCCTCTCCGCTCTGCTCCAGCTCAGGCAGCTGCAGCAGGTCAGCAGCTGGCACTGCCCGCTGCCCCTGGTCATCCTGGTGCCCGGAGGAGCCTGTGGTGGCACTGCCGCAGGCGCCACCGCACCGACACAGCTGGAAGAAGGTATGTCGCCAACACGCAGCGGTGGAAAGTAGTAAAGCTGGGCGATATTAGGAAAACCTTCGATATTCCATAACGTTGTTGAATACCTCGATATTGATTACTTACGATATTAGTAAAAACAATTGCATTATGTCGTTTTTAATGTTTTTAAGCTTTAGGTTCACTGCCTGCGTAACCCAGATAATGAATTATAGCATTATCCATGCATGCACACTGCACAGTACACACAGAATAAATAAATTAAATGCCTTATTTCCATTTTCCAACAATGGTTTTATTGAAATAACCACACCTGGTTACAGATGGACTGTTTCTTTTGCATGTGCTACTGTACGTGTCTGTTAATTAATTTGACACATACACCAATACCTCATTTCAAGCTGTCTTTGTCGATATGTATACCTCGCATGTTGATACCTCGATATAGGTATATTTTCGATATACTCGAGTAGAGGGGGCTAGTTACATGGCATAGATAGATAGATAGATAGATAGTTACATAGATAGATAGATAGATAGATAGATAGATAGATGGATAGTATACACACATAAATATTTATTGTGACCGTAGGTCGCATTTACTATGAAAACCTGCAGTTCATGTGTGTCAGTCAGTTATGCCTCATGTCACACTCCATATATGGCCAAGACAGAATTCATTTGCAACCACACTTCCCTTTTATGACCTTATATGGCATGGGTGGAAATATAGGGTACGCCTGGTACCTAAGGCACCCAGTTATAGACAGTTCTCCCTCATCTGAGTCGTCTCACTCATCCACATTCCTGCTACTTTGCCGATTTCCACACCTTACTCCCATAGAAATGCAAACGTAGGCACCCCATTGAATATTGAAAGATCTCCGCCCATGATATAGTGATCTCCGATGTCATCAATATTAAGCTCATATCTGGGAGTGTCGGTCTCATGATAATCAAAGTGGTTGTTCCAATGTGAGTCATACTTACAAATAAATACCATCCTTGTCCCTTTTATGCCCATATATGGTGATCCCTGATGTCGGCAATAAAACCCATTCAGGCCGGGAACACATAGTGTATTACAGTACATGTACAGTATGTAGGAACATATTTGTTTATGTAGGCTAATTTTTGAATAATATAGTTTTTCAGAAAACTTAGGTCAGGCCTAAATGGGTTAAGCCCATATCTGGAAATGGCCACATATGGACACATCGTGTCAGTCTCTTACTGATATATACTGGTTATTGTGTCCACAGCTCTGATGCTGGGCTCTCTGGTAGAGGAGGGCCTGGTGTCTGAATACACCCTCATCTACATCCCTGAGACCACCTCTGACCTGCAGGGGTCCCAACAGGTAACACACACACGCACGCACGCACGCGCACGCACGCACGCACGCACGCACGCACGCACACACACACACACACACACACACACACACACACACACACACACAGCACATGCTGTGTTCAACACAGATAACAATGGGGGTAGCACCCCTCTAAAACAGGTGCCAAATAGGGCTGTCACGATCATAACATTTTACATGACGATTAATTGTCACTCAAATAATTGCAATTAATGATTTAATTGTGTTTTTGCCGTTGACAATTACAATCCTGTTTGGCTATTAGGCTTTGAAGTTGCACATGGCTGTAATGACCGATAACCTAAATATACAAAGAAATGACTAACATAATTAACAACTTTGTACTTTAAAAAGAACTTGGCTGCAAATAGACGGGAATAGATGATCTACAAGCTCACAACGCGTCACATCATGACGTGTGGTGAGCTTGTAGATCTGCTATGTCCATTTTTTTAAAATATTTGAAAATATAAGAACATTATGACGATTATGACCAAATAATTGCGATTATATCAAATAAGTGCCATTAGACGATTATGATGTAATAATTGTGACAGGTCTAGTGCCAAAAGCCCTCCAGTTGCCCTTGTACACCATGAGTCTTATCCTGGAGGGAGACACGTGGCATGTCGATGCCTGGGGCCACACACACACTCATCAATTTAAGCATTTAGCAGACACTCTTAATCCAGACCAACAAAGTAGCAGGACCCATGCTCAGGTGCCAGTAAAATGCAATACCAACTGTGTTATTGAACGGGAGAAATGATCGACAAAATAAAGCCAAATAGTAATACATATCATTTTGGGGGTTGACACCGTGCGAGCTTGTAGATCTGCTATTTTTGAAAATGTGTGCAAATCTTTGACTATATATTTTCAAAGCAAACCTTTGTAACTCAAATCTTTGCTTCTGGGGGGTCCCTGGAAACAACATGTTTTGAGATGGGGGTCCGCGGCCAAATACATGCAATTTTGGGGGTCCTTGTTGAGAACCACTGATTTAGAAGAAGGATTTAGAAGACATTTATAGAATCAGGTCAAAATATTCAAAAACGTGCTAAAATGTTTTTAAATTGCTGATCTACAAGCTCGCAGCACTGCACTTGGTGCCGCGTATATCTGCTATTTCTTTAATAGTTAAAGCATAAAATAATGGTAAATCTAGAGTGATCCAGGTCTAAATGTTTTCATGAATTTTACATAAAAATAACCAGTAAGACGCCTAAAAGCGACCTCGCCCTAAATGTCGTGCCATGTCTTGGCCATCTGGCCAGTGATATATATTGGACCAGTTACCCATATATGGAGACCCCTGGTACCCATATATGGAGATCCATGTATAGGGAGAAGTGCTTTGAGACCCCAAACATGCTTACTCAGTTATTTGTTATGTGAAAGTCCTATGATGTCTGACATCATACATACAATCCCTTTTATGCCTATGTATGCCCGTATATGGTGATCTCTGTCTCCATATATGTATCTCACATACAGTATATCCCTGTATATATGGGTATCAGGGGTTTCCATATATGGGCATAAAAGGGATTTGGTTCCCCTGGCATCACAGAGATCTCCTTATCTCATATGGAGATAAGGAGTGATGTCAGAGCGTGGTGAGAGCGTGAGTCAATCAACATAAAAGACAAGCGTTACCCATACATATATCAGGGTTCCCACGGTCATGAAATTCCTGGAAATATTTTGAAATTAGAAAAAAAAAATTCCAGTACTGGAAAGGTTTTGGAATTTATCAAGGGTCCTGGAAAAATAGCTATGCATTGTCTTTGGTTATTGATTTTGTTTATAACTCTGAAATGACACATTTAACATTGGCCATTGTGAGGCGTTGTGAGCATGTAGATCGGCTATTTTCACAATAGAACCGTGTTATACAAAATTCCTCAACTCGTAGTGCTCGTCAGCTTCCCCATAATCAAATATTATTTCGGGGGTCACGGCCTGAAAAGGTTGAGAACCACTGGCATACACTACCTCTTTGGGCATTGCACATAGGAGTAAGCGACTTGTTAATGAGCTGAATTATATTGTTATATAGTCCTGGAAATTGGGTTAAATGGTAAATGGTGCATTTTATATAGCGCTTTTATCCAAGGCGCTTTACATAGATTGTGCATTACATTCACCCATTCACACACACATTCATACACCGGTGGCAGAGGAAACCATGCAAGGCACCAACCTACTCACTGGGAGCAACTAGGGCTTCAGAGTCTTGCACAAGGACTCTTCAACATTAACTCAGGGAGAGCCCGGATTCGAAATGGGAACCCTTCGGGAACCCTTCGTGCTCTAATAACGGTTTCTCTACCCCTGAGCTATGCCGCCCCTTAAATATTCTGGAAAAGTTTTGGAAATTAATTGGTAAAAATGGGTGGGGAATTAATTGGTAACAATGGGTAGGAACCCTGAGATATGGTCAAGATGTGACGGTTCTGATAGTAAACTGCGACCTACGGTCACAATAATATCATGGTATATTTCTCCCCAGGTGAAACAGGCCATGGCGTGGCTGCTGTCTCGCTCTCCCCCCTCCATCCACATGTGTGGTCAGACTCTGGTCCAGCTGGTGGAGAGCACTCTGACCAGAGAGTTCACCTCCAGACTGTGTTCTCACCATGCCCAGAGGCGGAGCTCCGCTCTGGGCCCCGAGGCTCCAGGGCCCATCATCAGTCTGTACAACGCTGTGCTGGAACACCTGGCGGAGCTGGTCAGCTCCAAGGTAGGCACTGTTCTTTTTCACTGCACATTTTTAACCCATTTAGGCCTGGGATTGTTGAAAAATAGCAGATCTACAAGCTCACAGCGCGGCACCGAGTGCCGAGCTGTGAGCTTGTATATCTGCCATTATTGAAAAAGTCGTGAAAATGTGTGATTTTTTTTTAATATATGTATTTTTAAAGCGAACGTTTGTAACTCAAATGTTGCTTCTGGGTGGTCCCTGGAACTAGATATTTTGAGATGGGCGTCCATGGCCAAATACATATCATTTTGGGGGTCCTTCACATGAAAAGGTTTGAGAACCACCGACATACTCAAGAACAGATTAACTGAGCTCCAGTGAAGTGGAAAGGACTGTTTCTTTGATGATGGCTGGCCAGATTGCTGACATAGAAAGTTTTTCTTTTTTTTTTTCTTTTTTTTTTAAACCTTCAGGATTCAAAAGACACTTATAGAATCAGGTCAAAATCGGGTAAAAATTCAAATTTTCATGATTTTTCAACCAAAAAAATTGCAGATCTACAAGCTCGCAGCGCGGTACTCGGTGCCGCACTGTGAGCTTGCTCTGCTATTTTTTCAATAGTTAAAGCATAAAATAATACGTAATAATGTGTACCGGTCTAAATGGTTAATATAATTCTTAGACTTTTGAGTAAAAGGGTTAGGGTTAGGGTGTTAGGGTATTGGATCTCTTCTCCACTAGTCTTAGTCCCTCCCAAACATTCAAGGCACCTAGGCTATAGTATATAGCCTACCGGTGTGGATCGTCGAGTCCCTTTCCCGACGATCTCTCCCTCTCTGTTTCCTGTCCATCTTCACTAATAACTCTATAAATAACAATGTTGTAATGGTGTCTGCTGTCCTCCCAGGCCCTGGCCAGCCTCTCCTGGCCCCCGGGGGAGTTTTCCCAGGCTGAACCCAGACACCTGCTGCCTCACGTGGGGTGGAACTCTGACGACCACCTGGCCTGGCTGCGTCACACCCTGCTCAGCCTGCACATCCCACCCTGGCAGCCAGAGCCCTCCCAGCACGGTCAGTGGAGACATGGATTCATCTATTTATCCATATAGCATCTTTAGCTTGAGACCCAACATAGACATCCGATTAGGGATGTGCCAAAAGCAAAATTCTTGGCTGAAACCGAATACCGAATATTGGAAACATTTGGCCGAAAAAACGAATACCGAATAGCTGAATAATACGTGTATATAATTTATTTTGTATTACTAATTTTTGCACCATTGCTGTACCTTTGTTGTAAAGCTACCCGATTATGGCAAAAGACATGATTATGGCAAAACCTAACTAACAAATCACCATATATGGTTCCATAAAACATTTATTTCTCACTTTTGAATGCACACATAACATTAAATAAAACATTTTCTCTTTGCAATGTTAGCATAAAACAAAATCTAAATAGTGCAAACTTTTATCTACAGAGATAAAAGTGCCTCAGAACAAGGTGCTTAAAACTGCAGAATGATCTAGGCAAACAAAAAAAAAAAGAAAAACGGACCCCACAAATCTGTGAAAAGTGATGACTCATCACTAAACCATAGTTTTGTAGGGACGTTTTTAGCCCCAGGTTTTTTTTTTTTTTTTTTTTTTTTGCAAAATAAATAAATGCTTGCAATGGAGTCATGAAAAAATAACTATTTAGACTCCTCACATGCTACTTAAAGCAGTTTTTTTGGGGGGTATTTTTTTTCCTTTATAGTATAGTGTATAGTAAGTGAATGGGGCCCAAACCTTTAGCAGCTGTAAAAAAATCCCCTAGGGATTCTGCAATGGAATCATGGATGTTCTGATTTGTTATACTCTGAGGTTTCCAAAAATGTATAGTTTTCCAAATCCCCCAAAAAATTTGAACGAACTTTCTGAACATATTGAACTGCATTATATCTCTGGGACCCAAACTAGTGAAAATAGCCGATCTACAAGCTCACAGCTTATAGATCAGCTATTTTCGCTGGTAGTATTTTCCCCCCACTATTTAATGGATTTATTTGCATTTATTTTGATGGCATTCGTTTGAATTTGTTTTACAACTTGTAAAAAGGTTTTGAAATAAGTATTACAATTAAAAACAAAATGTAGGAAACAAAGAAATAACAGTATTTACTCGTGACCCATAAAGATTGGTCCACGACCCACATATGGGTCCCGACCCACTTTTTGGGAAACAGTGCATCAGATGCTTCTAAAGTTCCACTGCAGTGCACTGGCTCCCCCTGCTGGGCAACAACTGCTTTTTAACACATGGACTGCCCACCAGGTGGCGCCAGTCATCCCCTCTAAGTGCCGAAATCTCCCTCCATCCACCTACATTTTGTTCCACACGGTTCTACAGGGCCCTGTTGCGTCAATGCATGCGTGATGACGTCACTTGGTCACATGAGCGCAGACAGGATGTTATTGTGTAACATACTGTATGGGCTAGAGTTCATCATAGCTGTTCATTGCCGATCAAAATTTGGACATTTTGCCGCACCCCGCCACAGTTTTAGCCATAAAACAAACATCAGAGATAAATGGCGTTAAAGATGGGTAAATGCATTGGAGTATACGGAGAAAAACGGACGCGCGATGCTCTCAGCGTCGACTCGAAGCGACTAGTGGCTAATGGGCTACATTTTTTTTTCCTAATAAAGTTGTTTTTAGCTTCCCTCCCCCTAGCCCCCGTAGGCCCAATGTAAAGCGTCTTTGAGTATTCAGAAAAGCGCTATATAAGTCCCAGATATTATTATTATTATTATCCAGGCGCAGCCCCAACCAAACGGTGAGATTTAAAGTTAATACTGTAAATACAGTAAACACGTCAACGCGTTGTGGGCCTCCAGGGACATCAAAGAGATTGGCGTGTAGACACCTCGTGGGCACCCGCTGAGTTAATGCATGGCTGAAAAGTTCTCCTCACAACATTACACTTCATTCATTAAAAGATTTTCACCTTCATGTTTCTGTCAAACTGGAGCAATGACTTGAGCTTGGCTGTCGTTGGGGCAACTCTGCAATTTGAGGACCCCCTCTAAAATGACACGCATCTCAAGGGTTTTATCCTCCAATTGAATTGTGAAATAATTGGTTTTATTAAGGCTGTCAAACTAACATTAAGGGTGCAACAATAATTGTACCGGTATCGAACCATTCAATACGAGGGTGTACCGAACCGAATGACTCTGTACCGAACAATACAATACCACTCCACATTCCCCTGGAACCCCCTCAAGGACCCCTAGGGGTCCGCAGAGCCAACTTAGAGAACCACTACCCTAGAGGCTGGGTACTGTATTGTTCAAAGTAAAAAAAAGAAAAAAAAAAGAAAACATAATTAACTAGAAATACTGTTCCTTCGAAACAGTGTGGGCTCGCTTCCAACCCAACAAATAGGATACTTTAAGGTACTGTAAGGTACAGTACCTTACAGTATTGTACTGTACCTTACTATACTGTACTGCACCTTACTGTACTGTACTGTACTGTACTGTACTGTACTGTACTGTACTGTAACTTACTGTACTTTACTGTACTCTACTGTACTGTACTTTACTGTATTCTACTGTAACTTACTGTACTTTACTGTACTCTACTGTACCTTACTGTACTGTACTCTACTGTACCTTACTGTACTGTACTGTACCTTACTGTACTATACTATACTGTACTCTACTGTACCGTACTGTACCTTACTGTACTGTACTCTACTGTACCTTACTATACTGTACTTTACTGTACTCTACTGTACTTTACTGTACTCCACTGTACCTTACTGTACTTTATTCTACTTTACTGTACTTTATTGTACTTTACTGTACTCTACTGTACCTTACTGTACTGTACTTTACTGTACCTTACTGTACTGTACTCTACTGTACCTTTCTGTACTGTACCTTTCTGTACCTTACTGTACTTTATTGTACTCTACTGAACCTTACTGTACTTTTACTGTACTCTACTGAACCTTACTGTACTGTACATATTCTATGTGTTCTAGATCTACATTTTTGATTCTGTGTTTGGGAACCAGCAACTGTCAAATGGACTCCAACTGTAATGGAGTATATTGAGTGCATATACTGTAGGCTAACAATCCCAGATCACATCTGTCCTCCACTATGTCTATAACCAAGGCGTTCTTCTATGTGGCCACTCCAGACTGAGGAGTGGAGCATGGCTTTTATTGTGTTTGTGGATCTGACTTGGAAATGCATTGGTTTTGATATCTCCCTGACAACCAACAACAACCACTAATATGGCTGACTGTCCCTGCGGGCTCTAGGATATATGGCTATGGGATTTACATCCCATCGCCCGGACTTGATTCTTGATCACAGCTGTGTAATCAGTAGAGTGGAGAGGGACATTTATTTATAGTTTTAACTATAACTATAGTTTTATACATCACACAGCTTAGACATTTGGATCAAATCAGAGAGCAGACCTGTGTGAACGCAATGATATAGATAGCATATCTGAAGTGTGAACACTGCAGCCACAGCGCCTTAACATAAACATGGGTCTATTATCCTTCTCTCCACTCTGGGACACTCACTAAACCCATTGGAAATGCATTGGGTGCTTAAAGTTAAACATTTTTATTTTTTTATATTTATACTACAAAACATTTCAAAACCAAAAGTACAAGCACACGTGTCCTCAGTAAGCTGAACACATAAAAATTTGAATGGTGTTGAAAGGTGTAAGCGTTTAAGAGATGAATCGCGCCAAAGTTTTGAGGAGATACTGACTGACTGACTATAAATAACTAGAAAAGCAGTTCCTGCAGAAACTGCGTGGGCTCGCTCGAAACTGTTATGAAGTAATAGTAGAAAATGCATTTAAGCGCAAGGGTGTAAAAAAAAGTTTTTTGAAAAAATATTTTTTTTTGAAAAAAAAAGTTTTTTGAAAAAAAAAAAGATTTATGAAAAAAAAAGTTTTGAAAAAAAAAAATTTGAAAAAAGAAATTTTTGAAAAAAAAATTTTTGAAAAAAAAAATTTTTGAAAAAATTTTTTTTTTGAAAAAAAGTTTTTTGAAAAAAAAGTTTTTTGAAAAAAAAGTTTTTTGAAAAAAAAGTTTTTTTAAAATTGAAAATTGGTATGGAACTGCCGATGGAATTAGATCTACAAATCATGGGGATGGGACTGGTTCTAGAATTAGATCTACAAATCATGTGGATGAGACAGGTGATGTATTTAGAGCTACAAATTATGGTATGGAACTGCCGATTGAATTAGATCTACAAATCATGGGGATGGGACTGGTTTTAGAATTAGATCTACAAATCATGTGGATGTGACTGGTTTTAGAATTAGATCTACAAATCATGTGGATGAGACAGGTGATGGATTTAGAGCTACAAATTATGGTATGGAACTGCCGATTGAAATAGATCTACAAATCATGGGGATGGGACTGGTTTTAGAATTAGATCTACAAATCATGTGGATGTGACAGGTGATGGATTTAGAGCTACAAATTATGGTTTGGAACTGCCGCTGGAAGTAGATCTAAAAATCATTGGGATGGGACTGGTTTTAGATTTAGATCTACCAATCATGTGGAAGTGACTGTGTGTGTGTGTGTGTGTGTGTGTGTGTGTGTGTGTGTGTGTGTGTGTGTGTGTGTGTGTGTGTGTGTGTGTGTGTGTGTGTGTGTGTGTGTGTGTGTGTGTGTGTGTGTGTGTGTGAGTATGCATGTGTATGTGTGCATACATGCGTGCGTGCGACCGTGCGTCCATGTGTTCCCTGGACCACACTTTGAGAACCAGATAAATAGCCGATCTACAAGCTCACAAAGTTACACAGTGCAACTTATTGTGAGCTTGTAAATCATGTGAGACCACTGACTCAGCACTGTAATTAAAGTTAATAAGGAGCACCTTTGCTTCTGAGCTGTAGAACTGTTTGTTCAAGATATGGGCCATATCCATTGGTTTGAATAGGGAGCGCAAGTGTACGAACTGATCGCTCTCCCGGAAACACGAAAAGTTGAAAACACATAGTCTTTGCTCGGGGAGTGGCTCGGTGAGTGGCTCTACGAACATTGCGATTCTGATGTTAAAAGGATCAATAATGTGCGCATGAGAGCAAGCTAGAAATGTTTGGGGGAAAATAAAAAAATTCCGAAAACCAGAAAAAAAATGACTTGATGTGAAGGGGCGTCTGAGGCGCGACCCGGCACTCAGAGGGCCATAGATGAAATTCTGTAAGTCTCTGTTTTATTTTAGTTGCACTTTACGAAACACGACGAGCGTGGCTACAAACGTGCCAAAAAACATGCATACATTTTAAATATTCTGGCCGTGAGGACGATTCGTTCAGAGAACTTCATTACTTTAAGAACAAGTCTCCCACACTCTAGCTACACTCTAGGACTGGTTTTCCCGCCAAAAATATCCCCAAAATACCCCAAAACACTCTACCTTTGGACTGCGATTGTGGAAGAACGGTATGACGTTTTCGAATACCGTTTGAACCACGATGAAGTCCAAAAGCGTGTGAGCGTTTTTCAAGTTTGAATCGCGTTCCTACGTAAATGTATGCCAGAGTAATGAGGCTATAAAGTTTAGTGAAAAAGTAAAAATGTTAAAGTCAGATCCCATTCATTCTCTATGGGATGAAAGATTTATGAATAAAGTTAAATATTTCAAACAGTATAAACTTTTTTTCAAAATTATTAAAACAACAATGAAACTTCAAACCTCGCTGAACATTTCAAAGTTGGAACGAGGTTTTTATGTGAAAGTATGAAAGAGCTATAAGAGCACAAAGAATTTGCACCAGAAAAGTGGGCACTTTTCTACATAGACTCCCATTATAAGGAGGAAAAATAAAAGTTTAAAAGTTAAATATTTCCCAAAATATGAAATATTTTGAAAAGAAAAATATAAGCACACATCACTGTAGAAAGCTGAACATGTTGAAGTTGGAACGAAGTTTCTAGCACAAAGTGTGAGGGAGTTGAAAGCGGACGAAGAAAGTGGGGGGAACCTTGGAAGTTAGAAATAAACATAAACTGGGGTATAACAAGCTGGACTCGCCTTCAGCGAGCCCACAACTAGAAAAGCAGTTCCTGCAGAAACTGCGTGGGCTCGCTCGAAACTGTGAAGTAATAGTAGAAAATGCATTTAAGCGCAAGGGTGTAAAAAAAAGTTTTTTGGAAAAATAAAGTTTTTTGAAAAAAAGTTTTTTGAAAAAAAAAAGTTTTTTGTAAAAAAATTATTTGAAAAAAAAAATTTTAAAAAAAAAAATTAATTTTTTGAAAAAAAATCTTTTTTTGAAAAAAAAAGTTTTTTTGAAAAAAAAGTTTTTTGGAAAAAAAAAGTTTTTTGAAAATTGAAAATTGGTATGGAACTGCCGATGGAATTAGATCTACAAATCATGGGGATGGGACTGGTTTTAGAATTAGATCTACAAATCATGTGGATGTGACTGGTTTTAGAATTAGATCTACAAATCATGTGGATGAGCTACAAATTATGGTATGGAACTGCCGATGGAATTAGATCTACAAATTAGATCTACAAATCATGGGGATGGGACTGGTTTTAGAATTAGATCTACAAATCATGTGGATGTGACAGGTGATGGATTTAGAGCTACAAATTATGGTATGGAACTGCCGATTGAAATAGATCTACAAATCATGGGGACGGGACTGGTTTTAGAATTAGATCTACAAATCATGTGGATGTGACTGGTTTTAGAATTAGATCTACAAATCATGTGACAGGTGATGGATTTAGAGCTACAAATTATGGTATGGAACTGCCGATGGAATTAGATTTAAAAATCATGGGGATGGGACTGGTTTTAGAATTGGATCTACAAATCATGTGGATGTGACAGGTGATGGATTTAGAGCTACAAATTATGGTTTGGAACTGCCGATGGAATTAGATCTAAAAATCATTGGGATGGGACTGGTTTTAGAATTAGATCTACCAATCATGTGGAAGTGACTGTGTGTGTGTGTGTGTGTGTGTGTGTGTGTGTGTGTGTGTGTGTGTGTGTGTGTGTGTGTGAGTGTGCATGTGTATGTGTGCATACATGCGTGTGTGCGACCGTGCGTCCATGTGTTCCCTGGACCACACTTTGAGAACCAGATAAATAGCCGATCTACAAGCTCACAAAGTTACACAGTGCAACTTATTGTGAGCTTGTAAATCATGTGAGACCACTGACTCAGCACTGTAATTAAAGTTAATAAGGAGCACCTTTGCTTCTGAGCTGTAGAACTGTTTGTTCAAGATATGGGCCATATCCATTGGTTTGAATAGGGAGCGCAAGTGTACGAACTGATCGCTCTCCCGGAAACACGAAAAGTTGAAAACACATAGTCTTTGCTCGGGGAGTGGCTCGGTGAGTGGCTCTACGAACATTGCGATTCTGATGTTAAAAGGATCAATAATGTGCGCATGAGAGCAAGCTAGAAATGTTTGGGGGAAAATAAAAAAATTCCGAAAACCAGAAAAAAAATGACTTGAGGTGAATGGGGCGTCTGAGGCGCGACCCGGCACTCAGAGGGCCATAGATGAAATTCTGTAAGTCTCTGTTTTATTTTAGTTGCACTTTACGAAACACGACAAGCGTGGCTACAAACGTGCCAAAAAACATGCATACATTTTAAATATTCTGGCCGTGAGGACGATTCGTTCAGAGAACTTCATTACTTTAAGAACAAGTCTCCCACACTCTAGCTACACTCTAGGACTGGTTTTCCCGCCAAAAATATCCCCAAAATACCCCAAAACACTCTACCTTTGGACTGCGATTGTGGAAGAACGGTATGACGTTTTCGAATACCGTTTGAACCACGATGAAGTCCAAAAGCGTGTGAGCGTTTTTCAAGTTTGAATCGCGTTCCTACGTAAATGTATGCCAGAGTAATGAGGCTATAAAGTTTAGTGAAAAAGTAAAAATGTTAAAGTCAGATCCCATTCATTCTCTATGGGATGAAAGATTTATGAATAAAGTTAAATATTTCAAACAGTATAAACTTTTAAATAATTTCGAAAACAACAATGAAACTTCAAACCTTGCTGAACATTTCAAAGTTGGAACGAAGTTTTTATGTTAAAGTATGAAAGAGTTATAAGAGCACAAAGAATTTGCACCAGAAAAGTGGGCACTTTTTTGCATAGACTCCCATTATAAGGAGGAAAAATAAAAGTGTAAAAGTTAAATATTTCCGAAAATATGAAATATTTTGAAAAGAAAAGTACAAGCACACATCACTGTAGAAAGCTGAACATGTTGAAGTTGGAACGAAGTTTGTAGCACAAAGTGTGAGGGAGTTGAAAGATGCCGAAGAAAGTGGTCGGACCCTTGGAAGTTTTAAAGAATAAACATAAACTGGGGTATAACAAGCTGGACTCGCCTTCAGCGAGCCCACAATGAAGATAACATACGTGTGCTCGCCTTCCAGGCGAGCCCACAATTATAAAAATTGATTTATAAATCAAGGACATTTCTGTTTATTTTTTTGTATCGAAAAAGTATCGAACCGTGACACCAAAATGTCTCCTTAATCCATGGTAGTGTGTTATATTCGTACACCGTAAAAGATATGGACGGTGGGAACCTTCACGTGACCCATTGGTTTCTATCAGGGCGAAAATGAAGTTTTTTTGCCCTCGTATGGGTGTCACCATCATTGTATTAATGGTACCCATTGAGGCTATTGGCTGCCAACGGTGCAACCGCAAGGATTCTTGGGAGAATGTGTTAAGCTAGCTGAAAATAAAGCAGGAGCAGGGCGGGATCTACGGTCTATGGGTGTAGATGAGAATCCTCCTACAGCATAACCAGCTTTAACATCAATTCTAAAATAAATGGGACCATATTTTCACAAAACGCATACCATGGTGATTGAAAGGTGACTTTAAACTAGCGACAGGAATCAAAAAGTATTTGTGACACTGTTTATTAAGTAAGGGATAATGAATGGCTCCCGGTGATTGTCGATACATAACGGACTGACAGCCAAGGAGCCATTCATTATCCCGCGTATTACCTGGCTACTAAATAAAATTAATAATTTGACTCAAAACTAATAACAAAACAAAGTATTTCCTTGTTTACAGACGGCTGGAAGTGTTCCACAAGTGTTGCGCTGGGTGCCCCCCCCAGCGCAAAACGGTCGCCTTGGAAAACAAGGAAGTGCTGATCAAATAGAATCCATTTTCTGATACTATGTCGTCTATTTCTCGCTTCAAATATTTTTTTAAACATTCTTGAGAGCAACGTTTAGTTCTAAATGTCGCTGTGTGTTTGTCTACATGGCCGACATGTTAGATACAGCACAAGATTCACGCAGTGCAGCTTGACTGCAGCAGGTGCTCTGAGTCTCTGTTATCAGGGAATATCAGACCTCTGATTTCAGCGATTGACTAATCAGAATCAAGCATTCAAACAAGCCGGGTAATAAATTGTTTTATATTATGTTAATGTTATGTGTAATGCATGGATTAATGCATGGTAATGTGTACTATAGGGGTGGGTAATATAATCAATATGGCAATACATCGCGATAGTTTATTTGCCAATACTGTATCGATACTTCAGGCAGTAGTATCGCGATACGTTGAGGAAAATAAAATATGTTCCCATGCATAGGAACCAATGGTAGAAGTTCGGTCCTGACACTCAGCTACCTCTAGATGTTGCTGTACAGTAGCTACTTCCCCTTCAGTGAGTGAGGTCTCTCGATGAAATGGCTGCGAACGACGAAAACAACAACATTAGAGCAGCGCCTTTGGCTTTTAAAGCCGATATATCGCAATAAAATCGTATCGCAAAGATTCGCAATATATCCTGATACTATTGCATTGTGACCCAAGTATCGTGATACGTATTGCATCGCGAGATTATTGCCAATATCCACCCCTAGTGTACTATTATGTTATATTGTTTTATATGATGTTAATGTCATGTGTAAAGCATGCATTAATCCATGGTAATGTGTTCTCTCATGTTGTATGGTGTTTGCAGCCTCCTGGTCAGAGCTGTGCTCCTCCATCTACCAGTACTGTTCCCTCATCCCGGCCTCTGACCACACAGCCCCTCTCCTCATGTCCAGACTGGACCACCTGCTGCACAGCGTCAGCCTGCAGGGGGGCTCCCAGAGGACCCCCCAGAGGACCCCCCAGAGCCCCACGTACCAACACATTCCCTGGGACGACATCGTGCTGCTCTGCATCGACCACAAGATGAAAGACTGGCCCCCCACCGGACCCCCTGTCTGTGAAGGTCTGTCTCAGTGGCACGGTTCAGTGGTTCTCAACCTTTTCAGGCTGTGACCCCCAAAATAATCATATTTTAACTGCGGACCCCCCCCCCACCCTGACGACCACTAAGAGTTGAGGCATTACATTTTGTATATCACAGTTCTGTTGTGAAAATAGCAGATCAGCATGTAGATCTGCTATTTTCAAAATGTCTGCCTCAATATTTGACAATTTGGCCAATGTTTAATTTGTTGTTTTAGATATATTAAAAAGTCCTTAAATTGTCACTTTAGAAATGTGCAGATACCTTACTGTTGTGTGAGAAAACAATCTTTTACATTAAGTTCATCATCTGGGGACCCCCCCAAAAATAATTTGGGGACCCACCTGGGGTTCCCAACCCACAGGTTGAGAACTACTGGCATAGTTAATTTGAATAAGATTCTGTTAAGTTTGTCATAGTTCTTTTACAACCTACAATTTAGGCATTTAGCAGACACTCTTAATCCAGTGCAATTAACAATAAGTAGTGACAGCACATGGAAATGGTAGTAGAGTGTAGCACAGGTCCAAAAAATGGGATCCGAGCCGAAATGGAACCGAGGAAATTTGGACCGAGCCGAACCGGCCCCGAGAAAACTACAGATTGTCTAGCCCCGGCCCGAAATGGATCCGATAGTGGTTGGATCCGGTCCGAACCGGAGCAAAATTAAATTGGACCCAGAGCCGAATTAAATTGGCCCCGACCCTAAAATGGACCCGGGGAAAACGGACCCGATCTTGCAGCGTCTTTGTCCGATGCTATTGTGACAAGAGGCGTCGGACATGTAACAGGCAATACAACGACTTTATATTAAAATATATAATCTTTATTAATGATAGTAAGATATAAAAATATAGAGTCAAGAATATGTTTCAACAATAAGATTAAGCACAGTGCAGTAGTCACAATTCACAATACCAACAATAATAATAGAGACAAATGGAACTTTACAATAAATCAACTTCAACCTAACAAACCCCTGTTTCTGATCTAATAAAGCCAAACTAAAAGCAGTGACCACGGATGATCACCACCGTCACCGAGACACAACAGCTGACTGATTCACACTCGAAACTCAACGTGGCTTCACGCTTCCTTGTGCTGTGCAGTTTCAATAAATGACTTAACGCCCGGCGTTACGACACGCCACCATGGGCCACGGCACGCTGTGTTTTACACACAGCTCTCACAGACGTTTCTCCCGTCCCTGTATCGGCTGGCGGCTTTTCTCCCAGCGTAATATCAATTCCGCACGCATTCGAGACGTGTGTCCCTCGGGAACAGTTTGTTGCTGCCGCCTCTCACGGAAGTGTGTTCCAACTGTCCGCTGGCTGCGCTGAAATTCGCGCTGACGCCAGGAGCCCACCCACAATACTCGTCATCAACCCCAGTGTACCCTGACCTGGCCACACTCACCCCCCTAGAGAACTTATCAGTGTCCCACTGATATCCCTGCTTGCCTTTGGCACCGAAGGACCCCGCCCCCGTATGCCACTGCTCCAACTGCACAGCCCTAACTCCTACCCCCGTACTCGTTCCACCTTGGCTACGGATGGCTGACCGCGGTAGATTATAGGGATTAGAATGCGTCCCCGCATTGCATCGCCGTGTCCGACGCACCTCAGGGCGTGGAGACAGTTCCACTGGTTCAGAGCCTGCGCCCTGCGCCCCTTGAATGGACTGCTCCTCCTCGGGTTCTGAGACACTTTGTTGACGGGACCGCTCATCCTCCTCCGAGTCGTCCGACTCCCTTTCCGGCCCCTCATCTGCGGGATCGGCGTTCACCATTCGACCCTCTTCTGACCCACTACCAATACCTACGCACAACAAGCTGTCGTCTTCACTTTCCTCACCTAGGCTTTCTGCTCGGGGTACCACCCTACCTTCACTTTCCCTTACGCCCTTACCACACCGCCGGAGCTCCGAGCGGTGCACAGTCCTGGGCGGTCCCATCGCATCAGCAGGCATCACAGTATACACCGGCTTTTTGGGACTCAACCGACTGATTATTATATGAGGAATCGAGAGCCATAAGTCCTGAATCTTATTCCTACCAACCACCTTCCGATTCCGCACATAAACCAACTCTCCTGGCTGTAAATCTGCATCCTTGGATGCTGGCCCCCAATGCCGACGGCGAGACTCTGCTGCCTTTTGCATCTGGCCACTAGCCTGCTTGTAAGCTACCTGCAGTCGCTCTTGATGCCTCTGCACCCATTCTCCCACACCTCCCACCTCCTCATCCGCTCCCCCCAACATGAGGTCTAGGGGAGTGCAAGGAGACCGGCCAAACAAGAGAAAATATGGGGAATATCCCGTGCTCTGGTGTTCTGTCGTATTGTAAGCATACACCACCTCCGGCAGGTATTCCGCCCACCTCCTCTTCTTCTCCGGGGGCAGAGCCCGGAGCAGGTCATGGAGGGTTCGGTTAAACCTTTCGCACTGCCCATTGCCCTGTGGATGATAAGGGCTCGTCCTACTCTTCTTCATCCCATACAACTTACAAAGCGACCGCACCACCTCACCTTCGAAACACCGGCCTTGGTCGGAATGCAGCCGGGCTGGGACCCCATAAGTTTGGATCCAGTGTTTAACCAAGCACTTGGCCACCGTGACAGCCTGTTGGTTCCGAGTCGGAACTGCAACTGTAAACTTCGTAAACACATCGGTTAAGACTAACACGTTCTCCCTTCCGTCAGACGACGACTCCAGGACAGTGAAATCCATGGCTACCACTTCAAGTGGCCTGGATGCCAGCAAGCTTCCCATTGCTGTCACCACCCTTGGTTGCGGGGCCTTGGACACAATACACCGCTCACAGGACTTACAAAAATCCTCTACATCACGGTACATCCCGGGCCAATAACACCTTCCACTTACCAATTTAAAGGTTCGCTCAATCCCTTGGTGGCCATGCCCACCGTGCATCTGGACCAACACTTCTTTATGCAAAGCCCTCGGCAAGATGACCTGCTCTTGCTGGCCCTCTCTCGGATTTGTCCGCATCCGGTACAGAACTCCCTCCCGTTCTACCACTCTTTCCCACTGACGCAACAGTTCTAGAACCCTAGTGGACTCTGTCCGTCTCGCCCCCTTATCTGGCCTTTCCCCCCGCCGCCAGTACTTGAGGAACGACGCCACATCCGGGTCCGCTTGTTGAAGCAGAGCCAGAGAATCCATACTGTACGACGGAAAGGTAGTCGTAGAAACGTTTGCTGGAGTGTCCACCACTGCTTGCTCTTCATTCCATGCAGCGCGTAACTCCTCTGGCCTGGGGGAGTCGTCCCTCGGGTGTAAGCCCGGGCAACTCAGTACAGGCTCTAATTCCGAGACCACGTTCGAATACTGCCTCGATAACGCATCTGCAGCCCCATTCTGCCGACCAGGTCGATAAACAATCTCGTAATCAAACCGCGCTAACTCGGACACCCATCGCTGCTCTACGGCCCCCAACCGTGCCGTCTGCAAATGGCTCAGCGGGTTGTTATCCGTCAGCACGGTGAACTTGTTCCCGATCAAATATTCCCGAAACTTATCTGTCACTGCCCATTTAAGACCGAGCAACTCCAACTTCATTGAACTATAGTTCTCCATGTTCCGCTCTGATGACCGCAACCCTCTACTGGCATACGCCACTGGTCTTCTTCGGCCCCCAGACTCTTGGGACAGCACCGCTCCCAGCCCCTGGTGGCTGGCATCTATTTCCAGCGTGAACGGCTTAGCGAAGTCCGCGTATGCCAAGACTGGTGCAGACACCAACTTCTGCTTCAAGTTCTGGAATGCCTCTTCGCACGCTGGGCTCCAGTGCCTCTGGAATACGTGCGTCGGAAGAGGACGCCCACCTTTCTTTGGGGAACCAAGTGCAGAAAGAGCATGAAGGGGCGCTGCCAGACCCGCAAAGTTCTTTACAAACCTGCGGTAGAAGGAGGCAAAACCCAAGAATGAGGCCAATTCCGCCCCGTTCCGGGGACTCTTCCACTCTGCCACTGCACGTATCTTAGCCGGGTCAGTCGACACCCCTTGCGAGGAGATGACATGCCCAAGATATGACACCTCTGACTTGAAAAACGAGCATTTACTGAATTTCACTTTCAGGTTACACTGCTCGAACCGTAACAAGACCAGCTCCAACCGACGTAGGTGCTCTTCAAAGGTGGAAGAAAAGACCACAACATCGTCCAGGTAAAGCAACAAGGATTGAAATCGCTGATCACCCAAGATGCGCTCCATAAGCCTTTGAAAAGTTCCCGGTGCGTTGCACAACCCAAATGGCATTCGGTTGAACTCGTACAACCCAAAAGGCGTACAGAAAGCCGTCTTCGACCGGTCACCCTCGACCATCTCCACCTGATTATACCCGCTCGCCAAGTCCAACGTAGAGAACCACCTTGCGCCACTCAGTGAATCTAAAGACTCTTCGATGCGTGGAAGCGGAAATGCATCCTTGCGGGTCTTTGCGTTCAACCGCCTATAATCTACACACAATCGCATCGAGCCATCCTTCTTTCGAACAATCACCAATGGGGAAGAGTACGGGCTACTGCTCTCCCTAATCACTTTCTGCTCCAACAACTTCTTAATGTGGTTTTTAACTTCCTCATACTGGCTGGGCGGGATCCTTCGGTACCTCTGGCTCACAGGGACGTCATCAACAACTGGGATCCCATGAGAAATAAGGTTTGTGCATCCTAAATCACTGTCTGAGGATGCAAATACGTGAGAGAATTTGCCCAACAGTTGCCTTGCCTGTCTTGCCTGATCCTCCGAGAAACCCGGGAAGCGCAGTGCAGCGATCTCAAGGGACAGCTCCCCGTCTCCTTGTGAACCATGCTGCTCCCTAATCATAACCTGCTCTTCCTGTGGACCCACCCGTTCAAAATGAACAGCGCCACCCTCCCCAGCCACCACCTCAGCTAGATGCAGCGATGCGAGGCGTGTCTGTGGCTCTAACCTAATGTCTGAGGAGCCCACATTGATTACCGGGACAGCCAAATGTCCATTGCTCGCCTCCACATACGTGTTGGAGACCAGCAACCCCCCTGGCAAGCTACCCTCCTCCAACCCTAACGGCTCTACTAACACTGATGCCCTCGACAGGCACAGACTATTAGGTCCGGTCGCTGGAACAAAACACACAGAGCCCGCAGGCACCGTAAAAGGAGAGGCGGCTGCAGCAAACATTTTACTTTTCAATGTAACGGCTTGTTCGTTTTGACAGGCTGCCAAGGCAGTCTGCCAACCAGGAGCGTCTGGGAGGGGCAGAGGTGGGCTAGGACCCTGCGCAGGACACAATAGCTGATAACATGTCTTAATGACATTCATCCCGAGCAAGCCCGGCACTGCTTGTTTACGCTCTTTTGCAGCTTGTCCAATTGGGTCTTTCACCACTAATATACCTCTCTGCGGTATGGTCCTACCCAGCGCTACCGCCTCCACATCAATTGTAAAGTAGCCCAGGTATGGAATATTCAACCCATGAGCCCCACTCAATGTTAACCACCCGCATTCAGACAACCTTTTTCCCCATTTTGGCAGTAAATGCTTAAAGAAAAAACTCTCAGTAACTGACGAGACATTTGATCCAGAATCGATTAAGCAATGAAACTTCACCCCCCCCCCATTGAAACTTCCACAGTGTCACACTTCCCCACCAAACACTCGTACACTTGTGGGTCAATGTGAGGGACAGTTACTGAGCCTGGCTGCACCCCACCTGTGGTTTGACTCTTCACCACAGGGGGGGACAGTTTCCCTGATGCTCTAACATCTGCACTGCTCCGTCATGCCCGGCGGGCACTGCATGCGCTGAACGCTCACGACTCTGGTTAGGCCGCGGCGCCACACAATTCCGCGCAATATGGCCAGCTGTTTGGCACTTAAAGCAAATCGGCTGACCCGACGCGTCGTACCGAGGTTGCCATTTACGGTTCTCTGTTCGCTTGGGTCCCGATACCGACATTGTAGCGGCCATTTTTTGTGATAGGTCATCAATTAGACCCTGTTGTTTTTGTAACATCTCAAAAACCTTGGCAAGCGTCGGGTCAGGCTTCATTGCTGCAGTAACCACACTTGTTTCAACCGATGTGGCCCCAGCTTCTTCACAGGAACCCCCCACCCGCCTTCTACGTTCCACCCCACAATCAGCTTCCTCCCCCCACTGGAAAGCCTCCCTGCGGAGCTCGAAAAACGAAATGGTTGGTTTCTGACGGATTGTTTTCTTTAGCTCTCGACGTAGGCCAACCTCACCCACGTTTTCTGCAAATTGGTCACGCAAAGCAAAATCGCCACACCATGCGTTTTTCACATTACAATGATTTATCTCTTCCATAATAGCCATTAATGCATGTGAATATTCCCGGACAGACTCCCCCTCTCGCTGTCTTCTATCAAAGAACTGTTTTTGCAACTTAGTGAGGGACTGGGGCTGCCCATATATCTCTTTGAGAATATTCAACACACACACTGGGTTTGACCGTTCACCATGAGGGCGATACTTTATCTCTTGCCTTGCTTCACCTCCCAACTGCTCGTAAATGTAGGCGGCTTTTTCAGCTTCAGTATAAGAACGATAAATCAAAGTGGCATTAAGTTCATCAAGCCAATCATAAAACATAGCACTGGACCCACCAGTGAACACTGTACATTTTTTCTCTTTTGGCAAATATACAATGCGCTCTCTGGCGCCCCCAGCTAAGCTCTCACCCCCCGCTGTCCCACCCTGCCCCCCCACCAACCCCTGATTAGTGGAGGACTGAGCAGTCTCAGGAGGTTTACTTGAGTCAGACTCAGCTCTCTGCGATAAGGCTTCATTCTCATCTTTCAACTGACTTATAGTCTCTTTATCAGCCTGCACTCTGGCTTTAAGCGTAGCCACTTCCTGTTGCAAGTCCACCAAACTCATGTTTTTACCCCAATCCACCAGAGTTTATATTGACTGTGTCAATTCTTGGTTTTTCCTTTTTCGATGCGTGGAAGCGGCAGAACACCAGAGTTTATATTGACTGTGTCAATTCTTGTTTTTTCTTTTTGTGTGTCTCAATTCCACCTTAATACATGGATCTCTTCACCAACGGTCTTCGTCCACCCGGCCTGGCAGGAAACTGTGATAGCAGATTTCTGGTGGCTGATTCCCCGGCCTTCCTTCGTGGACGCTGCGTGGTCACTGCTTTTTATGCTATAACTAAACTCACCCTAAATGCCAGTTCCATCTGTCTCTCTATGCACTGTTATATGCCCTTAGCCTAAGTCACAAAAAAACTTAAAATACCCTGCTCACAGCGCCAAACTGTGACAAGAGGCGTCGGACATGTAACAGGCAATACAACGACTTTATATTAAAATATATAATCTTTATTAATGATAGTAAGATATAAAAATATAGAGTCAAGAATATGTTTCAACAATAAGATTAAGCACAGTGCAGTAGTCACAATTCACAATACCAACAATAATAATAGAGACAAATGGAACTTTACAATAAATCAACTTCAACCTAACAAACCCCTGTTTCTGATCTAATAAAGCCAAACTAAAAGCAGTGACCACGGATGATCACCACCGTCACCGAGACACAACAGCTGACTGATTCACACTCGAAACTCAACGTGGCTTCACGCTTCCTTGTGCTGTGCAGTTTCAATAAATGACTTAACGCCCGGCGTTACGACACGCCACCATGGGCCACGGCACGCTGTGTTTTACACACAGCTCTCACAGACGTTTCTCCCGTCCCTGTATCGGCTGGCGGCTTTTCTCCCAGCGTAATATCAATTCCGCACGCATTCGAGACGTGTGTCCCTCGGGAACAGTTTGTTGCTGCCGCCTCTCACGGAAGTGTGTTCCAACTGTCCGCTGGCTGCGCTGAAATTCGCGCTGACGCCAGGAGCCCACCCACAATACTCGTCATCAACCCCAGTGTACCCTGACCTGGCCACACTATATTATGCTTATTTTTCAATATTAGGCTACTTTGAGAGTAGCAGACGCTTGACAGCGTTGGCAGCGCAGTGAGCGGCGCTGAGCGCACCTCGCCCACCTCTCAGAATAGGCGAGCCATCAGCGGAGAGTTGCGACGCATGCCGTGCGTGCAAAGCCGTGCATTATGCAGAAAATCTTGAACTCAGTCCCTAGCTCAACAATCACCGTGACATGACATCACACAACAAACACAAACCTGTCCAGGCAGTGAGTATGTTACTGTCCATAGTGTCCATGCACGACACCAGCTCGCATCACAAAACTTTCCTCCTCCTGCGCTCTCGGCTGCCCGTCAGAATAATCACAGACAGGGACGTGCAGAGAATATTAGAGAGGCAGGGGCAGACATTTCTAAAAGGGCCTTTTAGAAATGTAACTGAATGCTGCATTCTCTTGAATGCAGCCTTCAGTTATGATATGGAAAGTGCCCGGGGACATTTGAATTTATTTTACCAATGTAAAAAAATCAAAACCTCGGTTCGAAGTGGAGCGGTGAATTTGAGCAGTTCCAGGTAAATATATATATATATATATATATATATATATAATTGAATATTGAATATACATATTTTGGGGGGTCTTGACCCACAGATTGACAACATTAACCTCCCGTGGCAGGGGGAAGAGAATAGAATAGTCCCTGACTTTTTTTTCACCAATTTATATATTGACGTGTCAATTCTTGATTGCCCGTGGCTAGCTACGGTGGCTGCATGCTTCGTGAGCCTCCACTCTAGCGGCTATCACGTGTGTGTGTGTGTGTGTGTGTGTGTGTGTGTGTGTGTGTGTGTGTGTGTGTGTGTGTGTGTGTGTGTGTGTGTGTGTGTGTGTGTGTGTGTGTGTGTGTGTGTGTGTGTGGTAAAAGTCCGCGCATGCGCAGATGCCGCCGTGCTGACCAACACAATTTGGACACGGTAAAAGTCCGCGCATGCGCAGATGCCGCCGTGCTGACCAACACAATTTGGACACACAAAGCCACACAAAGGGAGCTGTGCTAGCACACCGCTCCAAAAAATTCATTCATGGTCTGAAGAGGGCACTTTTTACAGACGGATAAAAGGGCAGGGGATCATGCCCCTTTTTATGTCTATGTGTGGCTGATCACAGAGACGAGACGAGACTCAGCTGGCTTGCGTGCGTCGGTGCGTTTGTGTTGCAGATAGACAGATTTTCGCCGACTTTATGTCGCCCGTCCCTGCAGATGATGTCCAGAAACATGTTCCATAAGCTAAATGACGTTCCAACCTGCATCTTCCAGCCAGGTGGCCTTTGTTTGTATTTCACCTCGCAAAAAAAAGCCCTCCGTGATTTTCACTGCAGCAGCAGCGCAATGCTTGAGATAGGATGCGCTGAACGGGACTCACTCAATAAGCCAGAACAGACGATAATATGGATTTGGGAGCGTAATTACAATGCATGTCTCATTAAAAACAATATATATTTTAAAGTTGAAGGATATATGTGTTTAAATCTCGGGTCCTCTCGGATCCTTTTCCGATCCTGCATTTTGGACAGCACCGAACGGACCCGAGGCAATTAGACCCTACCCTACCCTAACCCGAGGGACAAGTGAATATTTTAGACCCGAAACGGCTCGGGTCTCGGTTCGGGTCTCGGGTTATCGGGTCCTGGAAGACCCATGCTATGCTCTACATGGTATTACCAATGCATCAACATTAAAGGAGTAGTTCACCCCCGAAATGACTTTTTTTCAACAAAAAATAAATAAAAATCAATTAACGTCATGGAGACTTGAGTTGAGACTTGAATTCAATAATATTTTTTTTGTTGTATTCGTTGCATTCCTAAGACAAACTATTTATTATAGTAAATGTTCCCCCATTGATTTGGGTCTCCATCCGGAGCCAATGGGGGTACATTTATTGTAATCAATTATTAATTTTTACAATTAATTATTGTCTTAGGGATGTGATTAAAAACCAAAACATATTATTGAACTCAAGTCTCCTTGGCATGAGTAATCAATAGTAAAAAATGTCTTTTGGGGGGGGGGGGGGGTTGAACTACTCCTTTAATACATCGAATGCTTAGAAATAGTAATCCAAAAACAATCAAAACATCAGTAATCTGTACATTGATACACACTATAGCTTCCATGTACGATAGGATGGCAAGTGTAAAATGTCCTGACATGGATCTATATAACACACTATAGCTTCCATGTACGATAGGATGACAAGTGTAAAATGTCCTGACATGGATCTATATAACAACCTTAACTAAATGACATGTATGGTCATCGAGGGTGAGCAAGTGCTACAGTAAGTGCTATGGGCCAAGGTGGAGTCTGATGAGGTGAGTGTTCAGACCACGGTGGAAACTAGGGAGTGAGTCTGTTGTTCTAATTGCAACGGGGGGTTCATTCCTCAGTTTGGAGGCCAGGAGGGAGAAGAGTCTGGGACGAGTGGATCGTTGTCCTGGGGTTTTTAGCGAGGGTTCTGTCAGCATCCCTGTGTTGGCTGATCTGAGTGAAGGGGTGGGGTTGTAGGGGTTGATCAGGCTTTGGAGGTATGGAGGTTCCATACCTTTGGCTGCTTTGAAGGCCAGCATCAGTGTTTTGTATTCTGTGCGGGCAGAAACTGGGAGCCAGTGGAGGAAGCAGTGATCTTTTTGGAAAAAAAAAAATCTTTTTGAAAAAAAAAAATGTTTTTGAAAAAAGAATATTTTTGAAAAAATAACTTGTTAAGTCCACTCATTCTGTGTGTGTGTGTGTGTGTGTGTGTGTGTCTGTCTGTCTGTCTGTCTGTCTGTCTGTCTGTCTGTCTGTCTGTCTGTCTGTCTGTCTGTCTGTCTGTCTGTCTGTCTGTCTGTCTGTCTGTCTGTCTGTCTGTCTGTCTGTCTGTCTGTCTGTCTGTCTGTCTGTCTGTCTGTCTGTCTGTCTGTCTGTGTGTGTGTGTGTCTCTAGGATCAGTCACTGAGGACGGGGAGGTGTTGGTGTATTTCCTCTCTGAGACACTAGGGGGCTTCCAGCCTCCTGAGGAGTGGTCCCAAGCTGTGAGACGCACACACACACTGAGACAGCAGATGGACAGGTACACACACACACACACACACACACACACACATTTAACCATTATGTCCTCATAAGGGAGAAACATACAGGGTCACAAATACTATTGGTGCAGCAAGAATACATTCACAAAATCATGGCATACGTTTTCATGATACACTAGGCATGTCACTCAGTAATCTAAAGGTATAAGTAACAGCGTCTCCGCCATATGTGGCAGACACAGCACAGTACTTTGATTGTTTTTTTGCCTCCTTGTTGGGCATCCCAAGTTGTTGAAACCCTCTAACAACCAGTCTATTGCTACCAAATATAAAAACAAATAGTCTGCACCTGTAGCCCAGCTCTGAGATGGTATTTAGCAGAGGTTGGTATTTAATGACCTTGGTCATAAAGGCTTCCTCTAGTCTAAGGTCAAAGGTGCATTCTATCTCTAATACAGACACTTCCCTAGAGTCTTCAACATCATCTGCTGTATTAGCAGTCAAAGATGTCACAGAGATGGAACATGGATGAAATGACACAGGAATGCTTGTACATTCTTACTGTAGATGCATGATATTTTGATATGTCCTTTGACACACACACAAACACACACACACACACACACACACACACACACACACACACACACACACACACACACAAACAGGCTATTGTTGGCTTATTTATTGTCAGTTTTGCCCTTTTCTACTTAAAGCCTGCATGTGTAAAGTGTTAAACATTGAACTGTGTGTGTGCGCGTGTGTGTGTGTGTGTGTGCGTGCGTGCGTGCGTGCATGCGTGCGTGCGTGCGTGCGTGTGTGTGTGTCTCTCCTCAGGGTGGGGGCAGAGGGTGGTGGACCCCCCACCTCCTCCACCTTCAGATCACAGATGTGGTGGAGGAGCCGCTTGGACCCTGTGTCGTCCCCTGCCCCTCCCCCTCTGGACATCAGCCACACCCCCAGCTCTCTGGAGCTGCTACCTCAACGAGTGTTAGACCAGCTGCAAGAAGAGAGCGCTCTGAGCCACAGGTACACACATTAGGACCAGTGTGGGGGGGGGGGGGGGGGGGGGGTATTTTTTAATACCTCTAAAAGATACATGTTCTTCATATTGTCAAATTTTAGAGGCAGAAATTGTGAAAATATATTATAAAATAGCCGATTGGCTATTTGAAAATAGCAGATCTACATGCTCACAACGCCTCGCAAAGGGGTGGGGTTAAAATATGATTATTTGGGGGGTCACGGCCTCAAAAGGTTGAGAACACATTAGAACACACACACACACACACACACACACACACACACACACACACACACACACACTCTTATACAAAGACTTTTGGGCCTACAAAGCAACCAAAGACGTGACGCCTCCATATCTTCAAGTTATCATCCAACCCTACAACCCCTCCTGCTTACTGAGATCAGTTTAAACACAATAATGGTGTCTGAACCTTCCCTAAAACACCCTGGACAACGCTCCACACGTCCCAGACTCTTCTCCCTTCCCTAAAACACCCTGGACAACGCTCCACACGTCCCAGACTCAACGCTCCACACGTCCCTAGAATTCACCTTGTTTATTGACTAGAGTTCATGTTCACTCTGCTTATTACAGTTTCCACATGTAAGTGGCTCTGCTTAGGATCGTCAGATAAGAGAACATAAGATGGAAAAGTGTGTTTATTTTCTTTCTTTGTCCTTCTTTTTTTTTCTTTTTACCTTTGTCGTTAAGCCAATTAACCCATTTAGGCCTAGAATTATTGAATGATTTAACCAGTGGAAAAATAGCAGATATACAAGCTCACAGCGCTGCGAGCTTGTAGATCTGCTATTTCTTGAAAAAGTTGTGAAATGTGTGCAAATCTTTGAATATATGTATTTTCAAAGCGAACGTTTGTAACTCAAATGTTGCTTCTGGGTGGTCCCTGGAACTAAATATTTTGAGATGGGGGTCCGTGGCCAAATACATATCATTTTGTGGGTCCTTCACATGAAAAGGTTTGAGAACCACTGACATAGTAGTCTCTCAAGAACAGACTAACTGGGCTGAAAAGGACCTTTTCTTTGACGATGGCTGGCCAGATTGTAGAGTTCTCAACGGGCCTGAAAATTAAGGCCCGGCCCTAACTGGGCCCTAACTGGGCAGGCCCGAGGCCCTACCCGGCCCTACTAGTCAGCATACATTTTAGGCCCTACCCGGCCCGAAAACGTCGGGTCGGGTCGGGTATGGTCGGGTCTATCATATAATAATAGTAATAAAATAATAAAAACAAATATTTTATTTTTTCATTGAGCCCGAGCCCTACCCGGCCCGACTAATTAGCATACATTTTAGGCCCTACCCTACCCTAAATGTCGGTCGGGTTTGGGTATGGTCGTTTTTGGGCAGAATTTGAGAACTCTACCAGATTGCTGACTTAGAAACACAGGTTTTTTTAAAAAAATCTTAGAAGGATTCAAAAGAATAGAATCGGGTCAAAATTCAAATTTTCACGATATTTTCAAAAATAGCACATCTACAAGCTCACAGCGCGGTACTCGGTGCCGCTCTGTGAGCTTTTATATCTGCTATTTTTCAATAGTTAAAGCAATAACATAATGATACACAATAATGTGTACCCGTTCTGAATGGGTTAATTCCTCCCCACACACATCTCTGTGTGTAGTCACTGTTGTATCTTACTGACACACCTGCCATTGAGGAGCCCCCACCGGGAGGACGCAGAGCAGGGTTCCCCAATAGGCGGCCCGCGGGCCATTTTAGGCCCGTGGGGGGGCTACTGTCTGGCCCCCACCAACCCCAGTAATAATGGTGGTATAAGAGCAGCAACAACACTAGTATATTATCGTTGTTGTCGGGTGGAAATCTCTAATCTCCAAATTTGTACGTTCTTTCGCAAATCATACAAGGCCGTCGCACAAAAGTAGTGAAAACAGGCGTTGTGTGCTTGTAGATTGGCTGTTTTCACTAGTTTAAATCATTTTTAAAATGATAAATTCAAAACGAACGGTTTTGGACATACAAGATTTTCACCCAACAACGACGAAAACTGCCGCTGGAGTAGTGGGAACGCCACCGTCGCCCCCTGCAATGTTGTGGCCCTCGGCTTGATACCCTAGACATGATTCAATGTTGTGGCCCTCGGCTTGGTACCCTAGACATGATTCAATGTTGTGGCCCTCGGCTTGGTACCCTAGACATGATTCAATGTTGTGGCCCTCGGCTTGGTACCCTAGACATGATTCAATGTTGTGGCCCTCGGCTTGGTACCCTAGACATGATTCAATGTTGTGGCCCTCGGCTTGGTACCCTAGACATGATTCAATGTTGTGGCCCTCGGCTTGGTACCCTAGACATAATTCAATGTTGTGGCCCTAGGCTTGGTACCCTAGACATAATTCAATGTTGTGGCCCTAGGCTTGGTACCCTAGACATGATTCAATGTTGTGGCCCTAGGCTTGGTACCCTAGACATAATTCAATGTTGTGGCCCTAGGCTTGGTACCCTAGACATAATTCAATGTTGTGGCCCTCGGCTTGGTACCCTAGACATAATTCAATGTTGTGGCCCTAGGCTTGGTACCCTAGACATGATTCGGCCCTTGGGGAAAACTAATTGGGGAACCCTGACGTAGAGCCTCTGTCCTACTCCTCCCTCCCAACACTCCCTGACTGTAGCTTTACTTACAGTGACATCATGTTTGTCTCTTCCTGCAGGAGCACAGAGCAGCTCCAGGATTGGCTGAACGCAGACCCTGTGGAGCACCTGGCCACGCCCCTCTTCATGCCCTCCTCCACCCTGCTGGCCACGCCCACCTGGACGCTGCCCACGCACCACAGTGCCACCAACAGGCCTCCATGGGTAAGACACCCCTAGGGGGTCCTCAGAGTTACCATAGGGGGTCCTCCAAATCTTTGTGTGATAGAAACGTCAACCCTAGTGTCCTTATTCTGAGAACTTTAGCCAAAAACAGCAGATCTACAAGCTCACAACGCCTCGCGCTCAAAGAGCCTTGGTGTAGAGGAGAAAAAGAGCAGACTAAGTACAGAGTGAAAGGTCAACTTCATTAAGTATTAACGGTTCAAGTGGTTAAATATCTGAAAACACAAATTTACATGAATCTAAAATACACTGACGATTCATGTGCTGTCAAACAATGAAACTATTTGGAATCTATGAAAAGGTTGTGTTTTACACTGCTTCATCTCTCTCTCGACTAAGGGGTCCTTGGCCTGAAAACGTGACCCCTGGTGTCTTCTGATTGGTGCAAAGACAGCCCCTGTCCTCTGATAGGTGCAAAGACAGCCCCTGTCCTTAAAACTACCAATAAAACTAATTTGAATTGAATTGAAGTCCCGGAAAAAGGCGCTGTGATTGGCCAGTTGTCACTTTGAGTGGCAGCGTGCCTTCCACCAATAATTTGTACAGTTCGCTCCAAAGAACTGCAGCGGCGGATTAGGTATCTATCTATGATCACAAGTATCTTTGCTGTCTTCCAACCAAACGATGCAGTGGTCAGTTTGGCACCCAGCACCCAAAAAAAGCTGAAAATATAGCTGCAAGCAGCGATAAAGTGTCCAAGCCAGAAAAAGCAGGAACGTAAAAAAGCAGCAAGTGAAAGCAGTAAAAGCACAAAAAGTGGGAAAAGAAATCAAAGAAAAACTAGAAGCAGTGTTCTTCCGAACAGGTCTCCGGCAGGTCAGGTAGGTTTTTTTGGCCTACTAGTGGCTCTATAATAGGCCAAAGTGAAAAGCCATGTGTTCTTGGGCCTTTCATGGCAATCGAATGCTGCATGCGGGATTTGAGGCATTTTGTTGCAAAGATGTTTTGCAAAAGTTGACCCGCTGGTGGCGCTATAACAGGCCAATGTGAGAGTGGCATCTGTTCCTTGGCATAGTGGGAATGTGTGTGCAAAATTTCACACACATGGCAGGCTGCGTTCATGATATGAGACAGTTTGTTCAAAAAGGAGCAATCCTGCAAACCTTGGAATTCAATGTTAGCCAATTAGATAGATGATATCGGACAAATCTGTCATGATTACATCACTGTAGAGATACTGTGTACTGATTTGTGGGATTTTCGGATAAAATCTGAAGGAGTAATATCGAAGAATGTGTTTTACATACTGTAAGTCGGCCTTCTGGTGGCGCTATAAAAGGCAGATGTGAAAAATGCAGGTTTTTTCTTGGCCTCTGGGAAGTGGCCTCTGGGAAGTGTGCATACAAAGTTTTACACTAATCGGTGGAGTTATAGGTAAAAGCACAAATTGGCCTCAACACAACATGTATGCAAAAGACTGCATGCAACAGACATAAAATACTGTGATCGTATTCACCTGGACAGTTTATGATGCTGCACATGATATCATTGTAATCCTTGGCCATCACAACATAGGTGTAGACATCACATAGTTTGTATTATAATACTTGGTTCAGGAGTTATGATGCAAAATACATTATTTGGTAATGGCAGATATTAAAATAGGCATCAAAGAGGGGCATTTTGGGGAAGGCTTCGTATCAGACAATGTCCAGGGACCTCAAACTGTACAAGTCTACCAAATTTCATGGTTTTATGCTTATATCAACCCCAGGCGGGATATGATTCAACAACCTTCTGCATGAAAGGCATATGCTCTGACCACTACACTAGACAGCCACAGGTTCTGTCAATCATGTTTGTTAAAAAAAGAAAAGAAAAAAAAGTGTAGTGTAATGTGTAGGCCTTCGATTACACAATGATTTAATCACCACAGTGCCACAGTATTTTATTGAATTTATTTTTTTTATATTTTGGAGGCTTGGAGTGAAAGCAATCTGAGTAAATGTAATCTGAGTATTTCAGAAATGTTCAAGTGATCGTATTTTCTCTCACTCAGAACAGAAAAATTACGGCCGGTAGAGAAGGGCTCATTTAAAACATGAACGTGATCTGGAGTTAGATCAGACGTGTCAACATTAAAGAGTTTAACACACAGGCACAGGCAATAACCACTACACTACGCTGCCCTACAAAGGCAGAGTGCAGTAACTACGATTTCGAATTTCACCAAAAAATGGGTTTAAAAGTGTTACAGCTTATCAGCCAAATGAGATAAAGATATAAAAGTGATATTACACTGATTGTACATCTGTTCTTGAGGTAATTGTTCATCCCCCAATATCATGAAGGCTAATTTGACCGTTGGGCGACACAAATAAGTCGGTGTGTCCCAAAACGTAGTTACTGCACTCTGCCTTTGTAGGGCTGTCACACATAATTGACCAGTCATGTTTAAAAAAAAAAAGTTTCATGTAATGTACTTGACATGCTGAGTGTCTTTTATTAAACAATGATTTAATAGCAGAGTGCCACAATCTTATTTTCTTTCAAAATGATATAGCACCCCCCTTTGGCCAATTGGAATAAGATTGGTTTCAGTGATATTTAGACTAATCCTCTACAGTAGTTCATCATGACAATTTGACTTTGCATGTATGTTTTAGAGGCAGAAGAATAATTTGCATAACACTGCAATATTCATTGAATTATTAAAAAATAATGTTTCAATTTAAAACATATCCGATCCGACAGATCTTTAGATATTGGTCCAAAGTTCATGTAAAAAAGGTTTTGTGCACGTGACGCGAACATTCCAGAATAAAAGCAGGTTCAAGATGCTATACAAACTGCTCAAAATGGTGGAAAATCTAAGGGCGGAGCTTACTTAAAGACACAGATGGCTTCCGCTTGAGTCAAGGCACGTGTGTAAGCAACTTGCATGTCTTTAAATGAAACGAGGCATGACTTATGCCCGTTTAAAGTTTGAATTTTCAAATGCTTTGTATAGCGCCCCCCCTTTGGCCATTTGGAATAAGATTGGTTTCAGTGATATTTGGACTAATCCTCTACATCTTTGCCAAATGCCATGAACGTGTCACTTTGCATGTATGATTTAGAGGCAGAAGAATAATTTGCATAAAACTTCAATATTCAGTGAATTATTAAAAAATAATGTTTCACTTTAAAAAAAATCCGCCAAGACAGATCTGACCGTATTGGTCCAAAGTTCATGTAAACAATGTTTCGTACACATGACACGAAAATCCCAGGAGGAGATAGATTTGTACTATTTTTCATATAATTCAAAATGGTTGGAGAACTAAAGGTCAGAGGTCAAAAGTCAGAGTGTAAAAGTTGTTCGG
Source organism: Nannobrachium achirus (assembly GCF_963921795.1). Classification (NCBI taxonomy): domain Eukaryota; kingdom Metazoa; phylum Chordata; class Actinopteri; order Myctophiformes; family Myctophidae; genus Nannobrachium; species Nannobrachium achirus. Next base: position 2,296,729 of record NC_137815.1, read on the forward strand.
CATGAGGGGACACTTAAGTGTATACAGGTTTCATGGCTGTATCCCCAACAGAGCCTGAGCTATACCAACGTTTGCAAGGCTTCCTACAGCGCCACCCTTTGGCCAATTGGTGCGAGCTTCGTGTTTTAGCCGTTTGGCATAGTCCTCTACCATACTGCCGAGTTTCGTAAAAAGCGACTGCACAGTCAAGCCACTAGAGAAAAAGTGGCGGAATAATAATAGTTATGATTAAGTACAATATCACTGCGTGGCTTGGCCACTTATAACAAAAACATGAGAACAAAATGACCAAGGTATGTCTGCATGGTCATCACAACTACACTGTAGGTCAAGTGCTAGGGGAGGTCTGAAGAGGTAAGTCTTCAAATTATTATTTGACATTTGAGGCCCCTTAAACTTATATCACCTTCATGTGTTCTAGGAGACGAAGCCTGAAGAGCCGTCCAGGAAGACGCCTCCATCTCTGTCCTCCAGAGGGACAGCGGTGTCTCTGTCCTCCAGAGGGACAGCGGTGTCTCTGTCCTCCAGAGGGACAGCCCTGTCTCTGTCCTCCAGAGGGACAGCGGTGTCTCTGTCCTCCAGAGGGACAGCCCTGTCTCTGTCCTCCAGAGGGACAGCGGTGTCTCTGTCCTCCAGAGGGACAACGGTGTCTCTGTCCTCCAGAGGGACAGCCCTGTCTCTGTCCTCCAGAGGGACAGCGGTGTCTCTGTCCTCCAGAGGGACAGCGGTGTCTCTGTCCTCCAGAGGGACAGCGGTGTCTCTGTCCTCCAGAGGGACAGTGGTGTCTCTGTCCTCCAGAGGGACAGCCGTGTCTCTGTCCTCCAGAGGGACAGCGGTGTCTCTGTCCTCCAGAGGGACAGCCGTGTCTCTGTCCAGACGTCTCCAGGACCTCCAGTGTCAGATAGCAGCCGGTCAGGAGGAGGAACTGTCCTTCAGACTGAAGCTGGACAACCTGATGAGCATCGTGGACGACTGAGTCCAGCCACCCACGGCTCTCAATGCTCTTTGACTCCCAAGGAAACTCCCTTGAATATGTTCCAGTAATTGATAGTTAAAAGGTCATTGTTGGGGGTGAGTTATTGCATTCAAACTGGACTGAAGTGTTGTCAGGTTGGCTCCACTACCTTGTTGTTGGAGAAGCGCTTTTAATGTTTTACAAGCTGTTTTAGTTCAGCAGTTTTCCTTTCGTATTTAAAAATGTTTAATAAAATGGTCGTCGCTTACAGTGTGTTTATATTGATGCACATTTTGGGTCGAAATGTAAAAACTACAGCTCAGTAGAACGAGTGAATCTCAGTTTTTCTTGTTTTTGTTTTGCTGTTGTTTTTTAAGCTATATTTTTGTCAAACAATTAATAAAATGTGACATTTACATGCTCTGTGTCATTCTCCTACAAAATAGTTTCACTTGACTAATGAAATAATGTTTTAAAATAAGTGTTAAATAGCTGTTTATTGTGATAGTAATCATATTTGCTATAGAGCAGGAAGTCTTCAACAAGGGTCTGGCACACTAGTGGGTCTTGTTAGTTAGATTTTATTTTATTTTATTTCTTTAATCAACCACTTGAACCATAGTATCCCTATTCTGAGGAGAACATTAGCCAATCTACAGGTTCACAGCGTCGTGCGCTGCGAGGCGTTGTGAACCTGTAGATCTGCTAACTTCAATTTACAATTACAATTTAAGCATTTAGCAGACACACTTAATCCAGAGCGATTTACAATAATTAAGGCAATACAATCAATCAATCAATCAATACAATAAGCAAGGTACTAAATCAAAATAGTAAACATTTTACTCTGTAGGCCTACTTGGCTTGCTTTTTCCCTCTTTGTCGAAGATATTGAGGGTAAGTGGTTAAATGTCTGAAAATACAAGTCTATGAGATATCTATGAAATGTTTTATGAATGTTAGGTGTGGTAATTTGGCTATTTGGTCTGTAGAGCAGAGACCACATTATGCTATTAGTTCTCCAGGAGGTATTGTCTATGATAATGCTTAATTATTAATAGAGTTGTGATCAAGGCACTGTTATGCAAGCTAAAGGACCAGGTCACCTCTGGGACAACCAGATCTTATTTTATTGTTGTTTGGGACACGACCAACACAATCCTGAGTAATTTTTTGTGTTCAATCTGTGTTTTTAGATATTTTAGTATTTCAGTATGCTACAACTGGTCATATGATGCATTTTGCATCATATGATGCATGAGATGATGCAATATCATGCTACAAATCATCATATGACCAGTTGTAGCATGATGAAATACTAAAATATCTAAAAACACAGATTGAACACAAAAAATTACTTAGGATTGTGTTGGTCGTGTCCCAAACAACAATAAGATAAGATCTGGTTGTCCCAGAGGTGACCTGGTCCTTTAAGATAAAACACCATACCCTGTCCACTCACATTAAACAGTACATGAATAAACAGAAATACATGGTTTGTGTGAAGAAGGCAGAGGGATACAATAGCACTTATTAAAGCTGGTATTTAGTATTTTCCATCATTAACTTCATTTACAACCAAGCATACTGTATAGAGCATCGCAGTTTAAGCCCGCCCGCCCTCACTCCGGTGTTGGAAGTGTTTTCCCCATGCATTTCATAAAGTATTTATTTAAACGTCTTTTAAGCCTCTGACAAAGCCACCCCGGCTGGTGAGGAATCATGACAACAAACAACATTTTTTGCATGCAACGATTAATTAGGAAGCTGAAAAAAAGACGAGGATACAAGTTGTACCCTTGTCAGAACCTTTGTCAGAGGCTTAAAAGACGTTTAAATAAATACTTTATGAAATGTCTATGGATGAAATGCATGGGGGGGAACGCTTCCGACACCGGAGTGAGGGCGGGCGGGGCTTAAACTGTGATGCTATATTGTATATGTTATGAGGACCTCTACTGGGCAAAGTCTGTTATTACATCCAGAACAGATCAATATGATAGATGGGCCTGCCGTTATTATTCCAAGGAGGAAATCAGTGGCCCAAAGGCAGCACAACAGTTATTGTTGCAAAGTTACAGAGAAGTATGAAAAGGAGAAAAAAAAGTAAATGTGTACGGCTAATAAACAAAGAATAAATAGAATCAATACAGAGCAGGCCTAAACATGACAAGAGTCAAGAACAGTCAATGCCAATGCTGCTGTAGAATAAGACTCTAAAGTCTCTAATAGCTAAATCTCTGCTACACTATAAATATAGTCCATTGCAGCATTGCTGCTTATTTTAACTACAGGACACTTAACAACTATGTTGACAGGGAAGTCACAAGGGGGAAAGTGGGACTGAGTTATTGGGCCCAATGTGGAGGAGCCTTCATTATTTTATTCTTGAAAAATAGCAGATATACAAGCTCATAGCTCGTTACCGAGTGCCGCACTGTGAGCTTGTAGATCTGCTATTTTGGAAAATTCCTGAAAATGTTTGTAAATCTTTGAATATATGTATTTTTTAAGCAAACATTTGTAACTCAAATTTTGCTTCAGGGGCTTCCCTGGATTTAAATATTTTGAGATGGGGGGTCCGTGGCCAAATACATTTAATGTTGGGGCTGCTTGACATGAAAAGGTTTGAGCACGACTGACATAGAAACATAGGTTTTTCCCCAAAAAATGAAAAACGTAGAAGGATTTTTTTCCTCCATTGTTTTCAAAAATATTAGATCTACAAGCTTGCAGTGTGGCACTCTGTGCAGTGCTTTGAGCTTGTATATCTGCTATTTTCAATAGTTAAAGCACAAAATAATGCGTAATAATCAGTTCCCAGTCTAAGTGGGTTAAACCCCCTCCATATGAAGAACATTCATGGGGGGCCCACAGTGAATCCTTGTAGGCCTACCCAGGGCCCATACGTTGGTGTGACATGTTGATAATAATGGACAGGTCGTCAGTCCCTGTAGTCCAGACTGCATTGCCACTTCAGTCTTCAGACATGATTTCGGGGCGGTCCCCACTCCCAGATGACAGTGCAGTGACAGGTTAAGGACCTTTAAGACCTTTTCACTCCACAATGTGTCTATAATGTATCTACAACCACTGCTGGCCAAGTCAATCATTATCACCTTTTTACTGTTCTATGATGACCAAGGCATTGAGCAGTGGACTTGGAACGCTTTTAAAACACTTTTTTATGACTTGAATACTTGGAAGTTAATGATTAACAGATAAGAATCAAACTTTAATACTTCGACTCGTGTTCGTGCTGGTTAGTCGTCTAGGCGTCAGTAATGTGTGAGGATTCGTATGACTTTGCTGTTCAAGTCTAAAGTCTAAAGCAGTGAAAGGTAAGATATTATCTTAACGGTTTTTTTCCAACATTTAATGTAACTTAATCATGTAGAAATGAGTCTGCTGAACTACCGTAGGTTTCGGGGTTTGTGAGCAGGAATCAGCGGGTCGGTACGCACTGTTACTTGTGACAAAGTACAAAGAAGTAATCTCCACGCTCATGAAGAAGAAGGCTGCAGCTCGCAAATCAAACTATTTATTTACAGATAAATGTTATGTAAATTAAGTGTGGTAATTTGGATATTTGTTCTTCCATACAGGAGACATGGCAGGGTCCGGAGGTCATGGTAGGTCACAATACTTTTTTATTACCCGATAGATCAGTGGTTCTCAACCTGTGGGTCGGGACCCCCTGGGGGTCCCCACATGATAATGGGTGGGGGTAGGGCAGTGAAGTGACAATTTAAGGACCTTTAAGACATTTTAATACCTAAAATAAGACCATTACTGCATTAAAAGTGATCAACACACTATACTATTTAAAACATTGTCGCAATATTTCTCTGTGGAACCGAGTCAAAGCAAATGTAATGCCTCAACTCCTACAATCCCAAGTGCTTGTCAGGGTGGGGAGACCCCGTTTCAAATATTTTGATTATTTTAAGGGGTCCCCAGTTCAAATTATGTTGATTATTTTGGGGGGTTGTGGCCTGTAAAGGTTGAGAACAACTGTGATAGATGAACCATCATGGAGGGAGATACAGTATGTGGTTCACATTTAAAGCAACGATACATAAACATTATCATTCACTGACAGACAAAGCAGACCTTTGCTTAAATGTATTCACAAATCTTATAGTATTCACCACTGACAGTAAAGAAGAAAAAAAGTAGCGAAAAGATATATACAAGAATATGTCTGTCTTTTCCCACAAGAAGTCAATGTTGAATTTGACATAATCCTCCTTATTTCATATACGAGTGAGACTTAATGCTGAGTATTAATACTTTGTGTAGTGTCTGATGGAAAAAAAAACTAGAAACTTACAACTAAACTGAAGCTGGACAACCTGGTGAGCATCGTGGACGACTGAGTCCAGCCACCCACGGCTCTCAATGCTCTTTGACTCCCAAAGAAACTCCCTTTAATATGTTCCAGTAATTGATAGTTAAAAGGTCATTGTTGGGGGTGACTTATTGCATTAAAACTGGGCTGAAGTGTTGTCAGGTTGGCTCCACTACCTTGTTGTTGGAGAAGTGCTTTTAATGTTTTATGAGCAGTTTTAGTTTAGCAGTTTTCCTTTTGTATTTAAAAATGTTTAATAAAATGACCGTCGCTTACAGTGTGTTTATAGTGATGCCCATTTTGGGTCAAAATGTAAAAACTACAGCTCAGTAGAACAAGTGAATTTCTCCCTTTCTTGTTTTTTCATTTTGTTTTGCTGTTGTTTTTTATACTATATTTTTGTCAAACAATTAATAAAATGTACAATTTACATGTAGAAGGAGTATACTGGAGCAAACACAGACTTTTAGAGCCTTTTTTATTAATACAGGGTGCAGGCAAGAGTGACAACGTTTCGATGTCAATACATCTTCGTCAGGTCGTACAATTTACATGCTCTGTGTCATTCTCCTACAACATAATTTCACTTGTCTAGTGAAATTATTTGTACTAAAATAAGTGTTAAATAGCTTGTTATTGTGTAATCCTATTTGCTATAGAGCAGGGGTCTACAACAAGGGTCTGGCACACTTGTGGGTCTAGTTAGTTTATTGTATTTCTTTAATCAACCACTTGAACCCTAGTATCCCTATTCTGAGGGGAACATTAGCCAATCTAGGTTCACAGCGCCGTGCGCTGCGTGGTGTTGTGAGCTTGTAGATCTGCTAACTTTAATTTACAATTACAATTTAAGCATTTAGCAGACACACTTAATCCAGAGCGATTTACAATAATTAAGGCAAAACAATCAATCAATACAATAAGCAAGGTACTAAATCAAAATAGTAAACATTTGACTCTGTAGGCTGTAGGCCTACTTGGCTTGCTTTTTCCCTATTTGTCGAAGATATTATTGAGGGTAAGTGGTTAAATGTCTGAAAATACAAGTCTATGAGCTATCTATGAAATGTTGTATGAATGTTAGGTGTGGTAATTTGGCTATTTTATCTGTAGAGCAGAGACCACATTATGCTATTAGTTCTCCAGGAGGTATTGTCTGTGATAATGCTTCATTATTTATAGAGTAGTGATCAAGGCACTGTTATGCAAGCATATTGTCTAAGATAAAACACCATACCCTGTCCACACACATTAAACACTGGTATTTAGTATTTTCCACCATTAGCTTCATATGCAACCAACCAACTGTATTGTATGTTATGAGGACATCTACTGGGCAAAGTCGTATTACATCCAGAACAGAACGATATCTTATTATCTCAAGGAGGAAATCAGTGGCCCAAAGGCAGCACAACAGTTAATGTTGCAAAGTTACGGAGAAAAAAAAGTAATGTGTACATCTAATAAACAAAGAATAAATACATCAATAGAATCAACAGTACAGAGCAATAGGTAAAACAAAAAGTCAAGAACAGTCAATGCCAATGCTGCTGTAGAATGAGACTCTAAACTCTAATAGCTAAATCTCTGCTACACTATAAATATAGTCCATTGCAGCATTGCTGCTTATTTTAACTACAGGACACAGTAAAGTAACAACTGTGTTGATATGACAGGGGAGTCACAAGGGGGGAATGTGGGACTGAGTTATTGGGCCCAAGGTGGAGGGGCCTTGATTATTTTATTCTTGAAAAATATCAGATATACAAGCTCACAGCTCGTTACCGAGTGCCGCACTGTGAGCTTGTAGATCTGCTATTTTTGAAAATTCCTGAAAATGTGTGTAAATCTTTGAATATATGTATTTTTTTAAGCAAGCATTTGTAACTCAAATTTTGCTTCTGGGGCGTCCCTGGAATTAAATATGTTGAGATGGGGTCCGTGGTCATATACATTTAATTTTGGGGGTCCCTGACATGAAAAGGTTTAAGCACCACTGACATAGAAACATAGGTTTTTCAAACAAAAAAATTAAGAAAAACGTAGAAGGATTTGAAATATTCAAATACTTTTTTCCCCTTTTTTTCAAAAATAGTAGATCTACAAGCTTGCAGTGCGGCACTCTGTGCAGTGCTTTGAGCTTGTATATCTGCTATTTCTCAATAGTTAAAGCACAAAATAATGTGTAATAATCAGTTCTCAGTCTAAGTGGGTTAAAACCCCTCCATATGAAGAACATTCATGGGGGGCCCGCAGTGAATCCTTGTAGGCCTACCCAGGGCCCATACGTTGGTGTGACACCCCTGTATGTTGATAATATGGACAGGTCGTCAGTCCCTGTAGTCCAGACTGCATTGCCACTATAGCATCTGGCATGGAAAATAATATTAATAATAGGGATTGTCCACACACTTCAGAGTTGCAATGTTGCTTCTGGTTTATTCATAGTCCAACAAAGTGTATATTCCTAATCAAAGCAAAAACTCTTCTTCTGGGGTTATTTTCCAATTCTCAGTAAATAGCATACTTTCCTTCTAATGTTGAAATCACAACATGTTTCCCAATTGGAATTTTAGCTCCGGGACGGAGGGACCATTTCTGGACACCGATTGAAAGTGTGTAACCCTCTTTAACACATTCAATGCTACTGTTTACTGGCCTGCTCTATTCCCATGCCACCATTATAGGCTACTATTTTCACCAGTCTTTCTAGCTCTACTGAGAATTATCAAAAAGACAAAAAAAATTCACCCAGTATCTCAAATAAAGTGCAACTCGTGCACTTTCACCAGAAGTTAACCAGGGGTTTCAGCTATTTTCGGTTCTTGCGCTATATTAGTTTTAAAACTGTCTGCTCTTCCCCAGAGTGGACGAAAACAAACAGAAACAGGAGAAATTGGCCCTTTTGTGAATAACACTTGTTCAAGCATTTCTTTCTCTTGAAACTTTTATTTTTTGGATTCTGTGACATCATACATGTATAAAGTATTGTTGTCAGACAAATAGTTTTTTTTTATAAAGAAATAACGTTTAGTGTTAAAATCTCTGTAGTTCTATCTATATAGGCTATACACCAACACGGAGCTAGAAAGGAACGCCCATAAACGTCACATCCGCTTTTAGCGTGGGGGAAAATATTGCACTTTTCTCCATGTAGTTAATACAGCGTACACAGTATACTATCGTTTTAATCACGTTCAGAGCGATTTTTTGGACGATAAAACACTCGACAGCCAAGAAAGATCCACCAGAAGGACTTCTGGAACGCAATCGCTCACTTGCCGTCGGAAAGTTCGCCTATTATTAAGATAACAAGCCTATTATGAATGACTGGCTAACACACCACTGTGCTGCATGGAGCTACTGTACCTCGCAACCTCGTCTAAACTACTACTCCTGCCTCTTCAAAACCTCTGGAATAAAACGGGACCCAATTTTACTCTCTACTACAACACCAAATCTATTTATGCCAATCTATGCAGTGCCAAAAATCAACAAGCTCGCAATTGGGTTATATTCTCCCTGGCATATAGGATATAGAAGTCGGAGTTCAAGTGGTTTGTAATCAGAGTCAGATTAATATATTACCCGCAAATTACACAAGCACTGACTGAGATGGGGAGATCTGTCGTTTTTGTAGGCTATCTCCAAGTTACACAAGCATGAGATGAGATCGGAGATATGTTTTTCTCTCCATCTACTCTACTCCCTGTGTTACAAAAACATGTTTGCATATGCAGTGTTCAATCCTGGTAGAGACACTAATATTAATATGAGATATGATCAATTAAACGTGCCACAATATAAAACCATTCCCATTGCCGAATACACTTACAATGGCACCCTCCTCCCGTGTCCTTCCCGTGTTCCATGAACATCATTGCTGAATTAATGACCTTTGTTTTTTGATATTGTGATAAGTGTAATTGATCATGTTCATGAACATGTGAAAGTGTGTCTCTTACCAGGTGATTAAATCAGTCAGATAACCATGGCATTGATCCGACCAGTCCTATAAGGACAATAATTAATCCCGATGCTACTGCAGATAGTTTTTTGCCCATTTGCAGTAAGGAATCAATGTAATTAAGTGGTTTATAATCAGACTCAGATTATCCCCCGTGCATTATGTCTTTAACCTTGTAGAGACACAATTACAATATATGATCAATTAAACTTACTATAATATCAAAAAACAACAGTCGTTAAGTCGTCGATGATTTTAAATAGAACACGTCGTAGTGAGTTCAAGTAGGATAGAGACCTGATCTTTGAATATATGGCAGGATCGATGCCAGTTTAAAAGTATTTCCTGCAGGTTTGAAACTAGGATAGGATTGTGTTGTGTTGCGTCGTGTCAGTGACTCAGTGTGTAAATCCTTGCATGATATCAAGCTGTTAATGGCTGTAGACAACTGGAATTCATTTAATGTGCTCTATAACCATCATTGATTAATTATACTTTTCGTTTTTTGATATGATAAGTTTAATTTATCATATAGAAAATGTAACAGTGTCTAATACCAGACAGATAGTCTAGATAACCCATGGTCTTTGATGATGCGACCAGTCCTTAATAATATCAGACAATATTTAATCCCAATGCTGTTTAATTTTAAATGCATCCTTTTTTGTCCATTGGCAACCAAGGAATCAATGTAAGACATTGCAATTAATTAAAACATCGCTATACTATTAAAAAATCGGATTTGAAAAACACGGAAAACCCCATTCTACTAATGGGGGTTGGTGTTGTGTTTTCCCCCACGCTCGACTCCGCCCCCAGCTATGACGCGCTGATGACAGAACGCCGTGTACTCTATGCTCCGGCCCACGACACAGCCGCGTGCACACTGCACAGTCTGCATACACTGCACGCAACGCGTGCATGCAGCGCTCAAAGAGTAGCAGTCACACACACGCACACGACGCGCGCGCACAGAAGAAAAACACCACGTTTGTTTATGCAATGGAATGGAGTCTTCCTAGTGTACACACGGCGTGCGCTCATAGTAGGCACACGCGCGCGCACACGAGTCGACACGACGACGCACGCGGCACGCTCAGTCACACACGCACGTCGTGCGCGCGCACGTGGAAGAGAAGCCCATCAAATAGCCCACGTGTTGTTTCTGTGCTAAAAACACCACGAAAAGAGGACATCTGGTACAAAGACCAACTAAAGGACGAGGGATTATCATCTTCGCTGGCGACCCCGCCTGTTGATCGTCATAAAACCACCAATAACTGGAATATAAACTTTATGCGTCGTGTGTAGTGGATAAAAAGCTGATCTGGACGCTATTCAACAGGTTGTGCGGCAGCGGCAGGGGAGACGCTTGCGTTTCGCGAACATTCTTACCTTTTGTGAACATTAGATCCTAGGATCCCAGGTAATATGCCTCTCTAATCTGTTTATTTGTCAAGCGTGGAAGAAAATCGAAGCAGCGTGTTGAAATAAGGAGTATAAATCGCTCATATTGTCAAATCGTTCCAATGTTTTTAGCGTGGTCACATGGTATAAACATAGTGAAAGATGGTGGGGAAAATAATGCACTGGCTGACAACATGAGCAATATAAACTCTCCATTTCAACACGATGCTTGGATCCTCTTCCACGGTTGAGAAGCAAACAGATGAGAGACCCGCACAGGACTTTTACTTTTTGGATAGGATGTTCACAAAAGGTAATAAGTGTTCCTGACGGCGGAGGTGTCCCGCAAAGGACCGATTGTGTTCGACATTAGCGAGGAACTTGACTCGATCGTGTGCACATTTGGAATGGATTACACTCCCCAGGCTAAATGCTAAATGGCCCCGTGGAATTCTTTGTTTCTTCATCTGTAACATATCTCCTCTGAAAGGTAAGGTGTGTGTGTGTGTGTGTGTGTGTGTGTGTGTGTGTGTGTGTGTGTGTGTGTGTGTGTGTGTGTGTGTGTGTGTGTGTGCGTGCGTGCGTGCGTGCGTGCGTGCGTGCGTGCGTGGGTGGGTGGGGGGGTGTGTGTGTGTCTGTTTTTCTCTGGCTGAACAGAGTACTGTAGCGGCGGTACTGCAGCTCTGCAGCAGCAGCATGGCTCTGTTGTCGGTTTTGCTCCTTGTGAAATAGCAGAGCTGGTTTTGAGGATGTCTGAGAATTGAGAAGTGGTTGGTGTGAATTGAAAATGTAATTTTTTTTTTCTAAATAAGTTAGAAGTCCCAAACTTTGTCACAGGGTGGGGAAGAGTGTCAGCTAGGGGTACTTTCTGTTAAGTACTTTTCTCGTCAATTCTCGTCTGTGGCATGATGGCCTAATTAATGATTCTCGTCAATCTACCTCTGTGGCATGGAAAGAGTTAAGGTTCAGAGCAGACCATACGCATAATTCCAGAGGGCCACGTGTTTGCCCCATTATGCGCCTATTTCAGAATTAGATCTTCGACATTTTTAACCTATTATCAGTTCTCGGCCCGCCGGCGGGCCCAACGGCCGTACTTTGACAAACATTCACGTCCACGCAAGCGTGTGTTTCACCTACACGGGCATGTCTTGTGATTACAGAGCTGCAAACCACGTGTGTGTAGCATCAAAACTTGCGCTACTATCAACGTTGAAGTCCGACATACATAAACAAACAAATGTTGATAAAGTTGTAACTACTCACGTTCAGAGATGGTTTCTAGTCCACCAACATGATCTATTTCCACAATAATGATGTTCTTAGTTCGTGTAAAGTACACATAATCCAAGCCATTGATTGAAAAAAGTCCAAACCATGTTTTCATTCATGCCATGACTGATCTCCCATTAGCCCAATTCACGGCCCGCCCACTAAGCATCCCACGGGTGCTGAAGTCACATTTTGAAGGGGTAAATCCTACCATAGCCTATGGAGTTGGCACAGAAATCGCAAATTTAATGCAATTTCCGAATAGTAAAGTATAAAATACGGCTAGCATGATCAAGAACACAAGATACTAAACGGCACAAAGCACTATAATTTACTTTACTGTTAGAAATAATGATTTGTTGGCTTTAAGTCCAGTATAGTTTCCCCTTCGAATTGAAGTCAGCACCCGGGGAAAACTGAGAAACGGAAGTAGGTGGGCGGGCCGTGAATAAGGCTAATTGGCAGACATACAAACATGATGACGACGAAAGACAACTCTTCACAGTGTTTTGCATGTAAATCCAGTCCACATTTTCAGTATAACCCCTTGTTTGCTCTCAAACTCATAGCTCAAAATGGCCCCCAAACGATTGACACTTCATTTCACCCAATTGGAGCTTCTAGTCCTGCCCATCCCCCCAATAGCAACCAATGGTCTGTGTTCAGAGGCGGTGCATGGCCATGTTTCCTGTGCCATAGATTCAGCCAGTGGCAACAGGTTGTTCTGATGACTGGCACATCTTATAGCCAATAAAATTCTCAGAAAAATGATGCCTAATTTGTTTTAGCTGAAGTGAACTACAATACCCAAAAATGCCTGCGTAAAAACACTACTGGATGTGCGTAAATACGCAGAAGCGCGCCGCATGTCAGACCAAGAGTGTTAGGGGTGTCAGTAAAATAAATACATAAAAAAAGAATAATAATAAATTAATAAAAATAATAAAAGTTTACAATTTAAAAATTCCAGTCTATTACCCCTTTTTTGACCTTTTTATATGATATGCAAATCTCTTCAAATGAAAACGCATAGACTTACACTTAGTAAAACATGTGTAAAATATTCATATTCTGTAGTTTTATCATGCCCTTTGAAATTGGGCTAGGTAAGGCTTCAAAATGTGGCCACATTGTGTTTTTCAGCTCCTATATGATAATAACAGTGTTATGCAGGCATCTATTTACTGAAAATATTTAGGCGAGGATTAAAAACCTGCTATTCCAGTAAGTTAAAAATTGCATTACTCAATGTCAGTTGCACACAGAGTGATCATTTATTTCTGGGTAAAACTTCAAAATGTTTCCTTCAAAATGAGACCATGCCCAATGCAATACTCCAAATGGTTTAAAAACAACAATCAATTTACTTTGGGTACGCTGTGTATAGGCGTTTTTTGCAAATTATACAGGATTGTTAACAGGACAGATCACCCACGCTAAAAGCTCCACATGACAATTCTTGATGTACGCGTCATGTTAAGTGCCTGATACCAAATGTATGGTCAGATTCTAAAAAGCAGCACGGGAGATTGGTGAGGTAATCCAATTATGGCTGACCATCTCCACTGGCCAGGGGTTACTTAGAGGTTATTATCCTTGCAACAGGAGAAAATAATAAATTAAGTAATACTATTAGCTATTTGCTGAGAAACCAAAAATACACCACACAAATATACCATTTATTAGTTTGTCCAGATGCAATACCACTTCAGTCTTCAGACATGATTTTGGGGCGGTCCCCACTCCTAGATGACAGTGAAGTGACAATTTAAGGACCTTTAAGACCTTTTCACTCCACAATGTGTCCATGATGTATCTACAACCACCGATGGCCAAGTAAATCATTAACACCTTTTTACTGTTCTATGATGACCAAGGCATTGAGCAGTGGACTTAAAACCCCTTATAAAAAAAAACATATTCATGACTTTACTACTTGGAAGTTAATGATTAACTACGGATAAAAATCAAACTTTAATACTTTGACTCGTGTTCATGCTGGTTAGTCGTATAGGCGTCAGTAATGTGTGAGGATTCGCATGAATTTGCTGTTCAAGTCTAAAGTCTAAAGCAGTGAAAGGTAAGATATTATCTTAACGTTTTTCTTTTTTTTTTTTTTTTTTTTCAACTTTTAATGTAACTTAATCATGTAGAAATGTGTCTGCTGAACCACTGTAGGTTTCAGGGTTTGTGAGCAGGAAACATCGGGTCGGTACTCACTGTTGGTTACTTGTGACAAAGTACAAAGAAGTAATCTCCACACTCATGAAGAAAAAGGCTGCAGCTCACAAATCAAACTATTTATTTACAGATAAATGTTGTATACATTAAGTGTGGTAATTTGGATATTTGTTCTTCTATACAGGAGACATGGCAGGGTCCAGAGGTCATGGTAGGTCACAATACTTTTTTATTACCCGATAGATCAGTGGTTCTCAACCTGTGGGTCGGGACCCCTGCCCCTGGGGGTCCCCACATGATTATGGGTGGGGGAGGGCAGTGAAGTGACAATTTAAGGACCTTTTTTAAGACATTTTAATACCTAAAATAAGACCATTACTGCATTAAAAGTGATCAACACACTATACTATTTAAAACATTGTCACAATATTTCTCTGTGGAACAGAGTCAAAGCAAATGTAATGCCTCAACTCCTACAATCCCAAGTGCTTGTCAGGGTGGGGAGACCCCGTTTCAAATATTTTGATTATTTTGGGGGGTTCCCAGTTCAAATTATGTTGATTATTTTGGGGGGTTCCCAGTTCAAATTATGTTGATTATTTTGGGGGGTTCCCAGTTCAAATTATGTTGATTATTTTGGGGGGTTCCCAGTTCAAATTATGTTGATTATTTTGGGGGGGTCGTGGCCTGAAAAGGTTGAGAACCTTTGCAGTAGTTGAATCATTATCAAGTGATATGGGGAGGAGGGAGATACAGTATGTGGTTCACATTTAAAGCAACGATACATAAACATTACCATTCACTGACAGACAAGGCAGACCTTTGCTTAAATGTATTCACAAATCTTATAGTTTTCACTACTGACACTAAAGAAAAAAAAATATATATATTATTCGTACAAGAATGTGTCTTCTACAGTAGGTTGAATTTGACATAATCCTCCTTACTTGTAATACTTTGTGTAGTGTCTGATGGAAACAAAACTAGAAACGTACAACTAAACTACTAAAAAGAGTTACTTCCTCTAGGGCAGGGTTTCTCATGGTGGGTGCCGTGGCACCCTAGGGTGCAAAGTCCAGGGGTGTCTCAGAATACTTTGATAATATTTGGAATGTATCATGTTGAATCATGTGCTTGGTGTTCTTTATTTGTATCATTGCAATGTTATAAGAATAGAAAAAGAAATGTCAAAAACAAACTCAAGACTTTCTGGACAAACAGGATACAGTTTGGTAATTGGGACAACTGCTTGTAAATTGGACTGTCCAGAATTGTCCCTGATGTCTGGCCACCCTGAGTGAGACTGCGTGCACATACCTGCATTTAGGCCAAGTAACAATAACAACTTTATTGGGCGATAAAAAGAGATAAAAGCAATACAACACTAAAAAACAAGAGTTGAAACAAAGTCAAGTGGGAAAGGAAATAGTGAACAGGTGGGTTTTCAGGGGGCGTCTCTGATGGGAGTACATGTGAGTAAATGCAGTACAAGGGCCACAGTTTGACCATATATTGTAGGTCTGCATCAGGCAAACGGATTAAAGGGATATTTCACTTGAATTCAAAATGACTTTTGGTCATTTAATCGTCTACTCAGGCTTTTGGGAGCACCCAGAACAGTTTTTAAGTTGCTTGATTTGGTATTGATTTTATCAGACACACCCCCGTCCTATTCTAACTCCATTTTAAACATGATAGATTAATCGAAAACACCCGTTCTTTTTTTCTGGGGAATCATACTTCCCTCTGGATACGTGAGCTGGCTGTGTTTTGTCATTACTTTTCTTTTCATATATTTTTAAAAATGATTTCGGAAAATGGAAAAAATGAACACAACTAATGTATCCTTCCTATCGGGCAGAAACCATGCATCTCCATATTTCAACTTTTTATGTTCTTTTCCCGTAAATCAATGCACTTCTTAGTAATTGCTATAGTGTCACACAAAGGTATAACAGCCCCCACCTTCACTTAATGAGGCCTGCAGGTTAATTGCCGATTTCTAAAACACATTTTTGGACACTGCTCCTACAGTGTTTGCCCTAAAATCACGCAAATCGCTACACAGTATGTCTACACTCATCCCATCAACATGAATCTGTCCCATATAGCACCACCTTCAGGCCGATTTTTAAAAACTCATTTTTGGACACTGCTGCTACAGATTTTGCCCTAAAATCACGAAAATCACTACACAGTATGTCTACACTCATGTCATCAACATGGATCAGGAAGATTTTGGAAAAACAAATTGTTGCCCTATTTGTGGAGATAAGCGACCGTAGGGAGTCTTACTGGTATGATAAATACTATATTGATTTCAGCTGTTCCAAACATGCAAACATGACACGCTATAAATACTTAGTTAATTTACAGTCTAGAGTAGTATAGTAGTCTAATGACTAGTATTACCAGTAAGACTACTAAGGGCGACAATCGACCTCGACCTAAAGGGCGAGGTCGCGCCATGTCTTGGCCATCTGGCCATGAAGACCCCCTGGAACCCATATATGTGAACATACTATGACGTCTATCACATCTGACATATACATACGATCCCTTTTATGCCCATACACGGAGATCCCTGTCTGTAGAAGCAGCCACACATTCTGTATATGGGCTGTCTTCCTCCATATAAGGGCATTCCCATAAAGTCCTGTTAGATATGGGCTTAATAATATTGATGACATCAGGGATCTCCATATAAGGACATAACAGGGATTCTGTTAGTGTGGTTTAAATTAAATACAAATGTTTTCTTTTCAGGAATCCAATTAAAAAATAGCAAAAAACAAAAACAAATATTCAGGTTTCAAAAAATAAAAAATAAAAATCAGATCTACAAGCTCAAAACATGTTGCAGTGCGACACGTTTTGAGCTTGTAAATTGGCTACTATTATTTGCTACTTTTGTGTGACAGAATGTTAACAAAAAAATAATAAAATACAGAGATAACAGGTTTCTGCCCGAGTGAGTGTGGAATAGCAGCCTTCTCCATCATCTAGGTTGCCACCACTGCCATATTAACAACAGCTTGACTGAATAATAACTACATTGGATCCATTGGAACAAAGTTGTTTTTTCTTCTTTTTTAAAATAAATAACACACATGGTGTGTGTGTGTGTGTGTGTGTGTGTGTGTGTGTGTGTGTGTGTGTGTGTGTGTGTGTGTGTGCGTGCGTGCGTGCGTGCGTGTGTGTGTGCACACGCACACACTCGTAAAGTGTTGGTTACATCACTGCATGTCTTCTTAATTATGATTATGTTTAAATGAACAGTAATTCTAACAATGTCACTTCTCTTTACTCTAGGTGATTTTAAACTCGTCACTGAAGGCTGTGCTCTGGGTTATCCTGGTGAAAGTGTCACCCTCCCCTGTCACCTCTCTCCTGGGACCAGCGCGTCTTCCATGACAATCAGCTGGTTTAAGGAGTCAGAGTGTATTTACCTGTATAAGAATGGTAAGGTGATAGAGGGGAGGGGCTACGAGGGCAGACTGACCCTGAACATCCAGGAGCTGCAGAAAGGCAATGTGTCTCTGACACTGAGAAACTACAGAGATACAGATTATGGAGTTTACATCTGTCAGGTCAAACATGGAGAACAGGAGGAGGAGATTGCTGTGGGATTAAGAGGTAAGTGATCTACTGTCACTGTACATTGGCTGCGTTTCCCAAAGCGCAGGTCGTACGAGGGCCTTCGCTCGGCTGCGGTCCTTACAATTATGGCGTTTCTCAAACACGCTTGTAAGCGCCCCTCGCAAAACAGCCTTCGCACGCCAGTAGGCTGGCCAGAGCCTTGTATTAGAGAGTTCTGCCAACTCTGGCCCCATGTGAACGGAGATGATGCAACTCTCTCCTTGAATGGCTCTGGGCTCCGATTGATAGGACGTCAGCAGCTGCGCTCCGAAATGAATTTCAGCGGCTTGTGTGATTGTATCGGGCCGGCCCATCAATAAAACATAACATACAACATAGAAATTTAACACACTTTTAGCGCTGTTGGTAGGCTAACTGACCGCACAAACCCCTTGTTTTAATTTGAAACTACATGCAAAGCTGCAAAGCGCTGTTGCTTGTTGGTAGGCCTATAACTGACTGCACAAATTGACTTAACTGCCCGTCTTAAATATATATTTTTTTATTTTATAGGCTAGGCCTACAGTATTGTAGACTAGAGTATTGGTTCTCAAAATGAACTCTGAATCGTTTATATCGATCTGCTGAAGCGGGAGTCGAACCCGAGGCTCTCAATCATTAGTCCAACTCAGAGCAGTATAATCAGAGAGTGGTGTCACCGCGGGGTCAGAAACAGCGCTGGTCACGTGGTTCATTGTCACTTTACACCTCATAGACTTCAATGCATTTTGTAAACTTCCGGTTGGCCGTTTGTCACTATACGCCAATAGATGTGTGCGTAGAAGACCTGGCCCCATGAAGTGAACGGGAGTGACGCAACTCTCCATTCTAGGGCTCTGGTCCAACTCACAACTCGTCATGCTATTAAGCCTGCTGTGTTCAATTACAAAGGTTGATGTCCGCCCCGTCTTGGCTGTAATAATTATAGGGCTACAATTAGTTATATGAACCAATGGACCCTCATCATCCTAGCCTGATTTTAGACTCTGCGCTGGAGAAACCAGTCCGCTCAGAGAGTGGGCTGAGCCAGGCGATCATCATCCTACACTCTCAACTTGTGAGTTAAATTTTGGAACCATTAGGTTCCTAACTCCAAACGTCCAAACTAAAATATAACAGCCCTGTCTTTTTACCTCAGTGTTGTGTTGGCACGAGGGGTCAAAGAGGCGCAGGGCTGTTATATTTTAGTTTGGAAGTTTGCAAGTTAGGAACCCAATGGTTAAAACATTTAGGCTAACTCTCAGAGTGTAGGATGATGAGTGCCTGGCTGCAGCACACTGTCTGAGCGGACTGATTCTCGCAGAGTCGTGTTGGCGCGAGGGGTTGTGTGTTAGACTAGCGACTGGATGATCCAGGTTCTATCACCGCTTTCACGCATCACTGCATGCCTTTTAGCTGGGGAGAGGGGACCCCCACTGGTCCACGGACCCACTTAACAAATGAGGCAGCCTATAAGCTTGTTCTTTTTTATGTAAGTGTGTGTTGTGGTGCGCTATTTCTCAGTAGCCTATGGAACTATATCAAAGCAAGCGACACGCATAACATAAAACATATAGTTCACCTTTGTATGTTTTATTTATTTATTATATAAATATAAATATATAGTTCACTTGTTTATTTTGTATAGCAGGTGTGTAGAATAGCCTACTCTACCATCCACAACACTTAGATAGCTTTTTAAAATAAACTTTCATAGTTATACTTAGTTTAATAGTGCTCAGTTTTCTATGAAGGGTGCTTACGGGCGCCCCGGCGCACCCTTAAAAAAACCATCGTACAGACACGTCTGCAGCACCCGTGGGGAAACTTGCGGGAAAGGTGTTTGCTTCTAAAATCCTCCTTACGATGGCCATTCGTATGAGGTGTGCATTCAACCGTCATCACAGCTATTTGGTTCCATTGTACGAGACGACCGGTTTCCTGAAAGCCCTCGTTGCTCTTGATTGACAGGTGCCTGCGCAGGCTGCGAAGGACGATTTTGTTCTCTACGACCATGCCTGAGCTTACGAGCACTCAAAATCGCTTTGGGAAACGCGGCCATTATCATTAACCTGATATTGTCACTGTCAGGTGGAAACCTTGTCCATGTCCAAAACTGTTACTTTTAAGGAAATGGAAAAAAGAACATCTGTTCTAATGAATGTAATGTAGTTATTATTTAGTCACAAGCTATTTTTAATACTTTTCATTGGTTCAATATTTATAAAACCCACAGATGTATTTATCCAATTAAACCCTCTGGACTGGAATTGGCTCTGTACTTGGACCACTTTTTCCCCTCTAACCAAAAATAGCCAAAGAGATTTGGTGTAATGTTCCCCCCAGAACATGGATGTTGGGGGCTTAAGAGGTTTAGCACTGTCACTTTCACAATTTAAAAAATACCAAAACAGACAATCTAGAAAGCTCTCTTGAGCTTGTAGATCCACTATTTATGATAATTTTGAGTGACATTGTAGTATAATGAAGTACGGCATTCATTTATAAATAAAGAAAAGAAAGGAAAGTTAAAGTACAGAGATACAAGGTTTCTGCCCGACAGCAACGATATGTAGGATATAATTATGTAATCATGTTTATCTATTCCCAAATTACCTCTTGTACTAATGTGTGCTGTTTAATACAAAATAAATCATTTTAACAATGTAAATGTAATGTAAATGACTCCACCAACTATTGCAGTATTGGACTCTATCATAGAGTTCTCAACAAGCCTGAAAATGAAGGCCTGGCCCTAACTGGGCCCTAACTGGGCTGACCAGTAATAATGAACATACATTTTAGGCCCTACCTGGCCCGTAAATGTCGGGTCGGGTTAGGGCAAGTTTCTACTCTATCATAATGGTAACATTCTATAACAGTGACTGACAGTCAGGGCTCTATTTTCATTGTCTTATGTACCAGCTCTTTTGCTTTAACTTAAGACTTGGAGGCGTGGCAAATGCTGTTTGGCTGTTTTGAGTGGCCAAACAGCATTCACCATGCATCCAGGTCTTAAGTTAGTTAATGCATAAAAGCTGGTACTTAAGACAATCAAAATAGAGCTCTAAGTCTCATATCAATGAGCAGCTCCAGTCATGTTGCTGCTGATAAACTGAGAAACAGGTTGGGAAGTGTAACCACTCTCACTGTCCACGGTTTATATTTCACATATTTTGTATTAAACAACTTTTGAGTGAGTCAAAATCAATCTTCTGTGTTTACATATTGCTCTAACATGCACTCTCCCTTAACATACTGTATACAGAAACAGAATGCATGTTAACACCATAGACTGTATAAATGATGGCATACTGAGGAAGATTAAATGAATGAATCAGAAGATTATTATGGAGAATAAACTTAATTCCTGACTCCTGAGTAGTGTGGAGGTGAACATTTTGTGCATACATAAAAAATATGACAAGTTAGTGCCCACAAGGCTGGTTAACAATAAATGCCATGGACTACTGAAACCCTTTCTTGTTTTACTATAAAACTGATCATTTTTAATAGGCTATAAACCAACTTGTCATAGCAAGCAGATAAACAAACAGAACACTCTTAACGTATACTATAGTGTAGAATCTCTAAGCTGACGTTTAGTCGCTTTACAAATTAAATTACAATGTTGAAAAGACTGCTGAATCATGATTTATATGAGGCAAGATATTACCGTATATTGTATAATAATTGAGATAGTTGTTATTTTATCCCATTCTATTATTGATTTCCATATTTCAGGTTCAACAATTACAACATTATTAATACTCTTTCTGTTTTGTGAAGTATCAGTTTTCTAATTATTCCAACCATGTGTTTTCTCTTTCCATGAATGACGAATGTGTACGTGAACTAGCCTGTAAGTATCAAATCAGTTTTACATAATGATGTGTATCTATTCCCAAATTACCTATTGTACTAATGTTTGCTGTTTAATACAAAATAAATAATTGTAACAATGTAAATGTAATGTAAATGACTCTATCATAGAGTTCTCAACAGGCCTGAAAATGAAGGCCCGGCCCTAACTTGGCCCTAACTGGGCTGGCCAGAGGCCCGGCCCGACTATTTAACATACATTTTAGGCTCTACCTGACCCGTTAACGGCAGGTGAATGCAACCGCGGTTTTCCCGGTGAACCTGAGCACAACGGTGGGGGCGCGAGAGTTTGGGGAACACACACCACTGACTATTGCAGATGATGGAGAGGTTATATATGGCTTTATGTAATGAGAGGCACTCTTGCCAATTTCGTAAGAGACTCGTCGCCAATTGCAAGATAGTTATCTGGGGCCATGATGATAACCTCTTCTTCCCACTACTAACTAGACTAAGGATTTATATTGTCTGTGTTATTGTTTACAACCACAATTATTCACGTGTGGAAAGATCGCAGTTCCACTAGTTTTACTAGTAGGCTTAGAAGCCTTTTCAGAAGTTAATTTGATGTTTTCCATTTGATGATTTCCTTTATCCTCATCTAATCTTGCACTAATGCACACAACTGTTTTCGCCAGGTTTTAAGGTCTTATTTTAGTTGTTTCTCATAAGCTCGCGACCCTCCTTGCCCATCGGCCCCCACTGTTGCGCTCAGGTTCACCGGGAAAACTGCGGTCGCCGGGTGGGTATGGTGGGTTAGGGCAAAATTCTACTCTATCATAGTGGAACTCTACTCTATCATTGTGGTACTATTCTATAACAGTGACTGACAGTCAGGGCTCTATTGTCATAGTCTTAAAGGAGGACTTCACCACTTTTCAACCTGTCTTCATAATGGGTCATCACTAATGTTCATGATAAAATAGCACAATTTCTCTTATGTACCAGCTCTTTTGCCTCAACTTATATATATTCCGGTTTTAGACCAAAACACATATAGGGTTAAATCTGCCTTTTATCATACCCCTTCATACCTGCTTCAGTCGTTTTTTTTCATAGCTGCCCCTGTTGCTAGATTTTGGCTGCCCCTGTTGCTAGATTTCGCGGGCTCTCTCATAACTAACACAGTGGATTGTCCTTAGGCTAGTGCGGTTATTTCTTTAGCTTCAAAGTTAGTATTTTTGAATTTGATTGTGTTTACACAACGTCCTGAGACCAACCACACCGCTGTTTTGACCTCAAAGGCACCCTTACTTGTCAAACAGACCCCTCCCTCCCCTCCCTTTCTAGCCTCTCCTCTCCCTGTTCTGGTGCAGAGCAGAAGCCATTTGACAAGTAAGGGTGCCTGTGAGGTCAAAACAGCGGTTTGGTAGGTCTCAGGACGTTGTGTAAACACAATGCAATAAAAAAATACTAACTTTGAAGCTAAAGAAATAACCGCACTAGCCTAAGGACAATCCACTGTGTTAGTTATGAGAGAGCCCGTGAAATCTAGCAACAGGGGCAGCTGAAATCTAGCAACAGGGGCAGCTATGAAAAAAATCGACTAAAGCAGGTATGAAGGGGTATGATAAAAGGAAGATTTAACCCTATATGTGTTTTGGTCTGGATGACTCCTTTAAGGGGCTCCCCGTGGCTTGCAAAGTGTTAATGCGGCCCGCAGGTTGATACTGGAATACTGGTACATTATTGATTTCAGCTGTTACAATTCCAAACATGCAAACATCGTCCATATTTGTAGCCTATGATGAAGTATAATTGTTAGCCTTTTTTTTATGTCCAACGTATTTGCATTTAAGTTCATAAAGTTAACATGAGTATAACTAAACGCATTTTAAATTAAATCAAAATGTTACGTTTCAGGATTCCAATTCAAAAATAACAAAAAATTATTCAGGATTCCAATTCAAAAACATCTAAAATAGCAGATCTACAAGCTTAAAACGCGTCACGGTGCAACGCGTTTTGAGCTTGTAGATCGGCTATTTTTGATTCTTTTGTATGAGATATACTAGAATGACAAAGTAGGACGTAAGCAATATGCAATGTGGCCCTCTGGAGTGAAGGTGGAAATATAGTGGCCCTCACCATCATCAAAGTTGCCCACCTCTGCTATAAACCAACTTGTCATAGCAAGCAGAAAAACAAACAAATAAACAAAGAAACAAACAAATACTCTTAATGTATACTATAGTGTAGAATTGTATCTCTAAGCTGACGTTTAGTCACTTCACAAATTAAATTACAATGTTGAAAAGAATGCTGATCATGATTTATATGAGGCAAGATATTATATTGTATTATAATTGAGATAGTTGTTATTTTATCCCATTCTATTATTGATTAATGATTTCCATATTTCAGGTTCCAATTAGAACATTATTAATAATCTTTCTGTTTGTGAAGTATCAGTTTTCTAATTATTCCAACCATGTGTTTTCTCTTTTCATGAATGATGAACGTGAACTAGACGGTAAGTATCAAATCAATCCTTCATGTAGATCCAATGTTTTACATCAAGTTTTCACCATAGCAGAATACAAACTGAATGATTCTAAACCAATTAAACCCTCTATACTTAAAGGGATATTTCACATAAAAAAAAGATCTAATCAGGCTTTTATGAACACCCTGAACAGTTTTTAATTTGCTTAATTCAGTATTTGGATATTTGATGTAAATGTTACCAGGCCCTCCTCCTCCAGTGCTTCTCCCCATACACACCCATTGTAACTTCAAACTCCATTTTAACCAAAAGTTATTGAACAAAACACGGCCTGCGGTATTAGGAGGCTTGTATGAGTCACCAGAAAAAATGAATGAATCTATCAGAGTTGGATTTACAATGGGTGTGTATGGGGATTTTACTTCATGTAGATCCAATAGATCAAAGTGTTTTATAAAGTTGTTATTAGAATGCTTGTTAACAAACATTGAGACTAAATGCACAGGTGACTGTATCATGTAATCAATTCCACCAATCCCCAAACCTGTTGTTTTGGGGAGCGCTGGTATCATTGGCTAATTTTGGTACCGACCTGCGCGCGCATCTAGTTCTTATCAGTGTAACGTGGACCAGAAATACGTCTATTGAGTTAGTCGATGCATTTAACCCATTCTGTTATTGCATTCCATTTTCAGTTTCAGGGCCGGTTCTAGGGGGATCAGGGGTGGGCAGAGCCCTATGTGGTGTTTGGGGATAGGGCCTTTCTGTGTGGAGTTTGCATGTTCTCCCTGTGTCTCCTAGGGTAGATACCCTCACAAAAACATGCAGTAATCCTGGTCTCTATAATGCCTCCCCCTGGCCAGCTGGGGAAAGGAACTGGTTGGAATAACGCGTTCCTTCCACGCGCTACGTCCAAACCGGGGAAATCCCCCCTGTCAGGTGAAAAGAAGCAACTTGGACTACTCATGCACTGAAGGAAGCATGAAGTCAGTCCGTTGTCTCTCCAGGCACGGCAGAGGGAGAGCTAATTTTCCTACTTATATTGATCCCAAAAGACTGTCCATGGGGTCTATTAGGCCCCTGTTGTCCAGTTTCCCCAGCAGAACCCAGCAGCTCTCATAGCATAGAGTGGAGCCTATAAGCCTATCACTTTTACACTATTTGTTGTGGTCAAAAGTGTTTTTATTTTTCATGAACGTGTTACTAGTTGTCATTACAAACACATCCATGACATTGTTGTCCCACACATAGTCCAGTCATTTTAGGCCAAAATTTGTCCAAACCTAGAACAAATTGCAATAGTAGCAAACTCAACTGATTTTGTATCCTCAATATGTCCTTAGTGAGGGAAAAAAAGTCCCAAGGAATCCCACCGGGGCAAAGTTTTGAAAACGACCTATCTACCTTCACTTACTATACACTACAATATAAAGGAAAAAATTACTGAAAGAAAATCTGCTTTAAGTGGGATGTGAGGGGTCTAACTAGGGGTTTGTCATCATGCTGAATCCATTGCAGGCATTTGTTTTGCACAAAAAACATTCTGTGGGCTAGAAATGGCCTTAGAAAACAATACACGTATGGGTGCGTTTTCATGTTAGTCGGAGGCCTTAGGGTTTTTTTTTTCTCGTGCTAATCAGTCTAAAAGTTCAAAATTTTGCACAGATGTAGCTCAGGGCATGCTCTAATGATTTAGCTAGGGCGCCCGAGTCTGCAACATTCGGGGTCGCCACAGCGGCCAAATCAAGTTGGGCTCCCATCGACTTTAGTGATGAAAAGTGATGAGTCATCACTTTTCAGAGTTTTGTTGGTGCTGTGGCGACCCCGAAGGTCGCAGACTCGGGCGCCCTAGCTAAATCATTAGAGCATGCCCTGAGCTACATCTGTGCAAAATTTTGAACTTTTAGACTGATTAGCACGAGAAAAAAAAACCCTAAGGCCTCCGACTAACATGAAAACGCACCCATACGTGTATTGTTTTCTAAGGCCATTTCTAGCCCACAGAATGTTTTTTGTGCAAAACAAATGCCTGCAATGGATTCAGCATGATGACAAACCCCTAGTTTGACCCCTCACATCCCACTTAAAGCAGATTTTTTTTCAGTCATTTTTTCCTTTATATTGTAGTGTATAGTAAGTGAAGGTAGATAGGTCGTTTTCAAAACTTTGCCCCGGTGGGATTCCTTGGGACTTTTTTTCCCTCACTAAGGACATAATGAGGATACAAAATCAGTTGAGTTTGCTACTATTGCAATTTGTTCTAGGTCTAACCCTAAAATGACTGGACTAACAAGCCATCACACTCTTCTAAACAGATGTTATGTTTATATGTGTTTTGCCAAGTCCCGGAAAAGATCCCCTGTGATTGGCCAGTACAGTCACTTTGATTGGCACTTGTGCCGAATGCTCAGCCCAAAACATTATTTATGAGATTGTGGTGGCTTGTGTGGGACAACCAAGGCATGGTTGTGTTTTTAATGACAACTAGTAACACATTCATGAAAAAGAAAATGTCTTTTGTACTCAACAAATAGTGTCAAAGCGATAGGCTTATAGGCTCCACTCTATGCTATGAGAGCTGTTGGGTTCTGCTGGGGAAACTGGACAACAGGGGCATTTCTTCCTAATAGACCCCATGGACAGTCTTTTGGGATCAATATAAGTAGGAAAATTAGCCCAGAAGTGATTTAGGGCGGAGTTGTCCTTTAAGCAATTGGCACTGGGTGAAAAATGTGTTACAAAATTGTGGGATAAAAATTGTGGGAAACAAAAGACCAAAATAGGGCACTGTGTGTCAGAGCAGTTCCCGATGTAGTCTGACAAATGTAATTACATTCCAATCTCACAATTCATCCTATTTATTTACATAATTATTCCATTAAGGTGAGCTCTTCCTTAAAGGACCACTTCACCTCTGGGACAACCAGATCTTATTTTATTGTTGTTTGGGACACGATCAACACAATCCTGAGTTATGTTTTGTGTTCAATCTGTGTTTTGAGATATTTAGTACTTCAGCATACAACTAGTGATGCATTTTGCATCATCAGTGATGTGTTTTGCATCATATGATAAAAAATAAAATAAGATCTGGTTGTCCCAGAGGTGAAGTGGGCCTTTAACATACTGTACACATAAACAGAATGCATGTTAATAGCAGATATAAATGATGGCATACTGAGGAAGATTAAATGAACGAATCAGAAGATTATGTATGCGATAAGGTCTTGCTGCGTGGTCATTATGGCGTATATAGACACGACGGGCTGATAATTCCCCGAGGTGGAGCCGAGGGGAATTATCAGCCTGAAGTGTCCATATACACCATAATTCCCAAGCAGCAAGACCTTATAGCACTTATTACCCGGCTAATAAATACAATTAATAATTTGACTCAAAACTAAAAACAAAATGAAGTATTTCCTTGTTTACAGACGGCTGAAAGTGTTCCACAAGTGTTGCGCTCGCGGGTGGCCATGGAAAACAAGGAAGTGCCGATCAAATAGAATCCATTTTCTGTTACTACGTCATCTATTTCTCGCCTCAAATGTTTTTAAAAACATTCTTCAGAGCAACGTTTGGTTGTAAATGACGCTGTGTGTTTGTTTAGGGGGCTGACATGTTGGATAATTCCACGCAGTGCAGCCTGAATACAGCAGCTGCTCTGAGCCGTTGATTAGGCAGCGGTGAATTATAGAGCGGAGTGGTCATTATACGCCTATAATTCACCGCTGATTTCAGCGCTCGACCAATCAGAATCAAGCATCCAAACAAGCCGGGTAATATGGAGTAGTTTCTGAGTAGTGTGGAGGTGAACGTGTTTTGCAAACATTCAAAATATTGCAGTTGATATGAAAAGCAAATCATCTTGACATCAGACAAAAGATTCATTAAACTGAACATTTCTTCTACCATGAAATTGATCATTTTACTATAAATCAATCTGTTACTATGTTTACTATAGTGTAGAATTTTATCTCTAAGCTGACGTTTAGTGACTTTTCAAATGTAATTAGAATGTTAATTACTTGTTATTTCTTGTTATTAGAATGCTGAATCATTATAGCTATTATTTTGTATAATAATTGAGTTATTCAATTAATTTAACCCATTCTGTTATTGCATTCCATGTTTCATTTTGCTTAACAATCAGCACATTGTTAGTAATCTTTCTATTTGTGAAATATCAGTTTTCTAACCATTCCAACCATGTGTTTTCTCTTTTCATGAATGATGAATGTGAACGTGAACTAGCTCCATGTGAGTATCAGATTTACATCAAGTTTTCACCATAGCAGAATACAAGCTGAAGGAGTCTTAACCAATTAAACCCTCTAAAGACCTGAGTTAACTCTGTACTTGGACCACTGTTTCCCTCACCACCACATGTCTCTGTTAAAAATAGCAGATCTACAAGCTCACAGCGTGTGGCGTTGCAATGCGTTTAGAGCTTGTAGAGCCTAAATATTTGGTTAATGTTCCCCCCTGAAAGTAGATGTTGGGGTTCGAGTGTTAAATGTCACAGTGAATTGTAGCTATATCCTACATTGCTTGACGTTTTAAAGTCTAACTATCTAGAGGATAGTTATGTTTTTGTTTTAATTAACATAACCCCAAATAATTAGATAAAATGTAAATTACTCAAAAGGTTCATGACAATCGTGCACTCTATCATAGTGATACTACTCTACTAGTAAGACGCCTCAGGGCGACATGCAACCAAGGGCGAGGTCGCGCCATGTCTTGGCCATCTGGCAAGTGATGTATATCGGACCAGTTACCCATATATGGAGACCCCTGGTACCATATGGAGATCTATGTACTGTATATGGAGATATGCTGTGAGAGCCCAAACATGCTTACTCAGTTATTTGTTATGTGAAAGTCCTATGACGTCTATGACATCTGACATCATACAGACAATCCCTTGTATGCCCATACATGGAGATCCCTGTCTGTAGAATCAGCCACACAGATATGGGCTGTTTTGACCATATATGGATTCTGTTAGTGTGGTATGTGGCCGATGTGGCCTCCATATATGGGCATTCCCATATGAAGTCCTGTAAGATATAGGCTTAAATTTTAATGACATCAGGGATCTCCATGTATGGGCGTAAAAGGGATTCTGTTAGTGTGGTTCCCCTGACATCACAGTGAAGTCAGAGTGTGATGTCAGAGCGGCAAACCCGTTATGTTAGAGTGGTTCCCCTGACTTCACAGTGACGTCAGAGCGGCAAACCCATAGACCGTAAAAAAGTGTACACATCCGTCCAGACAGACGTCTACGGACAAGCTGTGATGGTTCTGATAGTAAACGGTGACCTGTGGTCACAATAACAGTGAGTGACAGTCAGGGCCCTAAAATAAAGCTCATAATCCCAGCTCATATTCCTTAATTAAGTGATAACGGCATCATCTTATGCAAGGACACAACAGATTGATCATTATGATTAATGAAGCAAGCCATTATTTTGTATAATAATTGAGATAGTCAATTAATTTAACCTATTATCGCATTCCTTAACAATTTGCTAATTATTAGTAATCTTTCAGTTTTGTGAAGTATCAGTTTTCTAATTATTCCAACCATGTGTTTTCTCTTTTTCATGAATGATGAACGTGAACTAGTTGGTAAGTATCAAATCAATCCTTCATGTAGATCCAATGTTTTACATCAAGTTTTCACCATAGCAGAATACAAACTGAAGGATTCTAAACCAATGAAACCCTCTATACTTAATGAAACAGACTCTGTAATTGGACCCCTTTCTCCCGCTATACAAATCTCTTTGTAAACAAAACAGCCAAACTACAAGCTTACATCTTATTGCGGTGCAACGCGTTGTGAGCTTGTATATTGGCTATCCAGAGCCCACCCAAACATGCATCCTGCCCACCCAATCAAAATTAACCTTCTCTTAATGCGGCCCGCAGGTTGATACTGGAATACTGGTACATTATTGATTTCAGCTGTTACAATTCCAAACATGCAAACATTGGGCCCGATTCACCAACCTACTTACGAACGTTCTTACGAAGAAATTTGTTCTTAGACCCTTTTAAGAAGTTTTTTAAGAAGATTTGGCATACACCAATGTTTTCTTAGCTGTGATTTGTTCTTATGTTAAGAAAAAATCTACGCACACTGTAGAGCACTCTTAGGGTGGCCTTTTAGTTCTTAAGTGTGACATGCTGTGCTAAAATAATTTATTCTTTAAGTTTCTTCAATTCTACAGTTGTATAATAATATGATTTAAATCACCAAAATATTTGTATGATATCTTTAGAGCAGTGGTTCTCAAAGTGTGGTTTGGGGACCCCCAGGGATCCTTTAGGAAGTTCCAGGGGGTCCACTGTAAAACGAGGAAGAGTTTTACCATTTTAACCCAGTTTTAAACTTTGAAAATAGCCGATCTACAAGCTCACAACGCATTACTATTACAGCCCATTTTGAGCTTGTAGATCGGATATTTTTTAAACACTATGATGAATCTTGAAAAATCTTCCCAGGCAGAAAATATTTTCAGGTGGGGGTCTGCAGAATGCATGTCAATGAGGTGGTACTTGACATGAAAATGTTTAGAACCACTGCTTTAGACTAGTTTTCAACAGGTCTGAAAATTGCAAAATGCCCCCCCCCCCCCCCCCCCCATAACCCAACTCCCTACTACACCCTCACCCCCATATCCCAACAGCTGCCACACGCCCATTTTCCTGTCCCCTTCCTACCTGAAAGCCCCCCTTGCACCATATCCCAACCACACCCCTACCCCTACTTCACCCCATTACATACCAAGCAGCTGCTAACTTAAAGCCTCTCTATACCCACCCACCAGCTTTCAGTAATACAATGTTTTATATCCACTAATAATGCGATTTCCAAACATGAAATATTGATAACATTCTAATTTCAGCAAATTTACCTTGATTTCTATAGTGAAATAATAAAATACATTCATTCATTAAATACAAATAATTAGCTGTTCACTTCAGAAGTACCTCCACAGAAGTATTGATATATATCTTTTTAATGTTTGGAGTCTAGTGTTCCACCATCTTTACACTTTAGGGATTTTTTACTTCATTTCCTCAACTTTATTTCTGTGAGTGATTTCTTGTGTTTCTGTGTACAGCAATCAAACACAGGTGTGACTGCAGAGAGTGTCATGAGGCCTTATATGGGGATTTGTGGGTGGCTCCCTATGGTAATAGGGATGCAAATTAGGATATGTGGGGCGTCTACCTATGATAATTAGTATTAGCTGGCACACCCCTTCAAGTTACGAGGGTTGGCATTCATCATGAAAAGAACATAGTTAAGAACAATTTTCCCTTCCTAAGAACGTTTCATGAATCGGACTCAACTTCACTTAGGAATTCACTTAGGAAGAAATTTAAGAACAGGTTAAGAAGAAAGTTAAGAACTTATTGGTGAATGAGGCCCATTGTCCATATTAGTAGCCTAATGAAGTATAAATGTTAGCCTTTTTTTATGTCCAACGTATTTTCATTTAAGTTCATAAAGTTAACATGAGTATAACTAAACACATTTTAAATTAAATCAAAATGTTACATTTCAATTAAAAAATAACAAAAAGTTATTCAGGATTCCAATTAAAAAAAAATCTAAAATAGCAGATCTACAAGCTCAAAACGCGTCACAGTGCGACGCGTTTTGAGCTTGTAGATCGGCTATGTTTGATTCTTTTGTATGAGATATACTAGAATGACAAAGTAGGATGTAAGCAATATGCAATGTGGCCCTCTGGAGTGAAGGTGGAAATATAGTGGCCCTCACCATCATGAAAGTTGCCCACCTCTGCTATAAACCAACTTGTCATAGCAAGCAGAAAAAACAAACAAATAAACAAAGAAACAAACAAAACACTCTTAATGTATACTATAGTGTAGAATTGTATCTCTAAGCTGACATTTAGTCACTTCACAAATGAAATTACAATGTTGAAAAGAATGCTGAATCATGATTTATATGAGGCAAGATATTATATTGTATGATAGTTATTATTGTATCCCATTCTATTATTGATTTCCATATTTCAGGTAACAATTAGAAAAGTATTAATAAACTTTCTGTTTGTGAAGTATCAGTTTTCTAATTATTCCAACCATGTGTTTTCTCTTTTCATGAATGATGAACGTGAACTAGTGAGTAAGTATCAAATCAATCCTTCATGTAGATCCAATGTTTTACATCATGTTTTCACCATAGCAGAATACAAACTGAAGGATTCTAAACCAATGAAACCCTCTATACTTAATGAAACAGACTCTGTAATTGGACCCCTTTCTCCCTCTATACAAATCTCTTTGTAAACAAAACAGCCAAACTACAAGCTTACATCTTATTGCGGTGCAACGCGTTGTGAGCTTGTATATTGGCTATCCAGAGCCCACCCAAACATGCATCCTGCCCACCCAATCAAAATTAACCTTCTCTTAATGCGGCCCGCAGGTTGATACTGGAATACTGGTACATTATTGATTTCAGCTGTTACAATTCCAAACATGCAAACATCGTCCATATTAGTATAGCCTAATGAAGTAGAAATGTTAGCCTTTTTTATGTCCAACGTATTTTCATTTAAGTTCATAAAGTTAACATGAGTATAACTAAACGTATTTTAAATTAAATCAAAAAGTTACATTTCAATTAAAAAATAACAAAAAATTATTCAGGATTCCAATTAAAAAAATCTAACCTCGGTTCGAAGTGGAGCGGTGAATCTGAGCAGCTATACCCTGTGTGTGTGAAGCGCTATGTGTTCTAGATCTGTTTTTGATTCTGTGTTTTAGATCTGTTTTTGATTCTGTGTTATATATCTATGTTTTTGATTCTATGTGTTCTAGATCTATGTTGTTGATTCTATATGTTCTAGATCTGTGTTTTTGATTCTGTGTTCTAGATCTGTGTGCATGTGTGTGTGTGTGTGTGTGTGTGTGTGTGTGTATGTGTGTGTGTGTGTGTGTGTGTGTGTGTGTGTGTGTGTGTGTGTGTGTGTGCCTGCACAACAGCGCCCCTCCTTTAACATGTGTGTTGTGTGTGGCCACTCATGGTATTGCCAGGCTACGGACATAGCCAGCCAGCCACATAGCCAGCCAGCCACATAGCTAGCCAGCCAGCCACAGACATACCTGTCTATTGGGAGCGCTTTCACCGCTCCAAAAAAATCTAAAATAGCAGATCTACAAGCTCAAAACGAGTCACGGTGCGACGCGTTTTGAGCTTGTAGATCGGCTATTTTTGATTCTTTTGTATGAGATATACTAGAATGACAAAGTAGGACGTAAGCAATATGCAATGTGGCCCTCTGGAGTGAAGGTGGAAATATAGTGGCCCTCACCATCAGGAAAGTTGCCCACCTCTGCTATAAACCAACTTGTCATAGCAAGCAGAAAAACAAACAAATAAACAAAGAAACAAACAAAATACTCTTAATGTATACTATAGTGTAGAATTGTATCTCTAAACTGACATTTAGTCACTTCACAAATGAAATTACAATGTTGAAAAGAATGCTGAATCATGATTTATATGACGCAAGATATTATATTGTATGATAGTTATTATTTTATCCCATTCTATTATTGATTTCCATATTTCAGGTAACAATTAGAAAAGTATTAATAAACTTTCTGTTTGTGAAGTATCAGTTTTCTAATTATTCCAACTATGTGTTTTCTCTTTTCATGAATGATGAACGTGAACTAGCCTGTAAGTATCAAATCAATCCTTCATGTAGATCCAATGTTTTATATCATGTTTTCACCATAGCAGAATACAAACTGAAGGATTCTAAACCAATGAAACCATCTCTACTTAAAGGGATATTTCACATTAAAAAAAAAAACTTTAGGTAATTGTATCATCTAATAAGGCTTTTATGAACACCCTGAACAGTTTTTAATTTGCTTAATTCAGTATTTGGATATTTGATGTAAATGTTACCAGGCCCTCCTCCTCCAGTGCTTCTCCCCATACACACCCATTGTAACTTCAAACTCCATTTTAACCATGATAGATTAAAAAATACAAATAAATTAAAAAAGTTATTGAAAAAAAAACACGGCCTGCAGTATTAGGAGGCTAGTATGAGTCACCAGAAAAACAAATGTGTTTAATG
Organism: Nannobrachium achirus; assembly: GCF_963921795.1. Taxonomy (NCBI): domain Eukaryota; kingdom Metazoa; phylum Chordata; class Actinopteri; order Myctophiformes; family Myctophidae; genus Nannobrachium; species Nannobrachium achirus. Next base: position 2,330,953 of record NC_137815.1, read on the forward strand.
AATCTATCAGAGTTTGGATTTACAATGGGTGTGTATGGGGATTTTACTTCATGTAGATCCAATTATAGATCAAAGTGTTTTATAAAGTTGTTAGAATGAATGCTGAATCATTATTAAGCAAGCTCTTATGTTGTATAATAATAGACCCGTTTCTTGTTTACAAACATTGAGACTAAATGCACAGGTGACTGTATTATGTAATCAATTCCACCAATCCCCAAACCTGTTGTTTTGGGGAGCGCTGGTTTCATTGGCTAATTTTGGTACCGACCTGCGCACGCATCTAGTTCTTATCAGTGTAACGTGGACCAGAAATACGTCTATTGAGTTAGTCGATGCATTTAACCCATTCTGTTATTGCATTCCATTTTCAGTTTCAGGGCCGGTTCTAGGGGGATCAGGGGTGGGCAGAGCCCTATAGGTGGTGGTTGGGGATAGGGCCTTTCTGTGTGGAGTTTGCATGTTCTCCCCGTGTCTCCTAGGGTTGATACCCTCACAAAAACATGCAGTAATCCTGGTCTCTATAATGCCTCCCCCTGGCCATCTGGGGAAAGGAACTGGTTGGAATAACGTGTTCCTTCCACGCGCTACGTCCAAACCGGGGAAATCCCCCCTGTCAGGTGAAAAGAAGCAACTTGGACTCCTCATGCATAGAAAGAAGCATGAGGTCAGTCTGTTGTCTCCCCAGGCACGGCAGAGGGAGAGCAGAGCCCAGGATTACTTAGGTAATTGGCACTGGGTGAAAAATGGGTTACAAAATCGTGGGATAAAAATTGTGGGAAACAAAAGACCAAAATAGGGCCCTGTGTGTCAGAGCAGTTCCCGATGTAGTCTGACAAATGTAATTACATTCCAATCTCACAATTCATCCTATTTATTTTCATAATTATTCCATTAAGGTGAGCTCTTTCTTAACATACTGTACACAGAAACAGAATGCATGTTAATAGCAGATATAAAGGATGGCATGCTGAGGAAGATTAAATTAACAAATCAGAAGATTATGTATGCGATAAGGTCTTGCTGCGCGGTCATTATGGCGTATATAGACACGACGGGCTGATAATTCCCCGAGGTGGAGCCGAGGGGAATTATCAGCCTGAAGTGTCCATATACATCATAATGACCAAGCAGCAAGATCTTATAGCACTTATTACCCGGCTAATAAATACAATTAATAATTTGACTCAAAACTAAAAACAAAATTAAGTATTTCCTTGTTTACAGACGGCTGAAAGTGTTCCACAAGTGTTGCGCTCGCGGGTGGCCTTGGAAAACAAGGAAGTGCTAATCAAATAGAATCCATTTTCTGTTACTACGTCGTCTATTTCTCGCCTCAGAGCAACGTTTGGTTGTAAATGACGCTGTGTGTTTGTTTAGGGGGCTGACATGTTGGATAATTCCACGCAGTGCAGCCTGAATACAGCAGCTGCTCTGAGCCGTTGATTAGGCAGCGGTGAATTATAGAGTGGAGTGGTCATTATACGCCTATAATTCACCGCTGATTTCAGCGCTCGACCAATCAGAATCAAGCATCCAAACAAGCCGGGTAATATGGAGTAGTTTCTGAGTAGTGTGGAGGTGAACATGTTTTGCAAACATTCAAAATATTGCAGTTGATATGAAAAGCAAATCATCTTGACATCAGACAAAAGATTCATTAAACTGAACATTTCTTCTACCATGAAATTGATCATTTTACTAAATCAATCTGTTACTATGTTTACTATAGTGTAGAATTTTATCTCTAAGCTGACGTTTAGTGACTTTTCAAATGTAATTATAATGTTAATTACTTGTTATTTCTTTTTATTAGAATGCTGAATCATTATAGCTATTATTTTGTATAATAATTGAGTTATTCAATTAATTTAACCCATTCTGTTATTGCATTCCATGTTTCATTTTGCTTAACAATCAGCACATTGTTAGTAATCTTTCTATTTGTGAAGTATCAGTTTTCTAACCATTGCAACCATGTGTTTTCTCTTTTCATGAATGATGAATGTGAACGTGAACTAGCTGCATGTGAGTATCAGATTTACATCAAGTTTTCACCATAGCAGAATACAAGCTGAAGGAGTCTTAACCAATTAAATCCTCTACAGACCTGAGTTTACTCTGTATTTGGACCACCGTTTCCCTCTACACCAAATTTCTCTGTTAAAAATAGCAGATCTACAAGCTCACAGCGTGTGGCGTTACGATGCGTTTAGAGCTTGTAGAGCCGAATTTTTTGATCCAATGTTTTACATCATGTTTTCACCATAGCAGAATACAAACTGAAGGATTCTAAACCAATGAAACCCTCTATACTTAATGAAACAGACTCTGTAATTGGACCCCTTTCTCCCGCTATACAAATCTCTTTGTAAACAAAACAGCCAAACTACAAGCTTACGGTTGCGTTGTGAGCTTGTATATTGGCTATCCAGAGCCCACCCAAACATGCATCCTGCCCACCCAATCAAAATTAAAAAAAGAAAAAAAGAAAAAATCTAAAACTAAAATATCAATTTACAGGTTAGATTAAAGGTGCACACAGTAACTTTCATGTATTCAGAGATTCAAATCCAGATCTTGTGCTGATCTTTAAAGTGAATGGCAGCCGATACTCTGGTTTGATTAAAGTAACACCCAAACACACCTTGGCACAGTGCCCAGATTACCACACCCATAATAGCAACATGGGCATTGGTCACACCTCCATGTCTTCATTTAATTAATAAGACCTGCCCTTAATTAAGACCAAAACAGGGCCCTGTGTGTCAGAGCAGTTCCTCATGTAGTCTGACAGATGAGATTACATTCCAATCATCATAATCCTATTTATTTACATAATTATTCCATTAACATGAGCTCTTCCTTAACATACTGTACACAGAAACAGAATGCATGTTAATAGCAGATATAAATGATGGCATACTGAGGAAGATTAAATGAATGAATCAGAAGATTATTATGGAGTAGTTTCTGAGTAGTGTGTAGGTGAACGTGTTTTGCATACGTTCAAAATATTGCAGTTGATATGATTTTGAATAATAATTATAATAATATAAGGGTAATAATAATTATAATTTGTTATTAGAATGCTGAATCATTATAGTTATTATTTTATTATAATTGAGTTAATTAATTGAACTGATTCTGTTATTGCACTTGGACCACTGTTTCCCTCTACACCAAATTGCTCTGATAAAAATACTGTAGCAGATCTACAAGCTCACAGCGTGTGGCGTTACGATGCGTTTAGAGCTTGTAGAGCCAAATTTTTTGGTTAATGTTCCCCCCTGAATGTGGACGTTGGGGTTCAGGTGTTTAAATGTCACAGTGAATTGTAGCTATATCCTACATTGCTTGACGTTTTAAAGTCTAATGTTTTCTTAACCCTTAAGTGCTGTTCGGGTCATTTTGACCCGGTTTACATTTTTATTTGGAAAAAAAAGGTAGAAGTTTAAATTGTTTCCACCTGAAACTCACTGGCCTTAAAGATTCTTCTGAGATAAACATGTAAAAAATATATTTTTGCACTACACCCATGCTACACCCCCCTCATATTTTTTGAACCTTAAGTGCTGTTCGGGTCATTTTGACCCGGAAGCACAGATGCACAGAAATACACAGTATTATGCCAAAACAGAGACACACAGTCACCCCCACTTGTCACCCCCACTTCTAACACCCCCCTTCCGAAGCCCCATTCCGAACCCCCCCCCCCCCCTTTCTGCACCCCCCCCCCCCCTCCCCACACTTAACCCCTGATGCACAGAAATGCAAGGAATCATGTACAAACACAGATACACAATCACCCCCTAACCCCTTCCACCCCTCCAACCCCCCTCACCTCGCCCTTATCCCCTCCCCTCCAAACCCCCCAACCCAACCCCCCCCACCTCCCTCCCTCCCACCCCCCCCCGCCACCCCCAGATGCACAGAAATAAAAGAAAGCATGTATACTAACACAGACACACAGTCACCTCCTTCCCCCCCTCCCCCCTCCTATTGCCCTCACCCCCCCACACCCTTCACCCCCTCTCCTCCTCACCCCTCCCCTCCTCACCCCCTCTCCTCCTCACCCCTCCCCTCACCCCTCCCCTCCTCACCCCTCACTTATCTGAAGTTTTCCTTGTGACTGTACTGTATCTTAGGGGAAATTTTACATTATTTTACATAAACATAAGGTGCTGTAAAGTAACACTGTATTTCAGGGGTGCAGTGGATGCAAATGTTGTTTACAGGGGTGCCCTGAGACCAAAGTGTTTGAAAACCTGTCCTAGTGTATACGTTCAAGTGTATATTCATATTATGTGACGTTCATGTGTGTTCACATGTGTGTTCAGCTCTATGTGAGAATGATGTCCTGTTGAACCACAAGTATTCAATTAATGGGCATGTTGTTCATAACAATATTGTCTGATTTTCATTTTGTCCTATAAGCATGAGCAATATTGCCCAGTATTAAATAAAGTAGTTTTTTTACATGAATTTCAGCTAAATCATTAAAAACGCCTAGCTATTTCAGTGTTTAATGTGATATAGCAGAGCAAGAATGCAAACATTTACCATATATATCATATGAATTGTTTGGTATTGAGTCAAAGTCAATGTATCATGATGATTTGTTAAGTTAAAATTTATATTAGTGTTGTTTTTTTTAAACCAAATACCCCCCGGGTCAAAATGACCCGAACAGAACGAAGGTGTAGTGAATCTGAACAGAACTTAAGGGTAGGACAACTTTAGTTTTTTACAACAAGGGTTCATATTTTAGATTGTAATTAAAGAATATATTTCAGGCCTGAAATTGAAGGCCCGGCCCTAACTGGGCTGACCGGCCCGGCCCGACTAATTAACATACATTTTAGGCTCTAACTGGCCCGTTAACGCCGGGTGGGTGCAACCCTGGTTTTCCCGGTGAACCTGAGCACAGCGGTGGGGCACGGTAGTTTGGGGATCACACACCACTGACTATTGCAGATGATGGAGAGGTTATATATACAGTATATAGCTTTATGTAATGAGAGGCACTCTTGCCAATTTCGTAAGATACTTGTCGCCAATGGACGACTCCCGGCTCCGCCCCCTCCAAAAGCTGCCTCCACCACTATCACAGCGCGCCGCTATTGGCTTCATTCACTTCAATGGGAAATACGGCGGATTGTACACACCTTTTACACATTAAATACTAATTCAGTGTTGGACCCAGAGCTTCGAAATCTCTTCCTGGTCCGTCGGCAGGGCAAGGCATGCATTGGAGGAAGGTGTAGTAGCTTACACGGCTAATGGAACAAAACTATGGAACAAAACCGCAGAGGAATATTTGGGAAATAAAGGAATGAGGAAGCCCCTGTCTGTTGGACCACAGATCGCGTTTTTTTATATAAAAAAGCCGATTTAAATATGAATACACTGTGTTGGCTAAAAGGCCATTGACCCATGACTACAACACCTTATTTGTTATGTAAAATAGCTACTGATCAAGTAGCCTAATGATGATTGAACAACGCGAAGTGTATTTTTTCTGACATGCAACAGGGGATGCGTGCAGGTGCGTCACAAGAGGGGGAAGAGGGACTGAGTTACTAAGGCCCAAGGTGGAAGGGCCTTAATTATTTTATACTTTAGCTATCGAAAAATAGCAGATTATATAAACTCGAGAGTGCCGCGCAGCGAGCTTGTATATCTGCTATTTTTGAAATCCCCAGATGAAGAACATTCATGTGGGCCCGCAGTGAATCCTTGTACCCAGGGCCCAGAATTTGTGCGACGACACCCTTGGCTGTATTTGCAACTCGCTGCGGCTAAAACCTTTCGGAATCGAGACGTTTTAACGCCAGAGATATCATTTATAAGCAATCGACATGATAAGAAACATGTAGGCCTAGCCTACATTTGAAGCAGTTTATTCTGGTTGTTGTGAAATAAGAGAAATAGACAGAGTAGGATACTGTCTACCTCATTCGTCGCTATAGGCTGTTTAAACACCATCATCACAGATCAAATAAATACATTAACACGCCGTTTAGGCGTCAAATTCACTGGTAGTTATATTTATTAGTTGTCTTTCTTACCTTATGTAGGCCTACACAACTGTCCAGTCCAGTGATAAGTTGCTTTATATCAGATGAAGTAGCCTATTCCTTGGTGCTTCTTCATATAAACACATACAATGTTTGTGTTGGTATAAATGAGTAGCCTACACATATTTTCTCAGTTCATATGACTTGATGAAAGTAACTCATATTCCGCCCAGCCTGGGCGGCCCAGGTCAATAACACTAATCATTATAATGGCATGAATCGATCTAAACAAATAAAGTCTGTGCTGATAATGATGATGGTAGTATGCTTATGGCTTATGTTAGGCAGGCCACTTAATAGATATATAGATAGATAGATATCTTTATTATCCCAAGGGGGATAATCAGTAGCTATTTAACATAACAAATAATGTGTTGATGTTATAGTCATGAGCCATTTAGCCAATACAGTGTATTCATATTTAAATCTTTCCGAGTCAGTGTAAAACGGCTCTGAATCCAGCAGAGAACTTCTGTATTCTCTGCTGCTTTGTTTTAATAATATGCCTACATATTTTTCTAATTTCATGCCAGGTCTTGTTGACGGATTTGGAAGAGATTTCGACGCTCTGGGTCCAAAACGCGACATGCAGTGTGTCTGTGTGTGACATTCTCCTCCATCGTGCTGACAGTGTTGTTGAATGAGGGCTGTCGGACTTCAAAGCAGTAACGTGGAGGGAAAGGTGGGGGCGGAGCTACCGGGAGTCATGTATTGCAAGATATTTAAAAGTTATTTCTTTCCACTACTAACTAGACTAAGGATTTATATTGTCTGTGTTATTGTTTACAACCACAATTATTCACGTGTGGAAAGATTGCAGTTCCACTAGTTTTACTAGTAGGCTAGAGTGTAGGCTTAGAAGCCTTTTCAGAAGTTAATTTAACTCTTATTCTGCTTTGAACGTTCCTGTTGGCCCCAATTTTAACGAGTGAGGACGGCCAATACGGCGCTCGTTCGTTTACCTCGTCTGATGACTGTAAGCTGATGAGGGGTCGTGCCGCCGTGTACTGTAATCACATCGCGAGCAGTGATGTTCTTAAAAATCCATTATGCGTTTACATCAACAGAGACCATTTTGCTTCCGTGTTGATTATCTCAGGCCCTGGGGCTTTGTGTGCTCTTCCTCTTCCCATTGTATAGCAAGAGGAAGCGGCCACATTCAAATTAATGGCATTACGCCCCCCTCTGCTGGCTGGCCTGCGAAAGCGCAGCCTACCAGGCAATATAAGGCAAAAAAAAAAGGAAAAAAAAAAAGTCTCATAATCTACTATAACGTTGCAAAGGTAAGCCACTTTTTGATGGCGCCAGACCCAATAAATAAATAAATAATCTGGCAGTAAGAGAGTTAATGTTTTCCATTTAATGACTTCCTTTATCCTCATCTAATCTTGCGCTAATGCACACAACTGTTTTCACCAGGTTTTAAGGTCTTATTTTAGTTGTTTCTCATAAGCTCGCGACCCTCCTTGCCCATTGGCCCCCACTGTTGCGCTCAGGTTCACCGGGAAAACCGCGGTTGCCGGGTGGGTATGGTCGGATTAGGAAAAAATTCTACTCATAGTCACTATCATAGTGGAACTCTACTCTATCATTGTGGTACTACTCTATAACAGTGACTGACAGTCAGGGCTCTATTTTCATTGTCTTAAAGGAGGACTTCACCACTTTTCAACCTGTCTTCGTAATAGGTCCTCACTAATGTTCATGATAAAATAGCACAATTTGTACCAGCTCTTTTGCCTTAACTTAACTCATACAGTGCCATCCGGCCACAAGGGGCGCTAGAGTGCCAGAAATTCCTCCATAGACCTTCTTTATAGCTTTCGTCGACCCTCTCCCAACTGGCTTGTGTTTTCACTCCAGTCAATGCTATGGGTGACTAGAGGAGGAAGCTAGCTGACACGTAGCCAAAATGCTAACCCATTTAGAAGCCCGATCTAAAGCTATTTCAGCCGCAAAAAACTTTCTCTTTGGGTCTGGGAACACAATCCGAAGAAAATCCTGTCTAAAGATGTGATTTATTATTGGAGTGGGCGGCGCAATGCGGCCGTTAGCGCGAATACGGCCCGTGGATGGCCGAGTCTAAGTCCCGGGCATGGATGGACGTCTAGACCGTGGCTTCGTTGAGGCCTCCGATTAAATAATTCATTTTATTAAATATCCCGGACATGTTCGGGATAGGCACCCTGGAATACGTCCCGGTACCGGTACCGGTACCGAGGTTTTTTTTGGGGGGCTCTAAACTTTATTTTAAACCATTTTCAATGGAATAAATCGTCGGAGCATCTAGCGTCTCTCGTTGGTGAGCGCTGGGCGAGCCGGGACCACCCACGTTGCTCCAAGCAGCTCGGGGTAAGTAAAATAGCAAATAAAAAATTGTTTTTGATCCCGAATATCCCGAACATGTTCGGGATAAGCACTTAAAGGGTTAAGACTTGGAGGTGTAGCAAATGCTGTTTGTCTGTTCTGAGTGGCCAAACAGCATTTGCCAGGCATCCAGGTCTTAAGTTAAGGCATAAAAGCTACTTAAGACAATCAAAATAGAGCCCTAAGTCTCATATCAATGAGCAGCTCCAGTCATGTTGCTGCTGGTAAACTGAGAAACAGGTTGGGAAGTGTAACCACTCTCATTACTTTATATTTACATTTAACATATTTTTTTCATATTTTTTTTATGAAGTCAAAATCAATCTTCTGTGTTTACAGTTGGTTTTTGTCACATTCCTAAGACAAATATTTGAATCGAGTAAATTTACCCCCATTGATTCCGGATGGGGACCCGTTTCGAAACGGGTCCCCATCCGGAACGAATGGGGGTAAATTTATTGTTATCACATTTTTCACACAGTAATCAATAGAAAAAAAGGCATTTTGGGGCTGAACTACTCCTTTAAAGGGATCCCTGGCTAAATTATGACAAATATGCCTTAATACATTATAATTGTCCTCTATAAATACAATGTAAAATTAAAAACACCTTAAATATTGTATTTCTTCTAGAAATAGCTAATCTTTCACTCAAGAGGGGAAATGCCTGTCGCAAGTTGATGATGTCATAAATCCATGTATGAGCTATCCCTATAGAATTTATGGCATGCATGTGAAAATAAAAACAAACTTTAATTCCTTTAATATATGAGAATAACTTTAATAATATGAGCATCAAATCAATATTTCAAATGTTTGTGTGTTGTTGTTTTGTGCCATAAATTCCATAGGGATAGACCACACATGGTTTCATGACATCATCAACTTGCGACGGGCATTTCCCGTATTGAGTGAAAGATTCGCTATTTCTAGAAGAAATACAATATTTAAGGTGTTTTAAATTTTACATTGTAGTTATAGAGGACAATTATAATGTATTAAGGCATATTTGTCGTATTAGCCAGGGATCCTTTTAACTCATTGACTGCCACCATTAAAAGTGAACTATCAAGCTAGGTTGCCAAGCATTTCTTGATTTTTTACCATGTTTACCATTTTTTTTTAAATTCTGTCTAATGATGACTATGTCATGCCATGGCCCAGATGAAAGAGGATAACTTCTAGTTTCCACAGAAAAAAAAACTATGTTTTTATCATGTACACTTCTTTAGTTATAGCCATTTGAAAACCCTTGTTTCACCAAAACCAAGCCCTCTCAGAATAACAACTGGAGAAAAAGAAGTTTTTGTGAATGGTCTCTTTTCAAGCAAACAACTCATTTTTTTTACTCACAGCTCTTTATTTATTACATCAGATGCTTACTTTATGATTTGAAACAAAAACAATATTTTCTTACAGTGTAATGGGCACATTGTCTGTCCGTCCGTCACACGTCACACTTTTGCACGTCACATCGTATCTCCGCAACCGTTGCCCCGATCCATGCCAAATTTCGCACACACACTCCTTGCCTGCCAACCTACAACCTCCACCCATCAATTCTCACATGCCCCTCTTCTAGCGCCACCATGAGGCCGATTCTTGCAAAACACATTTTTGGACACTGCTCCTACAATATTTGCCCTCAAATCACGCAAATCGGTACACAGTATGTCTACACTCATCTCATCAACATGGATATGTCCCATTTAGCGCCACCTTCAGGCCGATTTTTCAAAACACATTTTTGGACACTACTCCTACAGATTTTGCCCTAAAATCACGCAAATCGCTACACAGTATGTCTACACTCATGTCATCAAAATGGATCTGTCCCATATAGCGCCACCATCAGGCCGATTTTTTCAAACACATTTTTGGACACTGCTCCTACAGAATTTGCCCTAAAATCACACAAATCGGTACACAGTATGTCTACACTCATGTCATCAAAATGTGTCTGTCTATCGTCGACGTCGAGCACCGCTTGCATGCTCATAGTCAATCTCTGCGTGGTACCGTTCGAAACAAAGCCTCCTGTGCAAAGGCACAAGACACAGAGGGCAGTAGAATGAGGTCTCACTCCTTTTCTTATGTATTTTGCTGCAGATGTAGCAGACCCTTGTAGGGTTTCTCCTTCGTGGTCTGGGCGGTATCTTCTCAGGGACATGGGCTGACCTCCTCACACTCCGAGGATCGGGCCAGAGGGGTTGGGTGGGTCGCGGGGTGCACCAGGCTTCGACAATGGCTTCGGTGAAGCTCAGGAGCTCCTATATACACACACACACACACACACACACACACACACACACACACACACACACACATATATATATATATATATATACACACACACACACACACACACACACACACACACACACACACACACACACACACATATATATATATATATATATATATATATATATATATATACACACACATATATATATATATATATATATATATATATATATATATATATATATATATTTATATACACATATATATATATATATATATATATATATATATATATATATATATATATATATATATATATAAAAAATATCATTATTTTTATCTTACCTTTGCCTGTTCCTTTGCTTGAAGGTCTCTGTGTCCCAGTGCCTGACAGAGAAGCACTTCCTTGATCAGCTTCTGAAAACGCATACCAAAATAAAATACATTATTTACTCCTCAAATTGAATGAAAAGTTCTGTTTCCATGTGTGTGTGTGTGTGTGTGTGTGTGTGTGTGTGTGTGTGTGTGTGTGTGTGTGTGTGTGTGTGTGTGTGTGTGTGTGTGTGTGTGTGTGAGAAAAGCATCAATGCTATATGAGATACATAAAGGTTTGCTGTGGGTGTATGTGTACTATGGGTATGCAGGGGTACTGCATGGTGAAAATGGGAATATGTATTTTACTGTTATGGGTAATGACAAAACATCAATACCTTGACTAGAATAACTTGAACAGAAAAATACATTTATATTTGCCATTATGCTGTTTTATTTTGAACATATTGACATGGGAAATGTTTTAGGCATTTAGTAGACCCAGAGCGATTAGTTACTCATCTAAATAAATAAATACATTATACAGAATATACTGTGTGTGTGTGTGTGTGTGTGTGTGTGTGTGTGTGTGTGTGTGTGTGTGTGTGTGTGTGTGTGTGTGTGCACGCGCGCGCAATGTGTGCTGCATGTGCACAACTTACGCGCATAGAAAGGGTCGTCTTTGCGGTTGCGTGTTGCTCTCCGGGGGTGCCACTCACAATCATCAGAGCCCTAGAATGGAGAGTTGCGTCACTCCCGTTCACTTCATGGGGCCAGGTCTTCTACGCACACATCTATTGGCGTATAGTGATAAACGGCCAACCGGAAGTTTACAAAATGCATTGAAGTCTATGAGGTGTAAAGTGACAATGAACCACGTGACCAGCGCTGTTTCTGACCCCGCGGTGACACCACTCTCTGATTATACTGCTCTGACAATCATCAGTGCTGCCGATGACATCATCTGCATCGGACACGGATCTGTACAGTACACATCATTTGATCGAGTGAATAATTTAGCGAAAGTTAGTTAGTCAGGAAAGTAGGCTACAAAGTGATGCGCTGTGAACTTGCACTGACTGCTATCTGCTGTTTTTGAATGGATCAATGATATGGATAATACATACATCTCACTCTGGGACTGGGAGAGCGTCTCGATGTTATCTCTCGGCGACATGGGCATGGCAGAGCGTTCTTCGCGTGGCCTCACGCAAGCCACCGATTCCGGTGTTTCCGGCGTGAGGAGTGCGGGCAGTGGAGCCATGTCTGCCCGCGGTGTGTGTTGTTGGGACGGCGGCGCCGCCTCATCCGTCTCGTACTCCGTATCCGTCTCCGGACGGGGCAAATTGGCGATTAGAAAGGCATCCATGGTGATCTGACCAGGACCGGGGTTCGATGGAGGCCCTCTAGCCCCTCGCCCGTGTCCAGGGATCGGGCTGGTTCGCGACGGGAACCAGAATCAGAGGCGACCGGCGAACCATGGCTAGCCGTCGGGCGCTTGCTGTGCCGCGGTGAGGGCATGAAACCCGCTCACAAACAGAAAAAGAAAACTACACGAATGAAACTATAGGATTACTGATCTACTGACACTAAACGGCACTGGACTTATCTGTCTCTCTCTGTGTGTGTGTGTGTGTTACACCAACGCTCTCCTCATCACACTGAGGTAAGTTTATGTTGAAACTTTTATAACACTTTGAGTGTTGATTTGTCAATGCTTTCATCTGGGAGGTGTTGCTGTGTTGTTGATGTGTTTGTGTTGGCTTGTTTTGGTATAGAGAGGCCTGAGAGGCCGGGCGGTTGCTACGAGGCTCTGATGTAGCCATTGTTTTCTTGCTGGGTCTTACCGTTTTGGTAAACTTTTGTTGTAGAAACTTTGAACTTTTTTGTGTGGGTATGGAGCTGTGTGTGGGTTAGAGTTAGGGTGACCCAGTGCAGCAGGTCACAGCTTTTCAAGTGAAAATGTTTTTGATTCATGCAGAATGGTCTGCTTGAAGATCTGCTAGTTTTGTTTCACCACTGCTGCGGCCGCGCCGCACTGTGTCGGCAGAACTGAAGCCGTGTCCTGATAAATGAGTTCACTTTGGGTCATGGGGACTGGGGAGGTCGATTTCTCCTTTGTTTTCAAACAAGCTGACTTTGATGTGTGATTTTTAACCACCCTTTTATCATAGAAACATGACATTTTGTAACAGGCTAGGGGAAAGTGTACTTTTGCATAAACCTTGAAAACAGCCCCAACTCGTGAAACTCGGGCGACGCAGCCTCAGACAATGGAAATAACTCGGGAAACTCGTGGCGGCGCAGTCAATGAGTTAACATACTGTATACAGAAACAGAATGCATGTTAACACCATACACTGTATTAACGATGGCATACTGAGGAAGATTAAATTAATGAATCAGAAGATTATTATGGAGAATAAACTTAATTCCTGACTCCTGAGTAGGTGAATATTTTGTGCATACATTAAAAATATGACTACTTAATGCCTCACGGTTGGTTAATAATAAATGCCATGGACTTTGATTCTAGTACTACTGAACCACTTTCTTGTTTTACTATCAAACTGATTTTTTTTACTATAAACCACCCTGTCATAGCAAGCAGAAAAACAAACAAACAAACAAACAAACAAACAAACAAACAAACAAACAAACAAACAAACAAACAAACAAACAAACAAACAAACAAACAGACAGACAAAGAAACAAACAAACAAAACACTCTTAATGTATACTATAGTGTAGAATTGTATCTATAAGCTGACGTTTAGTCACTTCGCAAATTAAATTGCAATGTTGAAAAGAATGTTTAATCATTATGATTTATGAGGCAATATATTATATTGTATAATAATTGAGATAGCTGTTATTTTATCCCATTCTATTATTGATTTCCATATTTCAGGTTCCAATTAGAATATTATTAATAATCTTTCTGTTTGTGAAGTATCAGTTTTCTAATTATTCCAACCATGTGTTTTCTCTTTTCATGAATGATAAACGTGAACTAGCCTGTAAGTATCAAATCAATCCTTCATGTAGATTCAATGTTTTACATCATGTCTTCACCATAGTAGAATACAAATTGAATGATTCTAAACCAATTAAACCCTCTATACTTAATGTAAAAGACTGTAATTGGACCCCTTTCTCCCTTAAAAAAACAAAAGAAAAACTACAAGCTCACAGCTTAATGTGTTGCAATGCTTTGTGAGCTTGTATATTGGCTATTTTTGCAAATTTGGAGTGACATAGTAGTATGATGAGGTAAGGATTAATGTACAAAAAAAATCCAGAGATGCAAGGTTTCTGCCTGACAGTGACAATATGTATAATTATGTAATCATGTTTATCTCTTCATGTATGAATTACTATGTGCTTTGGTAATGGCTAATGAGTGTTTAATGTAATTTAAGTCTTCATTCTTTTTCCATATCACTGATTGTTGATATTTACGATTTGATTCGAGACATTTTGATCATACGAGTTACAGGTTAGATTAAAGGTGCACGCTGTAACTTTCATGTATTCAGAGATTCAAACCCAGGTACTCTGAGCAAGTGCTGGCATTTTTTTTAAATAACACTGCATCTTGTGTGATCTTTAAAGTGAATGGCAGACGATATTTGATTAAAGTAACGCCCAAACACACCCATGACTAATTCAGGGACAGTTTACTGTCAGGCCCGGATTTATATGACATGAGGCCCCTGGGCAAGGGGAAATAAAGAGGCCCTCGTGCGCGCGCGAAAATTCCACCTCCGGTCCACCTGACCACACCGTGACCTCACCTCCGGACCGGCCCGTGCATAATCTGACTGTGTATCCTCATTGGCTCATTGCAAGGGTCTAAAGTGGATACAGAAGTGGGGTGTGTGTGCATGTGTGTAGCCTATGTGTGTGGAAAGTACCGGATCCATAGAGTGGGCGGGCTTTAAGGCTCGAACACACTGCCCGAATTTTTGAGCCGATTGTGCTGTCGCCGACCATTTTTGACGCTCGCCTACAAAAACGGTGATCTGACTCGAGATCGGGCTTTGCTCGCTGATCGTTTTGCTCGCTGTGTATGAAAGACTCTGCGAGCAAATCCGTGCACGATTCCAGCCCTTGCCGACAGCTTACCGAGCGTTTCTATATCTATAGCAGCTCTCTGTCACTCAATTATTAATTAATATTGGATAACCGGGATGAAATGTGTAACTTACAGCTGTGTCCACTTAAAGGCAAGCCATCAGCGCACTGATCAGCATGCCTTGCGCTGGTTGCCGTGCTAAAAAGTTAAACCTCTCATATAGCTCCATCACGCATATTTTCACTGTAGGCTACAGTCTGTACGGTGGGGGTCCATTTCTCTCTCTTTTTCTCTCGTTCTCTCTGCCTCGCGGCGCTGTCTCTATCTATGTGTGTGTGTGTGTGTGTGTGTGTGTGTGTGTGTGTGTGTGTGTGTGTGTGTGTGTGTGTGCGTGACACGCACGCACGCGCCTGAATGTGCGTGCATTCCGAATCCTGCCTTCCTCCTCCCGTCTGCCTGTCTGTTGTGTTGTGAGAGAAGTTGAACTCATTCATTCATAAAATAAAAATGCTTACAGTAGCCTACAAGTTTGAAGTAGCATAGGCTTAGTTGACAACTGTGTTTACTGCTGCTATTGCATATTTAAGTTCATTTATTATTAGAGCGTCCTCCTCTCATTCAGCGCAACGCAGCGAATCACCGATTCATAAAAACAAAAGGAAAAGAGACGAACGGACATTCTGTAGGCTTGAATCCATTTCTGTGATCTAAGAAAACTGAGAATAGCCTACCAGGCAATATGAATAATTTGACATTATGGAAGATGCGGTTGGCTGTTGCGTTTGGTTCTGTAAATTGGATGATATAATTAATGTGGTTGGATAATGGTTGATGAATTTTGCGGGCGGATTTGGATGATGCTCAGAGCCTATCGCGCACCTAGTGTGGTTGTGTGTGTGTGTGTGTGTGTGTGTGTGTGTGTGTGTGTGTGCGGGCGTGCGTGCGTGCGTGTGTGCGTGCGTGCAGCGAGAGGGGAAAATCATTAGTTCCCGCTCTCGTGCACAATTAGAATTAAAAACAAATGTAATATTGGCTATGTATCGGGGATGCATCCTGGTGAAATATCTGGCAGTGTGTGATCCCTTGTCGGTGATCTGTCGGTGATCAATCTTGTCGGCGAAAACCACAACGAGACGATTTCAAGAAAGTCAATCGTTCAGTGTGAAATACTCTAATGATCTGATGCCTCGCCGACCACGCAAAATCGTACAGTGTATTCGAGCCCTTAGACTGCACTAAGCTTTCAGAGCCAGCTACATGCAGTGCGGCCAGCAGAGCAGAAGCTCTCAATGTTATTACCATAATAAAACAAAATGTACTGTAACCAAACAAATATCACTTTATTTGGATTGCAATACTTTAAAATTTCATCATAAAAAAGAAATATAAAAAAAATCACCACACCCATAATAGCAACATGGGCATTGGTCACACCTCCTCGTCTTCATTTAAGTAATAATGGGGCCCTGTGTGTCAGAGCAGTTCCCAATGTAGTCTGACAGATGTGATTACATTCCAATCATCACAATCCCCACCCTATTGGTTTACATCATTATTCCATTAACATGAGCTCTTCCTTAACATACTGTACACAGAAACAGAATGCATGTTAATAGCAGATATAAATGATGGCATACTGAGGAAGATTAAATGAACGAATCAGAAGATTATTATGGAGTAGTTTCTGAGTAGTTTGGAGGTGAACGTGTATTGCATACATTCAAAATATTGCAGTTGATATGAAAAGCAAATCATTTTGACACCAGACAAAAGATTCATTAAATGGAACAATTCTTCTACCATGAAATTGATCATTTTACTATAAACCAATCTGTTAAAGTTGAAAACGCTTCACTCTTATTAATGTTTACTATAGTGTAGAATTGCATCTCTAAGCTGACGAATGTTGTTATTAGAATGCTGAATCATTATAGCTATGATTTTGTATAATAATTAGAGTTAATTAATTTAACCCATTCTGTTATTGCATTCCATGTTTCATTTTGCTTAAAAATTTGCTATTAGTAAGCTTTCTGTTTGTGAAGTATCAGTTTTCTAACCATTGCAACCATGTGTTTTCTCTTTTCATGAATGATGAATGTGAACGTGAACTAGATGGTGAGTATCAGATTTACATCAAGTTTTCACCATAGCAGAATACAAGCTGAAGGAGTCTTAACCAATTAAACCCTCTACAGACCTGAGTTATCTCTGTACTTGGACCACCGTTTCCCTCTACACCAAATTTCTCTGTTAAAAATAGCTGATCTACAAGGTCACAGCGTGTGGTGTTTTAATGCTTTTAGAGCTGACTTTTTTGGTTCATTTTCTCCTCTGAATGTGGATGTTGCGGTTCAAGTGTATAAATGTCACAGTGAATTGTAGCTATATCCTACATTGCTTGACGTTTTAAAGTCTAATGTTTTCTTAAGAGGATAGTTTTTTTTTATTTTTTTATTTAGCATACATAACCCCAAATAATTACATGAAATGTAAAATACTCAAAAAGTTCTTGACAATTGTGCACTCTATCATTGTGATACTACCAGGCCTGGAATTTCGTCATTTTAGGGGCAAGGCCAGTTGGCCTTTAGTGTTGTCAAACTTTTGAGGGCACAAAGGCCAAGTGCCAGGGCAGGAAGGCCATCAATTAAAACAACTAGCCCTTACCCGTTCAAAGATATGAGCTCCAAAATGATGTGCAGTGTGTGGGTTATGGGATGTGCACTGTGCATACAGTATATGAGGGATGGAAAGTAACTTTAACTGGTGCTTGCATGATAATATGTAGGAGCATCAATGTAAGAAATACCCGTTTCGTTTAATGGCTACCCCCCCCCCCCAGCCCGCCCGCCCACCCGCCCACCCGCCTGTGCACACACCCGCCTGCCTGCACACACACACACACACACACACACACACACACACACACACACACACACACACACACACACACACACACAGAGAGAGCTGGTTAAACATGTTGCCTCATGCTAGATGCAGAATAGATTAGCCAGGGCCGTAGCGCGCCTAATCGGCGCTCTAGGCGAGCTCTCTCGAATGCGCCCCCCCACTCCCGCGCGCTGCGATTTTTGTGGGTTTTGCCGTGAATTTAGTCGGTTTTGGGTCGGTTTTGGGCTGGTTTGGGTCCACTCCCTCCATTTCGGCGCCCCCTTGGCGCCCCCTCTAGGCTGGCGCTCTAGGCGACCGCCTAGTCCGCCTATAGCTAAAAACGGCCCTGAGATTAGCCTCAAGCTAGATGCAGAATAGATAGTAGATACACCATAAAAATGCTAATATACAGCATACGATTTGTGAAAGTGACAAACGGGCTTCACAGTTATGTTAGGTGTGTTCATATGCTAATTGTGATGCGATTTCAGATCAATTGCTCCAGCCACTGAGGAGAAACGCTGTTTCAGACAGACACTCACTCAGACAGACATTCGCAAAATTATAGTATAGATGATTTTAAGTCCACGCCAGTCATAATTAATTTAGCTTAAACATTAAGGAAGATTACATTTTTAATTAGGCTAATGTAATACCTTTCAATTAAAAAAATATCAAAAAGCTGTTTATTTATGTTTTTCCATGTGCAGCAGTGTAAAGTAACTAAGTACATTTAATTAAGTATTGTACTTAATTTGTTATTGTAATTTTGAATAACCTTTAGTTACTAGTTACTTTGTATATATAAATTATAATATTATTATATACATGAACCACTTTAGCCCTATTTAGGCTGTTTTTAAAAAGCTGTAGGATCAAAACTAATTTATTTTATTACATAAATTTAACTTAAACATGTTGACAACAGTCCTTATTAATCATAAAAACAAATTCAGTATCACACATTGCTTTTTCTTAGTTTCCTAGGTCAATTACCAAAAACTAGACCATTTTACCTGACTTCACCCTATACTTTAGTTTGCGCTTCCAAAAAGTGTCCCAATTTATCTGACTTCACCCTATTGTTTTACACGTAACAGCGTAGCCTACTTTGCGCTTCATTGCAGAGCTGCTGCTGTACAGTCTTCATTTGGATCAACGGATTTACAATCTTTTCTTTCTTGCACAAACATGTGATTTAAAGGGGAGCTTTAGCAACACAGAGCACATTGGATATACAGCTCGTTTTGTGTTGACGGCACGGCACTCACAGCAGGCAGCGGCTTGAAAAAAAAAGAAAGAGAGAGAGAGAAAAACTTTCACTCTCTTGCTTGGACACAACGGGAGACAAATATGTGTCCGTCCATGCAGTGAGCAACTGGAAAGCTGGCGTCTCATATTATCAAAACTAACTAGCACAGCACACAGGTGCAGCCAATGACATTAATGCACATTGTCGTGAAATACAGACAAGACTAGCAGCAGAGCTCTGTTTAAAGGCATTCGTTCGCACATCCGGATTTATGCTACAGGATGCGTTAGATTTAACTCCCGTTTAGCCCGGTGATGCTTTTGTGTTGTATAAACACTGTGTCGTGGGACTCCGGCGGCTGCTACGAGCATAAATCGAATCTACTACTGGTCATATAAGCAGCTCAACCAATCAGGCACTGCTGTCACCGTAATGACTGGAAAATCGCGCAGATGGAAAACGGTGAAATGAAGTTAACGGACTGCTGTGGGCACCGGGGCACCACGGCCACTGTGGCCGTTTGGGCATGTAATTTTTCGAGGGGCACACGGCCAAAGAGAGGGGCAACGACGGCCATGGCCGTCGTGGCCGCCGTGAATTTCCTGCCCTGGATACTAATCTATAACAGTGACTGACTGTCAGGGCCCTAAAATGAAGCTCTTAATCCCAGCTCCTATTCCTTAATTAAGTGATAACGGCATCATCTTATGCAAGGACACAACAGATTGATCATTATGATTAATGAAGCAAGCTATTAGTTTGTATAATAATTTAGATAGTCAATTAATTTAACCCATTATCACATTCCATGTTTCAGGTTCCTTAAAGGGGTGGTGACATCCAAAAATAAATTTTGAGTTTTTTATGCTTTTTTTAATGTTTCCTGGCCTCAATTACACCACAAAAAACGCAACTTTTGACATGCAGTGGTTTTCCTGCTATCTGTGTGTTTGTGCTGGTTTCTGCATAATGAGTCTCAAACGCGCAGTTCATTGGCTACTGGACTCATACGTCGTCAGTCGATTCACCCCCCCCCCCCCCCCCCCCCCCTCCTCTCTCCCCTCTCCCAGTGTCCCTGTCTGTATTTCTCCACAGCCCAAGTTTTGAGGAAGTGACCTCTTACATTATATTATCCTTTAATTGTAAATATGGGCATATAAAATATATTTACCCATTCGGATATATTTACATCAATATCCTTCATATCAAGTAGTCAGTTTATGCTTTTGTGAAATAATGAAAATCGCTATATATCGCTATGTATTTTCCGCCCTGGCTGGGTCCGTGGACAGCGCCTCCCTCCTCATCACCGAGTCCCCGAGGACAGCGCACTTCTCCCGGGGCAGAGCTCCGTGGAGCAGCCGACTATAACTCCACGCTGCCCTGTCCTCCCTCCACACACACGGGCACGGCGACTCAGAGAGCAGACAGTAAAACGCTATGATAACACAAGCAATAGGTGGTTCTCTAAACGGAGGCATTTAGACAAAATATGTTACTATAATAACTACAGAAGGACCGTGAAGTGTTTCTGCAGCGCGGAGCAGAACGTTACCGCGTACGGTCTAAATTGAACTCCGCGGGGGTACAGATGTAACCACAGAGATCCGGTAACGTCGGTCCCGGGGAAGAAAAAAACACTTGCGACTCTCGATGCTGTTTGTGTGTGCCTCGTCAGGGCTCAGCTCAGCCTCTGTGTGTCAGTGTGTGTGTGTGTGTGTGTGTGTGTGTGTGTGTGTGTGTCACAGTGTGTCTTGTTGTACCAAAGCAAAGCAGCGAAACACATGCATCGCGTCTGCGAGCATGCATCTCTCGGTCATTGTGTTGGAGCTGGGCGGACCTCTGTGTGTGTGTGTGTGTGTGTGTGTGTGTGTGTGTGTGTGTGTGTGTGTGTGTGTCCCCGTGTGTGTGAGCGTGCGTGCGTGTGGCCAGTGGCCACTTTGGGTACCAGTTTGAGAACTGCTGAGTGGGAGAGAGAGGCTCCCCTGGTGGTGATTATAGAGTATTTCAGGTGACAGACCGTTTTTCATGACACCTAAACAGAGAGAGAGACCATGGCTCCATGGAGTGGATTTTCAAGTTTAAACATTTTAAAACATGTTTTTAGGACCAGGGCAAAGACTTTTATGATTGGTAAAAACAGAATGTCATTTAACCTTTAACAATTTCCAGATTATTAATAATCTTTCTGTTTGTGAAGTATCAGTTTTCTAATTATTCCAACCATGTGTTTTCTCTTTTCATGAATGATGAACGTGAACTAGTGTGTAAGTATCAAATCAATCCTTCATGTAGATCCAATGTTTTACATCAAGTTTTCACCATAGCAGAATACAAACTGAAGGATTCTAAACCAATGAAACCCTCTATACTTAATGAAACAGACTCTGTAATTGGACCCCTTTCTCCCTCTATACAAATCTCTTTGTAAACAAAACAGACAAACTACAAGCTCACAGCTTATTGTGGTGCAACACGTTGTGAGCTTGTATATTGGCTATTTTTGCAAATGTGGAGTGACATTGTAGTATGATGAAGTAAAGGCACTAATGTAAAAAAAAGGAAAAAAAATCTAATCCAGAGATACAAGGTTTCTGCCTGACAGTGACAATATATAATTATGTAATCATTTGTATCTCTTCATGTATGAATTAAACTGATCGTTATGATTTGATTCGAGGCATTTTGATCAAACAATTTACAGGATAGATTAAAGGTGCACACTGTAACCCAGGTACTCTGAACAAGTGCTGGCGTGTAAAAAAAATAGCACTGCATCTTGTTCTGATCGTTAAAGTGAATGAGAGCCGATACTCTGGTTTGATTAAAGTAACGCCCAAACACAACAAATTCAGCGTGTACATACTGTACACAGAAACAGAATGCATGTTCGCAGATATGATGGCAGATGGCATACTGAGGAAGATTAAATGAATGAATCAGAAGATTATGGAGTAGTGGAGGTGAACGTGTTTTCGTGTTTTGCAAATATTAAAAATATTACAGTTGATATGAAAAGCAAATCATCTTGACATCAGGCAAACGATTTATTAAACTGAACAATTCTTCTACCATGAAATTGATAATTTTAATATAAACCAATCTGATATAATGTGAAAGCACTTCACTCTTAATGTTTACTATAGTGTAGAATTGTATCTCTAAGCTTGCGTTTAGTCACTTTTCAAAAGTAATTAGAATGTTGTTATTAGAATGCTGAATCATTATGCTATTATTTTGTATAATAATTTAGTTAATTAATTTAACCCATTGTGTTGTTGCATTCCATGTTGCTTAACAATTGGAAAATTGTTAGTAAGCTTTCTGTTAGTGAAGTGTCAGTTTTCTAACCATTGCAACCATGTGTTTTCTCTTTTCATGAATGATGAATGTGAACGTGAACTAGCTGCATGTGAGTATCAGATTTACATCAAGTTTTCACCATAGCAGAATACAAACTGAAGGAGTCTAAACTAATTAAACCCTCTACAGACCTGATTTAACTCTGTACTTGGACCACTGTTTCCCTCTACAGCAAATGTCTTTGTTAAAAATAGCAAATCTACAAGCTCACAGCGTATGGCGTTACGATGCGTTTAGAGCTTGTACAGCTGACGTTTTTGTTGGGGTTCAGTTGTTTAAATTTCACAGTGAATTGTAGCTATATCCTACATTGCCTGACGTTTTAAAGTCTAATGTTTTCTTAAGAGGATAGTTATTTTTTTGTTTTAATTAACATAACCCCAAATAATTACATAAAATGAAAATTACTCAAAAGGTTCTTGACAATCTTGCACTCTATCATAGTGATACTACTCTACTAGTAAGACGCCTCAGGGCGACATTCAACCAAGGGCGTGGTCGCGCCATGTCTTGGCCATCTGGCCAGTGATGTATATCGGACCAGTTACCCATATATGGAGACCCCTGGTACCCATATATAGAGATCCATGTACTGTATATGGAGATATGCTGTGAGAGCCCAAACATGCTTACTCAGTTATTAGGTGAAAGTCCAATGACGTCTATGACATCTGACATCATATGTGACTGAGGCTGGAGGAACCGTCCAAATGTTGGCGATTTTAAAACAGTAGAAAAGTGAGAAAATGAAGTCAATGTCGTTTTTTGTATTTTTCGTTTTTTTCCAATTCACACAAGTTCGAATTTAGAACAAGTGTTTCGTGTCAAAAGATAGTTGTTTTAAGGTACTACAATGGCTACTTTTATTTGTTAAACTAGGCTGCTTTTGGAAGGAATTGTACGTGGTTTTTGGGGGAGGAGAGATTGTGCTCTGAGAAGTCATTGTCTCGAATTTCACGCTTTGAGCACCGCCCCATACAGCGTGGTACATCTGGTTCTAGTGTGTAAACACTCTCAGCGACTAACTTCATCTCGCTAATGTTATTGGTTTGCAGAAGACAGTATTCTGGAAGGATTTATTTTTTGATTTATCTGTCGTGATCTGACTCTCTGAGTCGCTCTCGGGCACACAAAGAAAGACGCAGCGATGATGTCTTCTCGTAATGGAACAGCCGGCGCTAGTGGGAAGCTAACGCTATACAGCGTATCTCACATCTCAGCCTCTCGTCTGTGGTAAAAAATAAAGCCCCGCCGCTCACGAACGCTTCTTACCTTTTGTGAACATTCTGTCCAAAAAGTAAAGGTCCTATACACTTCTCTCAGCTGTTTACTTTTCAAGCGTGGAAGAAAATCCAATCAGTGTGTTGAAATAAAGAGTTTATATCGCTCATTTTGTCAGCCGGTGCATTATTTTCCCCTCTATTATTCGTTGTGTCTATACCACGTGACCAGGGGAGGTAGCGTGTCTAAAAACAAAGGACCGGCTGACAAAATGAGCGATATAAACTTTATTTCAACAAGCTGCTTCGATTTTCTTCCACGCTTATGAAGTAAACAGATGAGAGACCGGCATAGGACCTTTACTTTTAGGATATAATGTTCACAAAAGGCAAGAAGCGTTCGAGAACGGCGGGGCTTTATGTTTTACTACAGACGAGTGGCCGAGCTACGAGATACGCTATAGCGTTAGCTTCGCGCTAGCGCTGGCTATTTATTATGAGAAGCAGTCGCCGTTAACACAGAGAGCGTTACATCAGCGTCAGCTTTATAGTTCAGTTGTTACTCAAGCTCACTGCAGCCCATGAACGGACACGTTTCTCCGTTCTGTGTCCGAGCTAGAGTGCCCTAAAAAGTGTGTTTTGCAAGCCCGCCCGCTGCTAATGCTCCCAAGAAAGAAAACGTGTAAATCCATTGATCCAAACTGTAGAAGACCGTGCTTCTGCTTTAGCTGTCTGCTTTAGCTGTGTACAGCAGATGCTCTGCAAGCTTCGTAGCCGACGTTAAAGAGTACACTGTAAACACTTTCTTTTGTAATAGACTTTTTTTTTTTTTTCTAAAATGACAAATTAAACATTGGCCAAATTGTCAAATATTAGAGGCAGAAATTGTGAAAATAGCAGAACGCGAGGCGTTGTGAGCATGTAGATCGGCTATTTTCACAATAGAGCTGTGTTATACAAAATGTAATGCTTCAACTCTTAGTGCTTGTCAGGGTGGGGGGGTCCCCAGTTAAAATATGATTATTTTGGGGGTCGTGGCCTGGAAAGGTTGAGAACCACTGCAATATATTACCACAGGTCTACTACTAAATAGTAGTTTTAAATAATTGTAGTGGAATAAAAGTAAATATGAAGTTGACAGCTATACCACTGTGGGTGTGGTTTGACTTGGGGGGAGTGATTTAGGGGTGTAGGTAAGTACCTATTGTCCCTCCCATTGTCACACCCACTTCTGGCTACCTAGAAAAAAATGTTCCTTGCATTCAAATGGCTTTTTAAGCACTTTGGGTTTTATGGTGCAACAAGTTTAAAATGTCCATAACTTCTTCAAATATGCTCCAATTTCAACAAATGATACATCATATGAAAGCTTAGATTCTGTACTTGGATAATCTGCACAAAAAAGAAAAATGACCAATGCAGACATAAGGAACAAAGTACCAGACCTAGTCACATATATACAATCCCTTGTATGCCCATACATGGAGATCCCTGTCTGTAGCACCAGCCACACAGATATGGGCTGTTTTGGCCATATATGGATTTTGTTAGTGTGGTACGTGGCCGATGTGGCCTCCATATTGGCATTCCCATATGAAGTCCTGTTAGATATAGGCTTAATATTAATGACATCAGGGATCTCCATGTATGGGCATAAAAGGGATTCTGTTAGTGTGGTTCCCCTGACATCACAGTGAAGTCAGACTGTGATGTCAGAGCTCGGATAGGCTACGATTTGAAACACCACTTTTGCAAGTGACCCGGATTTTTGACTGAATGAACCACACTCACCTCGAGTCGTGACTCGCACCCATCTCTCGTCTCGAATCTGGTGATTAATCAATTACCAACAGGATTTAATATTGCCCGTCTTTTGCTGTCTGTTTGAAGTGCGAGGCGCTGTATAAATATGATTGACATGAAACGGCATTCATGCCCCTACGATGCCCCCGATTTAGAGAGAATTAATTAACGTGTCTTTGCTGTCAAATAATAGTAAAGAACCCCATTTTGAACAACATTTTAGTTTATTTAGCTTATGACAATATTGTGCTACTGTAGACCTTTCTGTAAAACGACTTTGGGTACTTAGAAGAGCAGTATATAAAGATGAGCTATTGTGGTGATGATTATCATCTTTTTTTAACCTGCGGGACAAAGGGGCGGGCGGGTTCGTTGATTTGTAGGCCTATATTGTTCTGCGGGGTGGGCGGGTTACGTTCTGTGCGGGCTGCAGGCGTTGCGTGTTATGAAAAAAATCAAACCTCGGTTCGAAGTGAAGCGGTGAATCTTACTATAGAATTGTCGGTATGACAGCCGGTATAATAGGTTTTTAAAAAATATATAAAAAGTCCTGCTTGCTGGTCTCTTAGTTGTTTGTCAACTGCATCCCTCTATAATTATTTCAGTTTCTGTTATCTTTGTGGCCTACTAAATTTTTCAACTTCTGCTAGATTTTCAATGTATTTACTCTTGTCTGCCTTAATGCTCCTTTTTACCATTCTGTTAGCATCTGTAAATTCTTATTGTGCCTTTGCTTTTGCTCTTATGCGGCTATTTGTCATTGCTGCAATAGGTGAGACCTATTGCATGTACAAGACAGATAAAACCTGAAGGCCAAATTATCATGTGAAGCTTGACCAATCCTCAAAGTATCCATTCATCTGACCGGGAGGGACACCGCACACATATTCTGGACGTACAGGACAGATAAAGCCTATTCATTCTGAACTGAAATGACCATATATGGACATGGGACACACATTTTGCTTTTTGAAAAAGCCTATACATTCTGGACTGATATTTTGCACGTACGGGACAGGAAAAACCTGTTCATTCTGGCCTGGAGTGACCATAAGGACATGAGGTGACATACATTGTGTTTTTGAAAAACCCTGTTCATTCTGGACTGAGATCACCATATATGGTAATTAAACGGACATGCTGTTTTTGAAAAAGCCTGTTCATTCTGGACTAAAATGACCATATATGGGCGTGATACACACAAAGCCACTCATGTTTTCACCGCTTCAAAAACCTGACCCGTGCATCTCTAATGGTGTGTAAAAAAACATCCAAAAAGTCTTACAGAAACAGAAACAGGGTACAGAGAAACAGCTTGTCCCGCCCCAAAAATGAAGATCTGGTTCCTGTATCCGGTCTAGACAGGAAGCACTTCCTTCTGGGTACTTAGGAACCACGGAGCGGCGATCCGATTTTGGATTATTTTTATAAATTCAATTCAATTCTCGGTTTCTCAGGCTGAGGCAGTAAATGAGTTTTATTTAAAAAAAAAATGTTCCTTGCATTCAAATGGCTTTTTAAGCACTTTGGGTTTTATGGTGCAACAAGTTTAAAATGTCCATAACTTCTTCAAATATGCTCCAATTTCAACAAATGATACATCATATGAAAGCTTAGATTCTGCACTTGGATAATCTGCACAAAAAAGAAAAATGACCAATGCAGACATAAGGAACAAAGTACCAGACCTAGTCACATATATACAATCCCTTGTATGCCCATACATGGAGATCCCTGTCTGTAGCACCAGCCACACAGATATGGGCTGTTTTGGCCATATATGGATTTTGTTAGTGTGGTACGTGGCCGATGTGGCCTCCATATTGGCATTCCCATATTAAGTCCTGTTAGATATAGGCTTAATATTAATGACATCAGGGATCTCCATGTATGGGCATAAAAGGGATTCTGTTAGTGTGGTTCCCCTGACATCACAGTGAAGTCAGACTGTGATGTCAGAGCTCGGATAGGCTACGATTTGAAACACCACTTTTGCAAGTGACCCGGATTTTTGACTGAATGAACCACACTCACCTCGAGTCGTGACTCGCACCCATCTCTCGTCTCGAATCTGGTGATTAATCAATTACCAACAGGATTTAATATTGCCCGTCTTTTGCTGTCTGTTTGAAGTGCGAGGCGCTGTATAAATATGATTGACATGAAACGGCATTCATGCCCCTACGATGCCCCCGATTTAGAGAGAATTAATTAACGTGTCTTTGCTGTCAAATAATAGTAAAGAACCCCATTTTGAACAACATTTTAGTTTATTTAGCTTATGACAATATTGTGCTACTGTAGACCTTTCTGTAAAACGACTTTGGGTACTTAGAAGAGCAGTATATAAAGATGAGCTATTGTGGTGATGATTATCATCTTTTTTTAACCTGCGGGACAAAGGGGCGGGCGGGTTCGTTGATTTGTATATTGTTCTGCGGGGTGGGCGGGTTACGTTCTGTGCGGGCTGCAGGCGTTGCGTGTTATGAAAAAAATCAAACCTCGGTTCGAAGTGAAGCGGTGAATCTTAGTATAGAATTGTCGGTATGACAGCCGGTATAATAGGTTTTAAAAAAATATATAAAAAGTCCTGCTTGCTGGTCTCTTAGTTGTTTGTCAACTGCATCCCTCTATAATTATTTCAGTTTCTGTTATCTTTGTGGCCTACTAAATTTTTCAACTTCTGCTAGATTTTCAATGTATTTACTCTTATCTGCCTTAATGCTCCTTTTTACCATTCTGTTAGCATCTGTAAATTCTTATTGTGCCTTTGCTTTTGCTCTTATGCGGCTATTTGTCATTGCTGCAATAGGTGAGACCTATTGCATGTACAAGACAGATAAAACCTGAAGGCCAAATTATCATGTGAAGCTTGACCAATCCTCAAAGTATCCATTCATCTGACCGGGAGGGACACCGCACACATATTCTGGACGTACAGGACAGATAAAGCCTATTCATTCTGAACTGAAATGACCATATATGGACATGGGACACACATTTTGCTTTTTGAAAAAGCCTATACATTCTGGACTGATATTTTGCACGTACGGGACAGGAAAAACCTGTTCATTCTGGCCTGGAGTGACCATATATGGACATGAGGTGACATACATTATGTTTTTGAAAAACCCTGTTCATTCTGGACTGAGATCACCATATATGGTAATTAAACGGACATGCTGTTTTTGAAAAAGCCTGTTCATTCTGGACTAAAATGACCATATATGGGCGTGATACACACAAAGCCACTCATGTTTTCACCGCTTCAAAAACCTGACCCGTGCATCTCTAATGGTGTGTAAAAAAACATCCAAAAAGTCTTACAGAAACAGAAACAGGGTACAGAGAAACAGCTTGTCCCGCCCCAAAAATGAAGATCTGGTTCCTGTATCCGGTCTAGACAGGAAGCACTTCCTTCTGGGTACTTAGGAACCACGGAGCGGCGATCCGATTTTGGATTATTTTTATAAATTCAATTCAATTCTCGGTTTCTCAGGCTGAGGCAGTAAATGAGTTTTATACCGACATTAATTCACGTATTCACATGTTTTATATTACGTTTTATACAGTATCATTCATTTCGTTTTCACACACATTCTTGGGGGGTGTACTTTGGGTGAAATAATTAATAAGTTGGTTTGATATGCCTTCTGGTCATAACCCCACGCCCTACTCTTGTAATTAGTACCTCCACCTGGTAGAGAAATGTTTTCCTTATCTGCCATTTTGTCAATAAAACAAGGAAATACCTTTCAGTGAAAATTCCCACTGGGCACGATAAAGATAACGATAATTATCTGACGTCATGGCGTGATAACACGGATAGTGATCCAAACAATATTGTTTACGTCTATCATTGTCTTTATCGTTGTGGTGTGGATGCTGACATCCACTTCAATTGAGAACCATATTTTGTATCGTTATCTTTATCGCTAAATCAAAAGATTTGCTTTATATAGAGTGTGGGGAGTTTTCCTCAGAGTATGGGAGTCCACAATGACTTTATCAAGGGAATGTTTCTTAAATAGGCAACTTTATTATAAAAGTCCCATGCTTGAGGATAAAAAAGTGTAAAATAGCAATGTGGAATTTCTTTCTAGGAGAAATATCTATCTATATACTGTTTGGATACCTTTTTGGAGCCAGGCATCAAACACCCCATCATATAGTAAACAGGAGTATATCATGAAAGGTGATTTACAGTGGCAGTGTCAGGATACAGAAATGTTTCCAAAGTCGTGTATACATTCTAAGAGTGGCCTGAACAACAGGAATCACAGAGAAGGTGGATTTTGAGGAAATAGGTGGGCAAGAAGAGAGTTGACGGTACATGGTCACCGCCTCCTAATTCATTTTCAATGAGAGGCGGGTGGCTATTTCGGCCGCGTGTTTAGAGGCGACGAGGCGAGCGGGCGCAGTCCAGTGAAATCCCCGCGAGCGTGCTCGTTCATGCATGCACACGCTGGCGGCAAGAGATGGATTGTGTTCATCTTTGTGAAATACCGTGCAGCGTTTACTCACAGAGCGAGTGTGTTTGCGGCCACCGCTGATCCTAGCGGGAGCCCCTGCGGCAACCGCTGCTCATCTGAAGAGGCCTTAAGGGTGGGTTTAAGTCCTTTATTTTAGAGCAGGTGCACTGTCAACGGATTTAATTTGTATCCATTGCATTTGTATTTATTCCATTTATGGTTTTACATGATTACATTCATTAACTTGTTCTAAAAGGAGCAGGATGAAGATAATCATATAATACCTGCCCCCATCTTCAATCATAAGTCACCATACATATAGTAGATGATCTGTCCAATGGCTACCAACCAATACCTCACTACATATCACTGCAGTCAGCAAGAAACTTCTTATCTCCATATTTCAACTTTTTGTGTTTTTTTTTTGGTTTTTTTTCGTTAAAAAAGAAGAAAAAAAGCCGAATTGAGAACTCCCCATTTTGCAGTGGCTGTTTTGGTTTGTTTGTTTGTTTGTTTGTTTGTTTGTTTGTTTGATTCATTTGTGATACACCTACCACACAGTTTGCTCTTGGGAGACATTGCCAAGCCTCTTCTTCCATGACACTGTGTAAATTACCAGTAGGCCATTATGCCTGTATCACAATAAACCATACAAATGTAATCATATGATTTACCACGATAGATTCCACCTGCAACATGTCACAGACAACATTCAGCCTAATCCAACTCATCTCACTGCACCAAATATGCACCCTTCCCTGGTCCTGACAATTCAAAAAGTCTATTACACCCCCACTTTCCACGCCACTGACTTGGTTCAACCCTTTCCCCAAAATAGGTCCCAAAGTCTTTAATATGCACCCAGTAGTATTAGCAGTCCAATAGTTCAGTATCAAAGGGAAGATTATTATTATTATTGGCCGGGTTTCCCGACGTGATTGTTAGCCCATCGTAGCTCACGCATGGTCGTAGAGAGTAGCCTAAGCCCCAAGCGGCATATTCCCGTGTTTACATGGGTTTGGGCAGAGCGAGTTATTTAGCCCCTACAACTACACCAACATTCAGATTTCACAAAGTGCTTAATAAAGTCTCACTCCTGTCTAAATACGGTATGGCATTCTATAATTACCCGTATCCTCTGTGTTCTTTAATAAGAAGCCTTTTTATCAGATCACTTTCTGTTTTCCCATGTGTTTCCTGGTGTTCCCCATGCGCACCAACCCCATTGAGATAAACAGACAGCGAGCAGATAAAAAGGCCTCTTATGAAATAACATGGAATATACGGGTAATTATAGAATGCCGTACCGTATTTAGACAGGTGTGAGACTTAATTAAGCACTTTGTTTGTGAAATGTGAATGATGGTGTAGTTGTAGGGGGCTAAATAAGTCTCTGCCCGAACCCATATAAACCCGGGAACATGACGCTCGGGGCTTGGTCTCTACGACCATGCATACAACAGTACACAACAGATGTGTACGCTTGGATGTTGTTTACTATGAAAAGCTCCGCCGGCTGTCAGTCAGTCAGTCACGTCACGTCATGTCACGTCACACTTTTCGACTAATCATATCTCCGCCACTGTTGCCCCTATCCATGCCAAACTTTGCTCACACACTCCTTGGTTGCCAAACCACAACCTCCACATTATTCATTTCTCACATGGCCCTCTTCTAGCGCCACCATGAGGCCGATTCTTGCAAAACAAATTTTTGGACACTGCTCCAACACATTTTGCCCTAAAATCACGCAACGCGGTACAAAGTGTGTCTACAGTCATGTCATCAACAGGGATCTGTCCCATTTAGCGCCACCATCAGGCCGATTTTTTTCCAAACAAACAAAGTCTTTATTCATTTGATGTGTTCATATGATTTGAATCTCCATGTCTGCTCTTCTCCATGTACATTCTACATGTTAAATGTATTATCCAGTCAGTACAACATGATGTAGTGCTGTTGTTAATACACAGTTGAACTCTCTTTATGTAGCTAAACTTAGAGCTGAAAAATACCTCAGCAATGAGACAGCAGAGCAGAAGACTGGAAGAAAGAATTCAGTTCATGTGCTTGGTAAGTAGGATAACAAACATAAATGTACATTTATCAATGATCAATTATTAAAACACACACACACACACACACACACACACACACACACACACACACACACACACACACACACACACACACACACACACACACACAGATGTTCAAAGTGTTTTGTGCACAAATCTTGCATGATAGAAGCATGACATTTGGCACACATAAAACATGCCATATGGAACATGTTTGGCTATAGGGACATCGCAGATTCGTCTTGGGAAACTAATGGTAGCCGATCAAAGTTGGACTCTCATAGACTTTACTATGCAGTAAAATAATACAAAAAAGAAATATGCTTTAAGTAGCATCTGAGGGGTCAAACTAGGGTTTTTTTCAGGATTCCGAATCCAATGCAAGCATTGTTTTGCACGAAAGATATTCCTTTCTGAAACGCGGCCTCCACAAAACTGTGAAAAGTGAGGACTCATCATTAAACCATATTTTTCTGGGAGGCGTTTTTAGCCCAAGGAATGTTTTGATTGGCTCCCACAAGTTTCCCAAGACAAATCTGCAATGGCCCTATAGCCAAAAATGTTCCATATAGCATGTTCTAACTTTGTGCCAAATGTCATGCTTCTGTTATAAAGTGCACAATTCCATCAACGTACGGCCCGAAATGTCTGGACTAAAATGTTTGTGATTCTAAATACTTATGTTTTATATATTCTATAAAAGCGATACAACTGGATATGCAGGATCAGCAGGTCCTACTGACAGAAAAACACCAAGAACTGGAGAAAAAGAACAAACTACTGACAGAAAAAGACCAAGAATTGGATGAACGTAAACAACTACTAGCAGAAAAGGACAAAGAAGTGGAGGACTGTAAACAAGTGCTGTCAGAAAAAGACCAAGAACTGCGGAAAAAGAACAAACTACTGACAGAAAAAGACCAAGAATTGGATGAACATAAAAAACTTCTGTCAGAAAAAGTACAAGAACTGGCAAAAGGTAATGAACTATTAGAAGAAAAACAGCAAGAAATGCAGAAGAGCAATAAACTATTGATAGAAAAAGACCAAGAGATGAAGAACAGTAAAACACTATTGACAGAAAAGCACAAAGAAGAACTGAAGAAAAGTAATAAACTACTGGCAGAAAAAGTACAAGAATTGGATAAACATAAACAGCTGCTGTCAGAAAAAGTACAAGAACTGAACAACAGTAATAAACTACTGACAGAAAAAGACAACCAACTGAAGGAAAGAAATAAACAAATAAAAGAAAAAGAACAAGTCTTGAATAAACAGAGACAACTACTGGCAGAAAAAGACCAAGAGATGAAGAACAGTAAAATACTACTGACAGAAAAGCACCAAGAACTGAAGAAAAGTAATGAACTCCTGACAGAAAAAGGCCAAGAAGTGGATAAACAGAGACAACTACTGACAGAAAAAGACCAAGAGATGAAGAACAGTAATAAACTACTGGCAGAAAAAGACCAAGAACTGAAGGACAGAAATAAACAACTAGATACAAGTAATAAACTACTGGCAGAAAAAGACCAAGACTTGGATGAACATAAACAACTGCTGTCAGAAAAAGAACAAGACCTGGCGAAAAGTAATAAACTATTGGAAGAAAAACAGCAAGAACTGAATAATAATAATAAAGTACTGACACAAAAAGACCAAGAGATGAAGAACAGTAATAAACTACTGACAGAAAAGCACCATGAAGAACTGAAGAACAGTAATAAACTACTGACAGAAAAGCACCATGAAGAACTGAAGAACAGTAATAAACTACTGACAGAAAAGCACCATGAAGAACTGAAGAACAGTAATAAACTACTGACAGAAAAAGACAACCAACTGAAGGAAAGAAATAAACAACTAAAAGAAAAAGCTGAAGAGTTGGACATAAGTATTAAACTACTGACAAAAAAAGACAGCAAACTGGAGGAAAGTTATAAACAAATAACAGAAAAAGCCCACCAGCTGATGGAAAGTATCAAACTACTGACAGAAAAAGACCAAGAATTGGATAAACATAAACAGCTGCTGTCAGAAAAAGAACAAGAACTTGCGAAAAGTAATACATTATTGGAAGCAAAACAGCAAGAACTGAAGAATAATAATAAACTACTGACAGAAAAAGACCAAGAGATGAAGAACAGTAAAACACTACTGACAGAAAAGCACCAAGAAGAACTGAAGAAAAGTAATAAACTACTGGCAGAAAAAGAACAAGAATTGGATAAACATAAACAACTGCTGTCAGAAAAAGTACAAGAACTGGCGAAAAGTATTAAACTATTGGAAGAAAAACAGCAAGAACTGAAGAATAATAATAAGAACAGTAATAAACTACTGACAGAAAAGCACCATGAAGAACTGAAGAACAGTAATAAACTACTGACAGAAAAAGACAACCAACTGAAGGAAAGAAATAAACAACTAAAAGAAAAAGCTGAAGAGTTGGACATAAGTATTAAACAACTGACAAAAAAAGACAGCAAACTGGAGGAAAGTTATAAACAAATAACAGAAAAAGACCACCAGCTGATGGATAGTATCAAACTACTGACAGAAAAAGACCAAGAACTGAAGAAAAGTAATAAACTACTGGCAGAAAAAGACCATCAACTGAATCAGAAAGACGAAGAGCTGAAGATGAGGAAAAAGGAAGGGGCTGATGAAAACAAACAGCTTGGTGAGAATTGGATTATAAAAAAAATATATATATGTATTTGTGTCAGTGGTTCATTAAATAATGAATACTATATAATATGATAATGATATCTTTAACCTGTAATTGAGAAGAGCGGCAAAAAAACGGTTCAGTAACATAACATATAATTATGTCCTTAACTAAAACATTTACCGGTAACTACAAAAGAAAAGAAAAATCATCGCTAGATAGATTTTTCAGTGGTTCATCAAAACATAAATATCGTATGTATATTCAACCTGTCATTGCAGCTCAGCAGATCTTTGATTTGAAGACACTGGGGACTGAATCAGACAAAAAGATTGGTCAGTAAGCTGAAATAATATTTCCTTATCTGTAACATTAAAACATTAGTAAATTGATGGACAGGGATGGAAGTTTAAGTGTTTGGATCTGGCTTGAGAAAAAGGATTCAGAGGCCTAAATATGTTTAAATTACTATAATAATACATCGAACTTATATAGCGCTTTTCAAGATACTCAAAGTCGCTTTACAAACAAAATAAAAATAAAACAACTTTATTAGGACAAAGATTAAAAGGATAAAATCTAAGATGTATTAGCAGGCAGGCACACAGGGAAGAAAATAAAAACTGAAAGGCGGGTGGAGAAAAGTTAGGAAGGGAAAGCAAGTCTGAAAAGGTGGGTTTTGAGGGAGGCTTTGAACACGGCAAGGGTGGGGGCTTCTTTTATATGGGGTGGGAGAGGGTTCCAGAGGGTGGGGGCTGCAACGGAGAAGGCCCTGTCACCCCAAGTGCGTTTCTTGGCCTTGTGGGTGAACTTGAGAAGGTTCTCATTTACAGATCTGAGGTTGCGGGAGGGAACATGGCGTTGGACAAGGTCTGAGAGATAGCTGGGAGTCTGATTATTGAGGGCCTTGTAAGTGGTGATCAGTATTTTGAAATCAATCCTGTATTTTATGGGTAGCCAATGGAGATCGTGGAGAACTGGGGTGATGTGGTCTCTTGATCGGGTTTTGGTGAGGAGGCGGGCTGCGGAATTTTGCACATATTGTAGTTTATTGAGTACTTTTGAGGTGGCACCGTAGAGGAGGCTATTGCAGTAGTCGAGTCTGGATGTGATGAAGGCATGGATGAGTGTCTCTGCAGCAGATTGGGAGAGTGTGGGACGGAGCTGGGCAATGTTACGGAGGTGGAAAAAGGCTGTTTTGGTGATGTTATTGACATGGGATTGGTAGGAGAGGGTGGGATCCAGGATGACACCAAGGTTGCGGATTTTATTGGGGGGGTTGATGGTGGATCCGTCAATGTTGAGGGAGAAGTTTATGGTGGAGCGGGTGAGGGCATCGGGACCAACAATGAGGATTTCAGATTTATTGCAGTTGAGTTTGAGGAAGTTGTTTTGCATCCAGGTTTTAACATCAGTCAGGCAGGTGGTGAGAGTGGAGTGGGTGGTAGCAGTGATGGTTTTGGTGGGGAGGTACAGCTGGGTGTCATCGGCGTAGCAGTGGAAATGGAGGCCATGGCGGCGGAGGATTTGACCAAGGGGGAGAATGTAAATGATAAATAGGAGGGGGCCAAGCACAGAGCCCTGGGGGACACCATGGATAACGGAGGTTGTGATGGATTTGTAGTTGTTTATGGAAATGTATTGCTGTCTGTCGGAAAGATAGGATTTAAACCAGGAAAGGGCGGTGCCTGTGATTCCGAGGGTGGACTGTAGACGGGAGAGGAGTATGGAGTGTTTGATGGTGTCAAAAGCAGCCGTGAGGTCGAGAAGGATGAGAATGTTGAGTGAACCAGTGTCGGAGGAAAGCAGGAGGTCGTTGGTGACTTTGAGGAGGGCTGTCTCTGTACTGTGTCTGGAGCGGAAACCGGATTGGAATATTTCAAATAGGTTATTGGATTCAAGGTAGGTGGTGATTTGGTTTGTGACGACGCGTTCCAGGATTTTTGACAGAAAGGGTAGGTTGGAAATGGGTCTGTAGTTATTTGGGGAATCGGGGTCAAGACCAGGTTTTTTGAGGATGGGTGTGACAGTGGCAAGTTTGAGAGGAGGGGGGACAAAACCAGAGGAGAGGGAGGCATTTATGGTTTTGGTCATGAGTGGGGTGAGAGTGGGGAGGCAGTCTTTAAGGAGAGGGGTGGGGAGAGGGTCCAGGGAGCAGGTTGATGATTTCATGCCGGTAACAACAGAGGAAAGGTCAGAGGGTGTGATTTCGATAAATGTGGAGAAAGAGTGTGAAGGGAGTGAAAGAGGGGGGGGAGTCAGGTTGGAGTCAAGGGGGGGGGGAGATGCTCAGCTGGTTGTGGATGGTGGTGATTTTATCATGGAAAAATGTGAGGAGGTTATTGCATTTGTCAACAGTGAAGGAGCTTGAGATGGTGTCCATGGGTTTAAGCAGTTTGTTGATGGTGGAAAAAAGGACCTTGGGGTTTCTGTTTCCAGCCTGTATGATTCCGGAGTAGTGAGAAGAGCGGGTGGAGTTGAGGGTGGTTTTGTAGATCTGCAGATGTTGTTGATAAATGTCATTGTGTATGGTTAGACCGGTTTTTTTGTAGAGCCTTTCTGACTGTCTGACTTTCTTTTTGAGGAGGTGTAGTTCATCAGTGTACCAGGGGGAAGTGTGGGTGAAGGAGACGGAGCGAGTTTGAGTGGGTGCAATCTGGTCGAGGGAGGAGGAGAGCGAGTTATTGTACAGGTTAACCAGATCAGTGGGGGAAACAGCCTGAGTGAGGGAGGAATCGGAAATGGTGTTTGAGAGTGATATGGAGAGGGAAGTTGGATTTATGGATTTAAGGTTCCGGTTACTATGTGTTGTGTAGTGTAATGTAATGCAATATAATCGATCACCCCGTGTCAGACAGTTGTAAACGACTTGACAAGAAACAAGAGGAAGTAAAACTCTGGATTTATTTTACAAACCTAGTTTATCCCAAGGGGGAACTTCAGTTTTCAGCTTCACCCAGCTGCGTGTGTAACCGGTCTACTCGCCTAGATTGTTTTTCCGACAACCTCACGCTGAAGTCTAGTATTCTTGTATTTGTTTTACTGAGGATAAGGTTAGATATAACTTTAGGGGTAAGCATAGATTTACCGCGATTAAGATTAGGAATAGGGTTAGGTTTTGGCACCATTTGTTAGGAGGTTAGGAAAAAAGGTAGGAAGGTTAGGTTTAACCGTTTAGGCATAGTTTGCAGAGGTTACGAAGAGACCGTTCTACTGTTCCGCCGGATAGACGCCCAAGACCAGTGTGTTTTCTGGTATTCTCTGAGTGCTGCCCACAGAGGAGTGCAGAGGGGGGAGCAAATAGGGGTTAGGGGTCTTGCTCAGGGAAAGTCAGACACATTGCTGGCCTGGCCTGAATCGTACCTGCGACAACCAGGGGATCTGGTTCCCCAGGCGAGCTCACTAACCACTCAGCTATTGTAACGGCCCAAAAGGTTGACCTTGTGCCAGTGAACTTTACTGTCATGAAACTGTACTTTTCCTATGCAAACTTATAATAAATACTTCAATGAATCAATCAATGAATCAATCAATCAATCAATCAATTTAATTTGAACTGATATCATCATGTCATATTTTCCCTCCAGGTGTCGACTCAAGTCAACCAAATGTGTCGATGACATCAGAGAAGTTGCAGGTTGGTGTGTGTGTGTGTGTGTGTGTGTGTGTGTGTGTGTGTGTGTGTGTGTGTGTGTGTGTGTGTGTGTGTGTGTGTGTGTTATCCTCTTAAGGCTCATTCACACTGTCCGCGTGTTGTGTTGTCCCATTCATTTCCAATGGAGGATTATTGCGTGCATCCCGTCTAGCGTGATACGACAAAATTCACGCTGAACGCACGCTGACAAGGACTGATTCAGATCTTGTGCGTGCGTGAGCTCTTGAAGCCAATGAAAGCAGCGCTGCTCTGCGTGTAGGCGTGGCTGTGGGAAATGACAGGGAAGTGATCCAAAGTTCCAAACAGAGTTACTGTCAATCAACAACAGCCAAGACGGACTGGAGGCGCACATAATGTGTTTCTATGCGCTTTTTCTCAGTGTGAATGCAGGTTTAGCCTTAATGTATTGATGAGGTTGATCATTCCAACATAGACATTGTGAGTAAAATCAGCTCCTCAGAATAATAATCACACAGACTGAACATCAGGAAAGTCACTGATTGTTTGTTTCCTGCTTTCTGTCTTTCAGACCATTTTTACTCCCAACGTGCACAGAGAACACTCAACCAATGAATACAGGTAGGTCATCCTAAACATATTCCTCTGTAGATGTGGAAGTTTGAGAATGATGATATTTGAATGATGATATCAATAAATGTTTGTTTTGAGGTGCAGGTTGTCAAGTGGTAAAGGCTTGTACCACATGGACTTTGATGGTTCAATTCCTGAACCCATATCAGATTCCCTGTATGTCATTCATTCCCCTTCTCTCACCCTGTTTCCTGTTTCTCTCCACTGTACTAACTAAACTAGTAAGACACCTGAAGGTGACATGCGACCTCAGGGTGACATGTCGCGTCAATTCTTGACCATCTGGCCAACCACAGCGTTTCTCTGACAATTCTAGTTGTTGTCATTCTGGGGGGAGTTTGTTCATGTTTTTGTGAGGGTATCAACCCTAGGAGACACAGGGAGAACATGCAAACTCCACACAGAAAGGCCCTATCGCCCACACCCTAGGTGGCGTTGGCGATAGGGCCTTTCTGTGTGGAGTTTGCCTAAACATGGAGATGTGGTACAGAATTACTCATATATGGTCATAAAAAGTATGTCATGTGACATCACTTCCTGTACAGACAGTCAGACAGACAGCCATTGACTCCGGCCTAACAATGGCTACTGTCTATGACGGTAGTCCCATATGACATGATGGACTGGACTCTCCATATATAGTGGGATCCACATCTCCATGTTTAGGCCAAACAGGTTTGCTCCATTTCTCCATTTATAGGTCCAAAAGCCCAACGTTGAGCTTGACAACGAAACGTTCTTAACACAGCCGCCCCCATATTTACTTTAGAAAATTAAATTCTAAGAACATTTCGAGTACCGGTTTGATACAAGAGCGAATAAGCGCTACACTTCTGGAATCCTGTGCGTCGACTTAAAGCCAGATGCAGGCCTAATAACTTTTTCTGACGCCCGTTGCCACCTCCTATTTACATTTTCTTTTCTGAGACTGCCGACTGCACATTGTACCTCATCCACCCTTTCTTCTCTCTCCTATTGGTATCTTTATCCTCCTCCTCCTTTTTTTCTTTTTTATTCTTCTCTTTTTTTGTCTTTCTTAGTCTTGTGTATCCTTCTCTTTTTTTTGTCTTTCTTAGTCTTGTGTAGCCACCCCGTACAGGAAGTGATGTCACAACTCGCTGACATCACACAGACATCACAGAGGTTACGGAAGGAGGTTACGGAAGGAAGGTTACTCAAGGACAAGGTTTTTCAGTGTAAATGCGACCTTCGGTCGCAACAATAAAGGCAGAAAAGTACAAATATCTTACTAAAAATAAATGTTTGTTTTGTGTCACAGATTCAGGTTGCGAGATGCGGGGCTGTTCGAGTGCAGTAATACAG
Organism: Nannobrachium achirus; assembly: GCF_963921795.1. NCBI lineage: Eukaryota > Metazoa > Chordata > Actinopteri > Myctophiformes > Myctophidae > Nannobrachium > Nannobrachium achirus. The sequence goes on from NC_137815.1 coordinate 2,371,357, forward strand.
GGTTGGCGTTTCAAACGACAGGGGAAACAACAGTCCTCTACAAGGACGTTCAGTGGGAGGAAAGATGGCTCCAGTCAACAGGAGGGTCTCCTGCAGGTCCTCTGTTTGACATCCAGTGTCCCCAGGATGAAGAACATCTCCAGTCAACAGGAGGTACTGCAGGTCCTCTGTCTCTCAGCCAGCTACGCCTGCCACACTGTTTGGTCACACCTGGTGGTGAGTAGCTGCTCCTCGCATTTTCAAGGTTGACATGTTCACATTGACAAATGCCCCATTTCCACTGTAGGGCCAACCCAGAACTAGAACCAGAACGTTCCAGAACCAAGAACTATCAAGAACCTGTGAAGTTCCGGGACCAAGTTCTGCTTACGTTTCTATATAATCAGAACTAACCGGAGAGGTCCCAAAAAAGACCAGCAGCGCTGCTGGCCCCGCCCATAGGTTCCTAGAACTCAGGTTTAGTTCTACCTCAGGAGCAGGACCTAAAAAAGGTTCCAGGAATCTTGTCTGGAACCGGGCCGTACGCAACCAGAACCCAAAAAATAGGTTCAGGTTCCTGAAAGTTCTGGTTCCACCTTGCAGTGGAAAAGGGGCTAAAAACAGACAGACAAAAATGTGTAGGAAACGTGTGGGATGTTGTATTTGTTAGTTTAGGTTGTTAAAGAGATTTTTTTTTTGTTTTTCTCTCTTTTATTCTTTCTTTTTTGAGGTTTACTTAATTTAATTAAATCTATTATGTTTAAAGGTGAACGTTGCTTAAACTAAGTATAGGATGTGAAAACCAGACACAACACAGTAATGCCTTCAGTAGGAAAGCCCTCGGCGCACAGAACACATTGTGATTTCAGAATGACGGGATTCATGGTAAATAATCTGCTAAATGTCAAAATATGTTTTCACAGACGATGACCTTTATGTGGCCCACATCAAAGATGAGAGGGTGGAACTCTTAAAACCACTGGAAGTGACCAAGACTCACGTGGTTGTGAACGTGACCCACCTGTCAATGTTTGGGCTGGTTTACAACAAACTATTCACACCTAAACCAACCCATGGTCAAGTTCTGCTGCTCCGTCGACCTTCAAGCAACAGACTTGAGATGAAAGTATTTCTGCTGCCAAGCAATGTGGATATTGAACAGGTAATGTTTGTCCTGTTAAAGTAAACAGCATCTCAGAGGCTTTGAATCTATTTAAACTTATAAAACATGAAATGGATTATGATTTTGTAAAGACAACCAGAAGATGGTCTGTAATTTAATAAGAACTTAAGACCAAAGTTTATACTGTAGTATAAGGACAAAGGTACTCTTTTATTGAAGGCAACAACAATAAAGCCTGTGTAAATACTGTACAGTGGTCTAGACATTATGAGTGAACCAGCTGGTAAATACTGTACACTGGTCCAGACATTATGAGTGAACCAGCTGGTAAATAGTGTACATTGGTCAGCTGGTAAAGGTGTCTTGTTGTCATTGAAGGTGAGGTCAACGTTCAACAACAGAGGAGATGAATACATCGACATTCCGACAGCCTGTCTTCTCACCCAAGAGGAGGTCTACAGTCTGCACTGTCCTCCACATGACGTACAACCTGAGGTATCACTCACTAAACCCCTGTATAACCTGGTTTTATATGACGTACAACCTGAGGTATCACTCACTAAACCCCTGTTGTATATGACGTACAACTAGGGTTTTTTGATTAATCGATTTTTAATCGAAATCCGGGTTTTTTCCTTTGGACGATTTAAAAAATAAGAAATCGTCAAATCGAGTTTCACTTTAATTAGGGTAATTCTTACTCATTGGAGCCTTGCACGGTGCAAAAAGTACACAGCCGGACGACAAGGTCCGACACCAAATTAATACTACTTTATCTCTGATGTGTCATTTCTTTGATGCGCGTGCAGCGCACGTCAGACTGAACAGAGCTCACCACAGCACCGCACTCACTCGCGCTGGTACAGGCAGCAAACAGAACAAAAAGCTGCTGAGCTGGTAAACTTACTTGTTGTAGTTTGAAAGGAGCTTATTAATTCTGTGTTACCCACCTACTGTAGTCCTACTGTCCCTGTCACTGTGTTAATTTTGCGTCGGGAAGCGAAGCGATTCGCCTCCGTTTACAATCAATCAACATCTCCGTGCATGAGCGGTGCAGGGGCGGCCTTAGCTATTTTTTCAAACATTTATTGATATTTTGGCTGTTTTGTCACTCACTATTGATAATGAAACACTAGGACGCTAAGTTAACTTCTGTATGTGATTGTTGCGCAACTAAAGTTATTATTATTATTATTACCCTTATTGTTTTATTAGATTTAGCTATTTGAAAACAACATAGTTGAAACAATGTATTATTCTTTTACCAAAAAATCGAAATCGGAATCGAAAATCGACTTTTCTGAGAAATAAATCGAGATTTAATTTTTAGGCCACATCGAACAACCCTACCCTACGTACAACCTGAGGTATCACTCACTAAACCCCTGTATAACCTGGTTTTATATGACGTACAATCTGAGGTATCACTCACTAAACCCCACCACATGATGTACAACCTGAGGTATCACTCACTAAACCCCCTGTATAACCTGGTTTTAGACTGCATTTACTCAATCGTTTTCTTTTTTATAAAAAAAAAGACACACTCCACACAAGATCATGTTTGTGTTTTTGAAGCTTATCTTTGAATATCCTGGTGGTTTTTGGCTGGATTTTAGCTCCAAAACTGTCCTTAAAGGGATCGGAAACCCCACCCCTATATTCCTTTAAGGAGAATTCAGATTATGAAGAGAAATCTAAAATGTAGGCGTGGTTATCTGTTGTTGTGAGACGAGGGGGCGGAGTTATGCGTGCATATCATACAGTATTCTGAGAGTAGTTCTAAAGTAGTAGACTGAGCTGTCCGCACTTGCTGTTAGCATTTCAGAAACCATAATTAAAACAAAGTAAAGATTCCGCAACTCCATGGCATATTTACCCGTAAAAAATGTGCAACCGGAGCAATGGACGCTCGCACACAACGTTCACATGCATAGAAAATAGCCGATCTACAAGCTCACAGTGTTGTTGTGAACTTGTAGATCGTCTATTTTTACTTTCACTCTAGTACACACTGAATTCTGGACATACTTTTACTCAAGTAAAAAAATTGGGTATATTTTCCACCACTGTGTCAGACAAAGACAACAGGCTGTCCACAGCAGCCGCAAAGTGTTCTGTCACAGCATGTAAACACGGTGGTGTCAGCTCGGAACGAGACAACGAGACAACAGGCCATCGCTAAAATACTAAAATGTTATATGTCTGACTAAAACCACTGACAATACTATAGCCTACCCCAACTTTATACCCTAAACTATACCCTAAAGTCCAACTTGTGAAAGAGAAGAGGTGCTTCTCTCCGGTCAGAAACGCAAGTACAGTGAAACCATACAAATCAATATAAAACAAATATTAATTAGATATGCCTACTGTACGTCATGCCGTAGTTATAGAATGGAGTGAGCAAATATGTAATGAGTGGCGCCAAATATTTCTTTTCTACCCAGAAACTGGAAGAACACAGAAATAGCTACAGAGACAGCAGAAAGCTTTGAATCCATAAGCCTATGGGCAAATTGAACCATTATCATTGCTCCCCATCACAAGTGACTCATTGATATAAACTCAGCACAAAAAGAAAGGAAACATAGTAATACTTGATTATATCTCCCCTTTAATAATACCAAATTGTATTGTGTTTTATATCATTTTTATCGTTGATTTGTCACCTTTACAACGAGATACAGCTTGTAAGCATCCATTGGGCATTCAAAGCATGAGCTACACAGCCAAACATGTGGGTAGCGCTGACCTGAATTTTGCCAAAATGGCTTTCAATGAAAAATTTGCCAACATTCAGTCCGTTATATCCCCCCTTTAATTATGCCAAATGGTATTGTGTTTGATATCATTCATTGTTATCGTTGATTTGTCACCTTTGCAACAAGGTACAGCTTGTAAGGATCTGGCATTCGTGGAATGAGCAACACAGCCAAACGTGTGGGTAGCGCCCCTCCAAAAATGGTCAAAATGGCCTAGCAGGCTTGCAATACTGTTCTTTGGTGTTCACCTTTGGGGCATTGCATGATTGCACTCTCCCACAGTAATAAGGAAAGAAAAAAACAACACATATTGGCCATTTTTACACTTTGTTAACACTTGGGGAGCCAAACTCGTTCAGGGACGAGTTAAGGCCACTAGGTGTCACCCTGCCAAAAGGAGTTATCTCGTTGAGAGACGAGGCAACATAGGGTTAACTGTACGTGCCTGCAGCCTGCCCTCTGAATGACCCGAGTCCATTACGTAACCCCGCAGCAGGCAGGGAGACAGAGGGGGAGAAAATGGCGGAGGCAGCTTACATTGCTTTACATTATCCTCTGAAACATAAGAAGGGCTTTATCTCTGAATGAGATGAAAAGGACGCCAGGGAAGCAGAGATCTGATTGTTTTCACGGCGACACTATAACGCGATGGTCGGCTCCCGTTTGGATTTTAGTTTCGCGAGCTTTTGTAAACAAAGGGATTATCTTCCTCAATCGTCAGCGGACACCCACATGCACACGCACAAAACTTCCGAGGCACTTCAAAATAAAGCGTGAGTGAATGGTGGCACCAGCAACAGCTAGAAATGTTATAAACCTGAGCAGCCCATGTGTTAATGTTAAGCTCAGTGTCATGGAAGCCCAAAAAGAGAGTAAATGCCAGCAGACAGCATTGCAAGCCATTTTGGCAAAATTATGGTCGGCGCTACCCACACGTTTGGCTGTGCCCGATGCTTACAAGCTGTACCTCGTTGTAAAGGTGACAAATCAACGATAAAAATGATATAAAACACAATACAATTTGGTATTATTAAAGGGGAGATATCATTAATTATTAATATGTTTCCTTTCCTTTTGTGCTGAGTTTATAATATATATTTATAGAAAAGGTGCTTTTGGGTTCCATGACTCTTTAAGACCTTAAGACCGCTCTCTTTGAGAAAGCAGGTGTGAGGAGTGACGTGACTCTGGTACATAATCACATCATCAGGGACACGTTCTCTTTAAAGGCCCCTTTTTCATGAAGAATAACAAATTATACAAAATAACACCCACTCACACAGACACAAGCATTCAGATATTTAGCTTCTTTACTGATAGATATATTGTGTCATAATTTATTTCCTGCATTATTTCATCTGCGGTTATCCATAATTAATTAATAATGATATTGATAAATATAATGAATAATTCTACTACTACTAATTCTACCACTACTAACTACTGATAGCACTACTACATCAATGCAATAGCATAGTAAAACACTTCTATGTGTCTTCAGGATCCGCAGCCTTATCATCCGAACCTTGGACCAAATTTCACTCCAACATTTGTGGTGAAGATGGATCTCAATACAGAGGTCGTCCGGTTGGAGGTACAAGGACCTGAGAAGAACAAAGTGTGGAGCAATAACAACCTGAGTGTTAAAGGTATGTTGTTCATTCATTATGAATTATGGGGAACATTTCATTGCTGTTGAGATTTACACACATAGCTTATATCTGGTTTTCTCCTGTGGATTTTAAGGCGTTTCCATAGTATCTCCGAAATGTTCGGTGAGTTGGACATGCAAATTTCCGCTTTTCAGAAGTCGTCGTCGTTGTAGTCGAACCGGACCTTTTGACCGGAAAGTTTGGTTTCGGACAGGTATGGACAGGCCTTAAGTGCCTCTCCGACCAGACCCCTATTCCACAGCACTCCACTGTGCAGGAGGCAGGGACTACTAAAGATTATTCTGAGGCAGCCAATCAGAATAGGGGCAGAGCTAATTCACCCCAATGAAGGACAAGGACTTAAAACCAAGTTCAGTGACACAAGTCATAATTTTGTACGACAAACAGTTCAAAGGTTATAGCAAAAAATATACCAATCAGAAGAGGGGGCGGAGCTATAGTGTAAGTAACACCAATGAAGGACAAGTACTTTAAAAGGAGTCTAATGCAGCTACACAAAACGTTTACAAAAATGTACATAGGCTATATCAGAAAGGGGGGTTGAGTCAAATTTAATCAATGAAAGACAATGACACCACCCTCTATATGGCAATCTTCTCAAAAGTTACATAGAAAAGAAGATCGGCTATTTTCACTTCCTGTTTGGCGGTGAAACCACAAATTTTGTCGCTTTGCCACGGTCACGCCGTTATATGAAAACTCAGGCTTTTAATAACTTCTTGTCATTAAGGTGTTTGTGTACGCTGAACCAGTTTGAGGTGATTCTGACCATCCTCCTAGGAGAACTTTGTTAAGTACTACCTGTGGAAATGGCAAAACACCACAATAATTTCAAAATGGCTGACTAGTTGCTGGGTTTAGGTCATTTAGGTGTTTTGCATGTCGGGACTTGATACAGGTGTGTAACAATTTTCATACATGTATTGTATTGAAACCATATTGTGGGGCTTCAACGCTGACATTTTTCAAGTGACGCTTACAAGTAAAGGAAAGATTACATTTCTTCTTTGTTTGTCAGCTGTGCCTCATCCAGAGAAGACCATGGCTTCCACTCACGTAGATACTCCACAGGTAGGTGTACTGGCAAATAGCAACCAAAAATAAGGTGTCATTGTTACAATTGTTGCATAATGAAATAAATAATAACCTGCTACTCATTTCTATAGGGCCCATCTGTGGACATATTGGTCTCCAACAAGGTGAAACTTGTCGATTGGTTGAACTCAGATCTCTACATTCTCCAGCACGCCCATGCTGATGGAGTCATTGATCGTAGAGTTTATACTCGACTGATGAATACACCACAGCCAGAAGATGCTTGTACTGCACTTATTGATAGCATCACGGATAGAGGAGAGGGACCTTCATCTCAGTTCCTAAAACTTCTAAAAAAAACAGAGATCCTCAACACGTATCCACAACTCAAGAAATGGACTTACCTGCAAGGTAAAAAGAAAGAAAAGGCTGATTCTGTGTGATGTCTACTTTGTTTGACTGCATATTCATTGAAAGTATGAAACGTTTAGATTGTTATGACCATCCTCTTAGAAGGAGTTGTTAAAGAATAACCCGTGAATATAAAAAAAAGAAAAAAAGAAAAAAAAAGTATTAAAACACCACCATAACTTAAAAATAGATGACTTATTGTTGGGTTTAGGTCATGGCTCTTGGGTTTAGGTCATGGCTCCAAGAGACTTTCTTATAAGTCAGGATATGATACAGCTGTGTACCAATTGTCATACATGCAGATGAAACCGTATTGTGGGGTTCAACATTGACATTTTGAAGGTGGCGCTACCCTGTTTTACGAATACTAAAATAAGTTTTGCCACTTGTAATATGTGTGCAAAGTTGTGCAACTTTTCGAGTACGTTTAACAAGTCAACACGATTCATTATTGTGAAGCGGAATAATCTTTGCGATTACAATAGGGCTTCGCACTACTGTGCAGTGATCAGGCCCTGATGACATATATATATATATATATATATATATATATATATATATATATATATATATATATATTCCCCCGTAAATTGAATTTGCTCAGGAAATGGGAGATTTTGGAATAAATGCATACTTACAGATTTGGATTAATTGATATATCAACAGGTTTGTTAATAGTAGAGTTTGTACAGTCAAAGGTTATGTTAAAGGACAACTTAGTTTTTTACAACAAGGGTTCATATTTTAGAATGTAATTAGAGAAAAGAAAAGAAGATTGTTAAAATGTTTCATTTATTGTTTTCTATTGTTTTAGCGATTTTAGTATTTTGATTTCAGTGGGTGGGGGAATGTACTACTGGCTAAATATGTATTTTTAGACGCAATAAGCCGTCGATTTCTTTGTTACTATTTACACCAGCCCCCAAATCTGCCCATGAAAGATTGTGGTGCATCTTGGGAATGGGCTTATTGTGTCTAAAAATATATATTTAGCTACTTGCATGCATCTTTTCTTTTCTAAAATATAAACCCTTGTTGTAAAAAAAAGTTGTCCTTTAAAAGGATGACGTAAAAAGCCCCAGGGATTTGTTTACATGGTGGTCCATTGTATTCAATGCAGTAGTATTTTCTTCTGTTTTATGCATATGTGTTCTTCTTCAGTTACAGATATTTTGATATGTCGTAGATCACATATCTGGCACAACATTGATTATCTCATATCGACGTCATTTAATAATAATGAATGTAATCTTGTCTTCATCTTGGCGAGATAATTGTATGAAACATTATCCTTAGTTCGGGCCTTATTTTATTTATTTATTTTACTTTAAGTTTTTAATGATTGAGTTACAAGCACATGATTTATATGTTGTGGGCAAGTGCCTGCCGTGAGTTTTGGATCCCATCTTCCTGAGAACGAGAATTCAAACCATGGTGTTTTCTGCTTATTTATTTATGCATTATTTATCATGGCAAAAATTAGACTCTACTGTTTGTTTCGGGAGGCTAAGGCGTTATACCCCTATAAATCACTGTCACAATTAATACTAAAATATTCCACAGAAGTAGGAATGTATTTTTTCTGACATCATATGGTTTGAATGTGACTCTCAGCACGTTAAATAAGCTAAACATTCACATAATACGTTGTAAGATCACTTAGTTTAACTGCAGTGACCCAGCTCAGTGCTGTGTACATCTGTATTCCAGTTTCATACATCTTTCCATTGTGTTGTGTTTCAGAGTGGAGACTGGTGCTAATGGGGAGGACTGGAGCTGTGAGGAACGCTGTAGGAAACACCATCCTGGGCAAGGAGGCGTTCTGCGCTGAGGCCAGCTCCTCCCACCTGAGCCAGAGGAGTCGGAGGAGAGAGGGTGACGTCTGTGGGAGACGGCTGGTGTTGGTGGACACTCCAGACTCTGGATGCTCACTGGAGGACACGAGGCAGGATGCGGGGCTGTGTGTACGTCTGTCCGCCCCGGGTCCCCATGCCTTCCTCCTGGTCATACCAGCAGAGCCCTCTGAAGGAGAGGTGAGAGGGATGATGGAGAAGATGCAGGACGCATTTGGAGAGAGCTGCTGGGATCACAGCATTGTCATCTTCACCCACGCTGACAGTGAGCAAAAGCTGAATCTTGTGGCGTTTCTCCAAACAAGCAATCAGGAACATCAGCAGCTCGTAGAGAAATGTGGGAACAGATGTCACCTCCTCAACATCACAGATAGCAGCGAAGCTGGTCAGGTTTCACAGCTGCTGGAGAAGATAGACATCATGGTGGCAGGAAACACAGAGAGCTTCTACAGCACTCAGACCTACCAGGAGGCAGAGGCCCAGGTCAGAGAGGTGGAGATAAAGATTCAGAGGGACAAGGAGGAGAGGAGACGCGTGGAGGAGCAGAAGATGAGGGAGAGGTTTGAGAAGGAGCTCATGGACTTTATGGGGAAGACAGAGGGATCCATTCAAGAGCTCAAGGGAGAGATTGTTAAGATTGAGAATCGGTTGACTGAACTGGAAAAAATGAGGCAAGAGGGGGGTGAAGAAAAGAAAAGAGAGCTGGAAGAAGAGCTTAGGAAGGAATTTGAGAGAAGAGAGGAACTGGAGAGAGAGCTGGAGAGGTTTACATCAGAGAGAGAGGAAGAGAGGAGAGAGAGGGAGGAGAGACACAGACAGGACATGGAGGAGATGAGAGAGACGTACGAAGGAGAGGCCAGAGTAGAAGCAGAGCGATACCTAACCAAGATAATCCTGACTGAGATTTTCAGAAATATCATGATCGCAAAGGCAAAGATGCAGGGAGAGTTTAGGAGGCAACTGGAGGAGAAGAACAGAGAGATGAGAACACTGAGAGAACAGTTAGAGGAGAACCTGAGCTTACTGGAAACGAGTGCAAACACTCAAGCAGAAAGTGTTGAAGGGAGAACATGCGAGGGAGGAGAAAGGAGAGGAGAGTACAACATCTCATCATGGTGGATGAAATGTTGTACTAAAATGTTCAGAAATGAGCTGCAAGATATCTACTTGATAACTTAAGTATAGGTAACAAATGTGCCACAAGTATTAATTTTAAGCATAAGTACTGGTGCATGTGCTTGCTTTTTAATAAAGTGGCCTTAATCTACGGTATGTACAGTTAATCAGCACAACACATTTGGGATATCTCTCATAAACAAAGCTAAACTGCTATATGTTTCTTTGCTGGTCTGTTCATTAAGTTTCCTCTAAATTACCCTTGTAAATAGTTTTCTGATCATTTGTGTGAGGAGATGAGAGAGATGTATGGATGAGAGGCCATGGTGGAAGCTTTCCCAGAGAGGAAAAGAGTGCAAACATTCAAAAGCAGAAAGTGTAGAAAGTGAAACATCTGAGGGAGGAGAAAGGAGTCATCTTGTATGAGACATTTTAACATCTAACTCTTATACCACCACAGACTTATGTAAAACACATTTTGTTCTATTGGTTGCTCAGCGACGTTCACTCTTGCACTAGTAGAAACGTATGTATCTTGTCTTTCACCGATTGTGTGTTTAAACTGATTCACTGTAATAAAAACATTATGTTGTTTTGGCATGTACCATCTCTTTCCTTTGTTGTGTTCCTACACCCCTAGACCCAGAGGGTCGAAACAGTTGGATCATCTTACAACATGTAAACAATAGAAGAGTTTAATATTGTCAATTTGTTTTTGTTTTGTTTTGTTTTTCCTGAGAAACTTAAAATAATGACTTAGGCCATTAGTTTAAGAAGGTGATGATGAGCTCAATGTACCCCATGATAACACAATGTACAGTAGGCTTATTTGTAGGCCTAAATAATAAGCTCTTTAGTGAACAGAAAATGCATTTTCAGGCGGGTTGCCAATTTCAGCCAATCAGGATGAACTATCTATTGGATGTAGACGCTGGAGGCAGACATCACCCTATTGATGGAAAATGTCCTGAGGGACAGCACATCCACAAGTACTGTAGTAGAAATATTTATGGAGTAACAAATGTGTGTATTATATACTTGTTTTCCTTCCATTCAATGTCATTGAATGGGTGGTCAACCAGCTACAGCTGTCAATCTTAACAGCTGTGTTCTCCCCCACGCTTGCTCTCTCACTCTGTCAGCATAATCTGTACTGTGTGTAACTATTTCTATGTTGCTTTATCTTTAGTACACATCCTTATAAGACCATGTTTAGAATAGCATCTCTGTCAGAATGGACTATAAGAACTGTATGATAATGGTACAGGGGAGGGTTGTGCCCGGAAGGGGCTGACAGGACAGGCCAGGAGGCCTGCTCCTCTGATGCTGTGAATGCTGTCACTCTGTTCAACTTTTTTTAACATGTCAGCCCCCTGCCTCTCTAACATTCTCTGCACGTCCCTGCGTATATGTGCCGTTTTGTGCGGGGCAGCAGCAGCGCGCAGCCACAGAACTTGAGAGGAATGCTGAAGGCACAGGAGGTAAACCTGGGCCCCACAACAAAAATCCGTACCATATTGGCTTAAAACGGGACGACAGGACCCTGGTTGGTAACGCGGAAAGTAACGCAGTAATGAAGTTATCATTATAATAATATATTACCGATTTTTTTTTTCAGTAAAGCGTTATATTAGTCATTACCGCATTTCGGTAATATATTAGTAATATGCGTTAAATTACTAACGCGTGTTACCCAACACTGCAAATGAGGTAGGCTATACTATCCATTACACAACAACCAGAACTGCTTCAAATGTAGGCTAGGCCTAGATGTTTCTTATCATGCCGATTGCTTATAAATCTTTAACATTTGATATCTCAAATGTTAAAGATTTCTCTGGCGTGAAATGGTCTCCATTCCCAAAAAGTTTTGAGTCGCAGATCGAGCCAAGGGTGTCGTCGCACCAAATTCTGGGCCCTGGGTACAAGGATTCACTGCGGCCCCACATGAATGTTCTTCGTCGGGGGATTTAAAAAATAGCAGATCTACAAGCTAACCCTAACCCTAACCCTAACCCTGTGTATAAAATATTATGGCCCTTCCACCTTGGGCCCTAGTAACTCAGACCCACCCCCCATCCCCCTTGCGACGCCCCTGCCCATAGCCTCCACTGCAGCCTAACCAAGGCAGAGCTGAAACACTTAGCGTTGTAGGCTACCCCTGTTCATTCAGCCTACATTAGACTATACTCAGTTTTAGCCAATACAGTGTTTCATATTTAAATCGAATCAGTGTAAACGCCCGGTTAAAGGTCCAGCAGTCACCAGCAGCCAGCAATTTCCTCATTCCTCTCTGGTGCATCCTTAAATTCCTCTGCCGTTTGTTTGTGAAGGTCTACATATTTTTCCAATGCATATCCAGGCCTTGTTGATGGATTGGAAGAGATTTCGAAGCTCTGGGTCCAAAACGGAATTAATATTTAATGTGTAAAAATCTGTGGTATTTACATGGAAGTGAATGAGCCCTATAGATGCAGCTGTGAGACTAGACGGAGGTCGAGGCGGAGACAGCGTTTGGAGGGGTGGAGTTGCTATTCGTCTATTATTACATACAGATCAATCTAAAAAAATAGGGATGCACGATTAATCAGGCCAGCATATCGGTATCGGCAATATCGTCCATAAAAATGCATTATCGGTATCGAACCGTTATGAAAATAATTGATCGGTTTAGCCGATATTTAGTTTTGTAATATTCACATTTGTATGTGAAGCCCTTTGTAATGATGAAGGCTGAAGATTCAATCAGGGTTTTCTGGGAAAGCTATTCAACTTGGATTTTTTTAAATACAAATATTAAATTTCGATATTTTCAGTGTCATATCTGTCGATAATGATTCTGATATAACATATATCTTATCAGAATCGGTATCGACAGATATGAGCCTGTAAAATATCGGATGGGGTTCTATGGCATCTGCAATGCTTTTTTACACAATATTATATATTTTTTCGATTGATCTGTAATTGCCTAATCGCAATTATTTGAGATAATAACAATTATTTTGTATAATCGTCATAATCGTTTCCATACATTTTCCCAAAATAGCAAAAATAGCAGATCTACAAGCTTACAACGCGTCACTGTGTGAATTGAATACACTGACTGCCAGGTATTTCATAATTAATTCAGTAGCCTCTGCCATGGATTTTCTGTGTTTTACCGGCAGCCGGAATGCACCATGTGACCAGTTGTAAACAGAAAACCTGTTCTTAGAAGACGTGCATGGCTCTCTTCGCTAAGCCCCTCCCCAACCCTTCCTTGTCCAATACCACATTAGCAAGGAGTTGGTAAGCCCCTCCCCAACCCTTCCTTGTCCAATACCACATTAGCAAGGAGTTGGTAAGCCCCTCCCCAACCCTTCCTTGTCCAATACCACATTAGCAAGGAGTTGGTAAGCCCCTCCCCAACCCTTCCTTGTCCAATACCACATTAGCAAGGAGTTGGTAAGCCCCTCCCCAACCCTTCCTTGTCCAATACCACATTAGCAAGGAGTTGGTAAGAGAGCAGCACTGGCAAGCTTTCACACCTGCTTTGGGTCAGCCATAGACTAGTGATGTGCCGATACAATTTTTTTCCAATTTGACACAATATTCAATATTTTGGGGTCAATATGTCCATATAGATACCGATACCGATATCCCGGAAGTACGGTATGTACAGTATATATATATATATATATACTGTACCGTGGGTGCTGATAAATGCACTCTCTTGCTTGATCAAATGAATGATTCATATTTATTTTATTCTATAGCCTAATTTTAAAAAGCTGTATCATTTAGATACAAGCCCAGACTTATCTGGAGAATGGAGACACATTGCTTCAACAATGTGCTCATTGTGCTGTTATGGAAGTTGGACAAATCTTTACCATGACGTGAAACGGGCAATAATATTTAAACCAATGGACCTGTTTTATCTAAATCAAATTAAGGTAGGCTACAACTTAGAAGAGAAATGTGGGGGAGTTTTAGCGTGAGGGATAAGAATCCATGCATAGGTTTCACATCACGTTTTTTGGTGGTCGAGTCTTGTAAACTGTCTGCCTTCACTATCAAATGAATTGCCCGTTTAAGCTTGACCTGTTATCATTTTGGATCATCCATTGAGTGATTAATCGTGTGTGCTTAAGTTTCTACTGAGTGAGCAACTTCGAGTCAAAAGCCTACCGACTCTCGAAGCACCTTGTGTGTCTGCGGTGCGACCAGTGAAGTTACAGGCATTCCTCATTGTATGGCAGTGTCACGTGGCAAACCACGGAATCTACAAGTCCACAATGTGTTGCATCAGAGACGCATTGTGGACTTGTAGATCGGATCGCCTTTGCACACTGCACGTCAAAGCCTGAAAGATCTGAGCAACATATTACGCAGAAAACATTTGGAGGGTTCATTTCATTGACGGCTCTTGCAGGTCTTTTTAAGAAAAGGAAAACATAATGTGGGTATCAATACTTTTAAAAAAGTATCGATACGATATTATTCTCAGGGTACCGATTGATATATCGATATAAATATCGATACGCACTCCTAAATCTAGTTAACAAGGTCTGCAGTAGGCTGTGCACTGGACAAATGTGCATGACATTATTTCAATAAACTAAAAAGGGAGAAAAGGTATGAAAAGGTATCCAACTCAATCAACTTTAATGTCATTATTTATCACTCCAAATGTTTACTGCATAATATGTTGCTGGTTCTTATAGTCACTGTCGCGTTATCGTAGTATTCCAATTTTTGCTTTTATGTTGCAAACTGTGTGTGAGCAGGCGAAAAAACCTTGACAGCTGTGAAAGCTTGCCCTGGGCAAGCTGGCAGTTTAGAAATGGTTGCTATAAGAGGGGCTTAGCGAAAGGTCAATTAGGAGAAGAAAAACAAACAATAGTATAGGCTGACGGTGCGTCACGGGTTCAAGTTCCGTTCCTGACGATGTCTCTCTCACTCTCTCTCCGTTTCCTGTCCATATTTTGAAGGCAGAAAATCCCCGCCCCCCCCCCCCCCCCCCCCCCCCCCAAAAAAAAGCTTTAAAAATAAAATATAGACAAACATGAGAGAGCAAAGATTTTTGATATACTAGTAAGGCGCCTCAGGCTGACATGCGACCTCGCCCCCAAAAGGGAGAGGTCGTGCCAATTCTTGGCCATCTGGCCAGTGATGTATATCGGACCAGTTACCCATATATGGAGACCCCTGCATGATAGTCAACAATGTGATGGACGTAGAGCTCCTACTCCTCCCGCCCAACGCTCCCTGCCTGTAGCAGTACTTACAGTGACATTACCAGTATGTCTCATCCAAGACGGAAATAGCAAGACACGGGATCTCTGGTTTACTTCCTGTATCAGCATGGCGTAGGCAGATCTGAGGACGACCTAGAGAGAGAGAGAAGCAGGTTGGAGTCTATTCATTTCCAATGGGAGAGTGAACGTGAACACAGCTTCTGAACCATTCTTTAGTCCAATGGTCACTGAACTAAATGTTGGACCCGTTTGTCACAAGCCACACAATATTCCCAAAATGTTCATACTAAAATGGCTTTTTTCAGTAACACAAATAAGGAGAAAATCTACTTTATTATCGCCCTTTATCTGTCCCAGAAACACACTATCGCCTGATCTACAGTAGAACCAGTAAACAGGACATTCGCGAGATTTGCCGTCAGATGCCGGTAACCACTTAGGAGGCTATTTGTAGGCTTCTGTACCATGTTGCACTCTAGTGGCTCCAACCATGATAAAATGTTAAATGGTGCATTTATATAGTGCTTTTATCCAAAGCGCTTAACAATGTGCATTATATTCACCCATTCACACACACATTCATACACCGGTGGAAAACATGCAAGGCACCAACCAGCTCATCGGGAGACACTCAGGGTTCAGTGTCTTGCCCAAAAACACTTCAACATGTAGACAGGAGGAGCCGGGGTTTGAACCGCCGACCCATGAGTTGGCCGACCGCCTACCCATGGATTAACCTGCTCTACCTCCTGAGCTACAGCTGCCCAGGATGGCATCTCTTGTATATTAACCATTCAGACGCAAATCTGTGTCACTTTAGATTTGAACCACTTTAACCATTATTTTTTGCTTTAACTATTAAAAAATAGCAGATATGCAAGCTCACAGCGGTGCCTCTGTGCGAGCTTGAATATTTGTGTCCCGATTCTATAAATGTTTTCTTAATCCTTCTTCTAAATAAGTCAACCTGTTTATGTCAAGGACCCCCTAAATGTTATGTATTTGGCCGCGGACCCCCCCATCTCAAAATGTGTTGTTCCAGGGACCCCCAGTAGCAGAGATTTGAGTTACAAAGGTTTGCTTTGGAAAAAATATACATTGAAAGATTCACACACATTTTCGTGATTTATCAAAAATAGCAGATTTACAAGACCATAGTGCGGCACTCGGTACCGCACTACGAGCTTGTATATCTGCTATTTGTTTCTAACCCTAGCTAAAACAGGGGTCTTCAACGTTTTCAGGCCAAGGACCCCTTAGTTGAGAGAGAGATGAAGCAGGGACCCCCACAACCTGTTCATAGATTCCATATAGTTTCATTGTTTGACAGCACAATCATCAGTGTATTTTGGATTCATGTTAATGTGGGTTTTCAGATGTTTAACCACTTGAACCGTCAATACTTAATAAACTTGATCTTTCACTGTCTGCTCTTTTCTCCCTCCAAAGCTCTTTGCAAAACATAGCCGATCTACAAGCTCACACTGCGCGTTGTGAGCTTGTAGATCTGCTATTTTTGGCTAAAGTTCTCAGAATATGGATGCTAGGGTTCAAGTGGTTAATATAAAAAGGGAGAAAATATTTGGAGGACCCCCTGTAGTAACTCTGAGGAACCCCCTGTTGAAGACCTCTGAGCAAAAATATAAAATAATTCCAGGCCTATATGGGTTAAAATTGTTGCTCTCATGTTTGTCTCTTCCTGCAGGAGCACAGAGCAGCTCCAGGATTGGCTGAACACAGACCCTGTGGAGCACCTGGCCAAAGAAATGTAAAAACTGTACAGACAATTGGTCTAAAAGGATGAAAAAAAAAAAAAAATGAAAAAACTGATTGACAGCCCTGTCCTGTGATTAGTGCAAAGACAGCCCTGTCCTGGCTGTGATTGGTCAAAAAGTCGTCCTGTCCTCTGACTGAAGAGACATCACACTTATCTTTGTTGTCTTCCAACCAATCGATGCAGTGGTCATTCTAGCACCCTGCACCCATCACATGTCTTCCATCACATCAGAACTGTAGACTCACTCCCAATGCTCTGCCGTAGTGCATGAGACTCACCTCTTCACTCCCAATGCTCTGCCGTAGTGCAT
Organism: Nannobrachium achirus; assembly: GCF_963921795.1. Lineage (NCBI taxonomy): Eukaryota > Metazoa > Chordata > Actinopteri > Myctophiformes > Myctophidae > Nannobrachium > Nannobrachium achirus. The sequence continues at coordinate 2,388,642 of NC_137815.1, forward strand.
GAGACTCACCTCTTCACTCCCAATGCTCTGCCGTAGTGCATGAGACTCACCTCTTCACTCCCAATGCTCTGCCGTAGTGCATGAGACTCACCTCTTCACTCCCAATGCTCTGCCGTAGTGCATAAGACTCACCTCTTCACTCCCAATGCTCTGCCGTAGTGCATAAGACTCACCTCTTCACTCCCAATGCTCTGCCGTAGTGCATGAGACTCACCTCTTCACTCCCAATGCTCTGCCGTAGTGCATGAGACTCACCTCTTCACTCCCAATGCTCTGCCGTAGTGCATGAGACTCACCTCTTCACTCCCAATGCTCTGCCGTAGTGCATAAGACTCACCTCTTCAGACTCCAACTTAGGCCTTAACACTTGACCTTAGGCCTGTCACAGTTATTACATAATCGTCTAATCACAATTAGCCCTATTCACGGCCCGCCCACCTACTTCCGTTTCTCAGTTTCCCCCGGGTGCTGACTTCAATTTAGAAGGGGAAACTATAATAGAAATAGCTGGACAAATCGTTATTTCTAACAGTAAAGTAAATTATAATGCTTTGTGCCGTTTACTATCTTGTGTTCTTGATCATGCTAGCCGTATTTTATACTTTACTATTCGGAAATTGCATTAAATTTGCGATTTCTGTGCTAACTCTATAGGCTTATAGTAGGATTTTCCCCTTCAAAACGGGACTTCAGCACCCGGGGGATGCTGAGTGGGCGGGTCGTGAATAGGGCTAATTATTGGACATAATCGCAATTATTTTGTCATAATTGTCAAAATCGTTTACATCTTGAAAAGTGTTCATATATTTTCAAATATTTTCGAAAATAGTGGAAATAGCCGATCTACAAGCTCACCACGCGTCGCGACGCGTGGTGAGCTTGCAGATCAGCTATTTCCACTATCAAAGCTTTTTTAAGTATAATGTTGTCAAATATATCAGTAATGTCTTTGTATGTTTAGGTTATGTGTCATATCTGCCATGTGCAACTTCAAAGCCTAAAAGCCAAACAGAAATGTAATTGTAAACGACAAAAACACAATTAAATCGTTAACCGCAATTATTTGAGTAACAATTAATCGTCATGTAAAATGTCATAATCGTGACAGCCCTACTTGACCTAGCATTGACCACCATGCAGTCTTATGCAAAGGTTAAGATGTAGTAGATAGTAGATAGTATGTTGTTTAGACCAGGGGTTCCCAAACTTTTTTGTCTCAGGGCACCCCATGAATATTTTCTTAATCCGAGGCACCCCTACGTTATAATTGTCACTCCCAGCACCTTATATTTATAGCATATCGTCATTGTCGGTGGAAACCGGTCCAAAACCGGTCCAAAACCGTTCGTTTTGTATTTATCATCTATAAAATGTAGTAAACTAGTGAAAACAGCTGATCTACAAGCACACAACGCCTCGCATCGCGAGGCATTGTGTGCTTGTAGATCGGCTGTTTTCACTAGTTTTGTGCGACAGAGGTCTCTGCCTGACAGTGACGATATTTTAGTGATTATGTTGCGAGGAAAACGTTGAGATAGTAGCCATTTTGGTTAGTTAATTATATTAAATATTTCTTCAAGTGTCCAAATAAATTCTAAATATTATCAAATTATCTCGCGGCACCCCTGGACTGCCGTCACGGTTTAGACAAATGATTGGCTCATTGATGATCTTTAATCCTGTAGTTTATATTGTTTCAATGTACAGTGTATACATGTTTTATAGTATTGTTTACAGGGGTGGGCAGCATGTATTTCCAGAGGGGACATACTGACTTCAATAAAGTGAGTTAAGGGCCACGCATTGTACAATTACATTGAAACTTGAAACATGAATTGCAGAATTATGTTAAAACTGCATGAATTTCCCCCATGAAGGTCCTTTCACAACAAGACAGCTGTACTGTATCACTCTGTGTACTCTGGCCTGCAATTAAAATATTATTACTCCCAACTTTTGATTGAGGATATAAATATACAGTATCTTACCATATCTGATATGCACCGTTCCATAGGTCACTGATAAAACACATATTGCTTTATGTTATAAATCAGACCCGTAGAATGGAGAGAGTTACAACACTTACGTCGACTCCCATTGTAAGTGTGGAAACTATGGTGGAGAGCTAGCTTAGCCTAGCTTACTGGAGCCTGTTCTCATTCTTAGCGAGCCTCTGCTGCTGATTCAGTCTACTTACCAGCGAGTGAAAATGCCTTGGCTGGAATGGGGGCGGACGGGGCTGAAGAGCAGCAGAGGCTCGCTAAGAATGAGAACAGGCTCCATGCGAAGCCACTTCCGGTCTGCGGCGAGATCAAAGCGTGTCGCCACTCTCTTCTAAACCGCACTGGTTATAAATATGGACTTAAGGTTGACTGTTTCACTGTTAAACTAGAAATACTGTTCTTACGAAACAGTGTGGGCTTGCATGTAACACCATGTATGGGCACAAAGATCTACCCTTTGGCTGCACCTCATTGGCTAAGGGCCCTGCCTTTGTACTGTCGAGGAGAACTTGACTAATAGATAAATAATGAAGATAACAAATGTGTGCTCGTTCAACAAGCCCACAATTAAAAACATAAAACATTTGAGTGCATACGGAGGTATGCAGGTGTGTACTCAAATGGTAAATATGAATTACTATTAATTGGAGTTCATTTAAATAAACGTGTTTCAAAACTATTAACATGTGGCAGCCTTTTAGAATGTAGGTTAGGTTTTTTTGCAGGGAGGTTTGCATTGTGTTTTTCTTTGAGGACTCTGAGGGCCAGATTGAGATCGTCAAAGGGCCAGGTGTTGCCCATGTGTGGTTTAAACTGATTCTAGGTTCATTATTCACCTGTGATCCTACAATGTTATTTAGATAGCATGTTGTTTAGACTGATGCTAGGTTTATTGTTTACTAGTGATGTGTCGTTCATGAGTGATTCCTTCATAAGAATCGAATCATTAGCAAGACTCGTGAATGATTTGTTCAAATCCCTGAAATGTGTTGTTCACAATTTCGCTCACACCCTCTCGCCTTAACTCATCTGGTGCCAATCCCGGGAATACTCGTGAAATCTACTCGAGTATTCGCAGTGCCAATCCCGAGTATACTCGTGAAAAGTAATATATTACTGTAACGGCGATTACAGTACCTGGTACAATGGCGGAAGGCCCCGAGCCGAAAATCGTCGCTGATTTATCATCATCACGGCTCCACGGGCACAAAATAGTCATCCCATAACATTGAGGTGGACGGGCGATCTCATCTTTAATGTCCATTATCTCAAAACTACACTTTAGAAGCGAAGATGGAGGCAGATGCTCGTTTATATAACACATGGTGAAATGCTCCGATCCGATCCGCCATTACACCACGTAAACACGATCGCTTCCGGCGCAGGACGCAATGACGTCAGACCGGAAGTGTTTACGTTGTGGACTTCTGGCCTTCAAAATAAGATAACGGGAGTGAATGGGAGCTTGAAGGTGGCATCGTGGACTTTATAATCCGTTAAAGTCAGAGGCTTTAAATGGGCTAAAAGCCCCCGGCAAACAGGACGGGAGGGTGAGCTGTACTTGTAACGTAATAAAAACGCTCCCGCGCTAGTGTTTTTCACGGGACGGTCGCTCTATGAGCGGTGAACGTGAACGAATCGTTTGAATGGATCATTACCATGAACGTGAACGGTATTGCACATCACTATTGTTTACCTGTGATCCTAGTTTACTGAGGCACTACCCTGTCTTTCTATGTATGTGTTTACCTTAATGTTTATTTTAAGTCATTCTGGGTGTCTGATAAATGCCTTGCGTGGTCCCAAGGCGAGAGCTCTACCGACTGAGCTACACGGACACAAAAAACAACTTGTCTAAACCACTGTCTAAGTTACGTTTTAACTTTGTGGTTTTATAGTCAAAACAAGCAGAAGTAACAAACACAACAGAGAACAAATGACCAAGGTATGTCTGCGTTGGTTGTCACAACTATATAGTAGGTCATGTTCTAGGGGGGTCTGAAGAGGTGAGTCTTCAAATTATGATCATTATTTGACGTTTGAGGACCCTTATACTCACATCAAGTGCAACCCCTTTCATGTGCCCAGTAGATGTCTATCAAAGCAATTATACAGTATGCTTGGTTGTAAATGAAGCTACAGTATGGCCCTCTGCTGATCCTCACACAAACAATGTATTTCTCTTTTTTTATTTATTTTTTTATTTCTCCTCTAGGAGACGAAGCCCGAAGAGACGTCCAGGAAGACGCCTCCGTCCTCCAGAGGGACAGCGGTGTCTCTGTCCTCCAGAGGGACAGCGGTGTCTCTGTCCTCCAGAGGGACAGCCGTGTCTCTGTCCTCCAGAGGGACAGCCCTGTCTCTGTCCTCCAGAGGGACAGCCCTGTCTCCGTCCTCCAGAGGGACAGCCGTGTCTCTGTCCTCCAGAGGGACAGCCGTGTCTCTGTCCTCCAGAGGGACAGCGGTGTCTCTGTCCTCCAGAGGGACAGCCGTGTCTCTGTCCAGACGTCTCCAGGACCTCCAGCGTCAGATAGCAGCCGGTCAGGAGGAGGAACTGTCCTTCAGACTGAAGCTGGACAACCTGATGAGCATCGTGGACGACTGAGTCCAGACACCCACGGCTCTTAATGCTCTTTGACTCCCAAGGAAACTACCTTGAATATGTTCCAGTAATTGATAGTTAAAAGGTCATTGTTGGGGGTGACTTATTGCATTAAAACTGGACTGAAGTGTTGTCAGGTTGGCTCCACTACCTTGTTGTTGGAGAAGTGCTTTTAATGTTTTACAAGCAGTTTTAGTTTAGCAGTTTTCCTTTTGTATTTAAAAATGTTTAATAAAATGACCGTCGCTTACAGTGTGTTTATATTGATGCCCATTTTGGGTCAAAATGTAAAAACTACAGCTCAGTAGAACAAGTGAATTTCTCCTTTTCTTGTTTTTCTTTTTGTTTTGCTGTTTTGTTTTTTAAGCTATATTTTTGTCAAACAATTAATAAAATGTGACATTTACATGCTCTGTGTCATTCTCCTACAACATAATTTCACTTAACTAGTGAAATTATTTGTACTAAAATAAGTGTTAAATAGCTTGTTATTGTGTAATCCTATTTGCTATAGAGCAGGGGTCTTCAACAAGGGTCTGGCACACTAGTGGGTCTTGTTAGTTTATTGTATTTCTTTAAGGTGATACACCATGACATTTTTTGGGGTCCCACTAGCACCTTCTATCCTCACAAAGTCCCATTTCTGACCGTTGTGTCTTTCTCTGGTTTTGGGAAGGCGAAGGTTAAAAGCATCCCACGGGTTCTCAAAACAGGCTATCCAGATTTGCTGCCGTCGATGACGTCATCGACGGCCGTTTTTGAAGATTTTTGAAGATCTTTTTTTTACTGTAGCTGAAAAAAATGAGAGAGGCTCTCTATTCAGGAGTGGTAATTTAGCCTCAAACCTTTTAAAAAACGTTTTTGGGACAAACAATATGACATAAATACTTTTTAAATGCATGGTGTATCACCTTTAATCAACCACTTGAACCCTAGTATTCCTATTCTGAGGGCAACATTAGCCAATCTAGGTTCACAGCGCCTTGCGCTGCGAGGTGTTGTGAGCTTGTAGATCTGCTAACTTCAATTTACAATTACAATTTAAGCATTTAGCAGACACACTTAATCCAGAGCGATTTAAAATAATTAAGGCAACACAATCAATCAATACAATAAGCAAGGTACTAAATCAAAATAGTAAACATTTGTCTCTGTAGGCCTGCTTGGCTTGCTTTTTCCCTCTTTGTTGAAGATATTATTGAGGGTAAGTGGTTAAATGTCAGAAAATACAAGTCTATGAGCTATCTATGAAATGTTTTATGAATGTTAGTTAATTGTAATTTGGCTATTTTATCTGCAGAGCAGAGACCACATTATGCTATTAGTTCTCCAGGAGGTATTGTCTATGATAATGCTTCATTATTATAGAGTAGTGAGTCAAGGCACTGTTATGCAAGCATATTGTCTAAGATAAAACACCATACCCTGTCCACACACATTAAACACTGGTATTTAGTATTTTCCACCATTAGCTTCATATACAACCAAGCATACTGCATTGTATATGTTTCTATCCAGAACAGATCGATATCGATAGATGGGCCTGCCGTTATTATCCCAAGGAGGAACTCAGTGGCCCAAAGGCAGCACAACAGTTGTTGCAAAGTTACAGATTATGAAAAGGAGGAAAAAAGTAATGTGTACATCTAATAAACAAAGAATAAATACATCAATAGAATCAACAGTACAGAGCAATAGGTAAAAACAAAAAGTCAAGAACTGTCAATGCCAATGCTGCTGTAGAATGAGAATCTAAAGTCTCTAATAGCTAAATCTCTGCTACACTATAAATATAGTCCATTGCAGCATTGCTGCTTATTTTAACTACAGGACACAGTAAAGTAACAACTATGTTGACAGGGGAGTCACAAGGGGGGAAGGTGGGACTGAGTTATTGGACCCAATGTGGAGGGGCCTTAATTATTTTATTCTTGAAAAATAGCAGATATACAAGCTCACAGCTCGTTACCGAGTGTCGCGCTGTGAGCTTGTAGATCTGCTATTTTAGAAAATTCCTGAAAATGTGTGTGTAAATCTTTGAATATATGTATTTTTTAAGCAAGCATTTGTAACTCAAATTTTGCTTCTGGGGCGTCCCTGGAATTAAATATTTTGAGATGGGGGTCCGTGGCCAAATACATATAATTTTGGGGCTGCTTGACATGAAAAGGTTTGAGCATGACTGACATAGAAACATTGGTTTAAAAAAAAAAAAAAAAAAAAAAAAAAAAAAGTAGAAGGATTTGAAATATTCAAAGACTTTTATTTTGTCCCTTTAAAAAAAATAGTATATCTACAAGCTCGCAGTGCGGCACTCTGTGCAGTGCTTTGAGCTTGTATCTGCTATTTCTCAATAGTTAAAGCACACAATAATGCATAATAAGCAGTTCCCAGTCTAAGTGGGTTAAAACCCCTCCATATGAAGAACATTCATGGGGGGCCCACAGTGAATCCTTGTAGGCCTACCCGGGGCCCAGACATTGGTGTGACACCCCTGTATGTTGCTAATAATGGACAGGTCGTCAGTCTCTGTAGTCCAGACTGCATTGCCACTTCAGTCTTCAGACATGATTTGGGGGCGGTCCCCACTCCCAGATGACAGTGAAGTGATAATTTAAGGACCTTTAAGACCTTTTCACTCCACAATGAGTCTATAATGTATCTACAACCACTGCTGGCCAAGTCAATCATTATCACCTTTTTACTGTTCTACGATGACCAAGGCATTGAGCAGTGGACTTAGAGCTTTTAAAACACTTTTTTATGACTTGAATACTTGGAAGTTAATGATTAACTACGGATAAGAATCAAACTTTAATACTTCGACTCGTGTTCGTGCTGGTTAGTCGTATAGGTGTCAGTAATGTGTGAGGATTCGTATGACTTTGCTGTTCAAGTCTAAAGTCTAAAGCAGTGAAAGGTAAGATATTATCTTAATGTTTTTCCAACCTTTAATGTAATTTAATCGTGAAGAAATGTATCTGCTGAATCACTGTAGGTTTCAGGGTTTGTGAGCAGGAAACAGCGGGTCGGTACACACTGTTGGTTACTTGTGACAAAGTACAAAGAAGTAATCTCCACGCTCATGAAGAAGACTGCAGCTCGCAAATCAAACTATTTATTTACAGATAAATGTTATGTAAATTAAGTGTGGTAATTTGGATATTTGTTCTTCTATACAGGAGACATGGCAGGGTCCAGAGGTCATGGTAGGTCACAACATTTTTTTTTGTATTTATTACCCGATAGCTCAGTGGTTCTCAACCTGTGGGTCGGGACCCCCTGGGGGTCTTCACATGATTATGGGGGGAGGCAGTTAAGTGACAATTTAAAGTGATCCCTGGCTAATACGACAAATATGCCTTAATACATTATAATTGTCCTCTATAACTACAATGTCAAATTAAAAACACCTTAAATATTTTATTTCTTCTAGAAATAGCTAATCTTTCACTCAATAGGGGAAATGCCTGTCGCAAGTTGATGATGTCATAAATGTCATGTGTGATCTATCCTTATGGAATTTATGGCATGCATGTGCAAAAAACACATTTGAAATATTGATTTGATGCTCATATTAACCATAGGAAGTATAAGTTTGTTTTTATTTGCACATGCATGCCATAAATTCCATAGGGATAATAGATCACACATGACATTTATGACATCATCAATTTGCGACGGGCATTTCCCCTATTGAGTGAAAGATTAGCTATTTCTAGAAGAAATAAAATATTTAAGGTGTTTTTAATTTTACATTGTAGTTATAGAGGACAATTATAATGTATTAAGGCATATTTGTCGTATTATCCAGGGATCACTTTAAGGATCTTTAAGACATTTTAATACCTAAAATAAGACCATTACTGCATTAAAAGTGATCAACACACTATACTATTTAAAACATTGTCACAATATTTCTCTGTGGAACCGAGACAAAGCAAATGTAATGCCTCAACTCCTACAATCCCAAGTGCTTGTCAGGGTGGGGAGACCCCGTTTCAAATATTTTGATTATTTTGGGGGGTTCCCAGTTCAAATTATGTTGATTATTTTGGGGGGTCGTGGCCTGTAAAGGTTGAGAACAACTGTGATAGATGAACCATCATCAACTGATATGGGGAGGAGGGAGATACAGTATGTGGTTCACATTTAAAGCAACGATACATAAACATTATCATTCACTACAAAGCAGACCTTTGCTTAAATGTATTCACAAATCTTATAGTTTTCACCACTGACAGTAAAGAAGAAAAAAAGTAGCGAAAAGATATATACAAGAATGTGTCTGTCTTTTCCCACAAGAAGTCAATGTTGAATTTGACATAATCCTCCTTATTTCATATACGAGTGAGACTTAATGCTGAGTATTAATACTTTGTGTAGTGTCTGATGGAAACAAAACTAGAAACTTACAACCAGTAAGACTCCCTAATCGGGAGATAAGCGACCGTTGGTCGCTTATCTCCACAATATGGAGATAACCAACACATCCCTCCATATATGGAGATAACCGACGAATCTCACTAAGTATGACCTCACAAGCCCCATATTTGGACACGAACAACATAATTCCATATATAGAGACATAGCTGCTGACATCAGTATGACATCACACTGCTGACATCAGTATGACATCACACCGTACACAAATGACCCTTATATAAGACCGGCATTATCTACCGACAGATTAGATGCAAGCAGGATCTCGACTCTGACACAACTCATCGGCTCATAAGCTGGTTCTCCCTCCATATATGGAGATAACCGACGAATCTCACTAAGTCTGACCTCACAAGCCCCATATTTGGACACGAACAACATATAACTCCATATATAGAGACATAGCTGCTGACATCAGTATGACATCACACTGCTGACATCAGTATGACATCACACCGTACACAAATCGATTTTGACATCTTGTTACTAATCTGTCGGTAGATAATGCCGGTCTTATATAAGGGTCATTTGTGTACGGTGTGATGTCATACTGATTGCGGTCATTTGTGTACGGTGTGATGTCATACTGATGTCAGCAGTGTGATGTCATACTGATGCGGAGATATGAGCAGGGCAAAGGTGTGACGTGTGACGTGTGACCGACGGACGGACGGACGGACGGACGGACGGACGGCCGGTGGAGGTTTTGATACTAAACTGCGACCTGACGGTCGCAACTAAACTACTACCAGTAAGACTCCCTAATCGGGAGATAAGAGACCGTCAGGTCGCAGCGTGATTTTAGGCCAAAATGTGTAGGAGCAGTGTCTAAAAATGTGTTTGAAAAAATCGGCCTGAAGGTGGCGATAAATGGGACAGATCCATATGGATGACATGAGTGTAGAGCAAGTGTGTACCGATTTGTGTGATTTTAGGGCAAAATTTGTAGGAGCAGTGTCCAAAAATGTGTTTGAAAAAATCGGCCTGATGGTGGCGCTATATGGGACAGATCCATGTTGATGACATGAGTGTAGACATACTGTGTAGCGATTTGCGTTTTTCTAGGGCAAAATCTGTGGGAGTAGTGTCCAAAAATGTGTTTTTAAAAATCAGCCTGAAGGTGGCGCTAAATGGGACAGATCCATGTTGATGAGATGAGTGTAGACATACTGTGTACCGATTTGCGTGATTTAAGGGCAAAAATTGTTGGAGCAGTGTCCAAAAATGTGTTTTGCAAGAATGGGCCTCATGGTGGCGCTAGAAGAGGGCCATGTGAGAATTGATGGGTGGTTTGGCAGGCAAGGAGTGTGTGTGCAGAATTTGGCATGGATCGGGGCAACGGTTGCGGAGATATGAGCAGGGCAAAAGTGTGACGTGTGACAGACTGACTGACTGACTGACAGACAGACAGACGGACAGACAGCTAGTCGAGGTTTTGATAGTAAATGCGACCTGACGGTCGCAAAAAAGAGTTACTTCCTCTAGGGCAGGGTTTCTCAGGGTGGGTGACGTCACGACGTCCAGGGGTGTCTCAGAATACTTTGATAATATCTGGAATTTATCATTGTTATTTCTGTCAGAAGCAAGCATGAAGTTAATCATGTGCGTGGTGTTCTTTATTTGTATCATTGCAATGTTATAGGAATAGAAAAAGAAAACTTTCTGGACAAACATGATATACAGTAGTTTGGTAATTGGGACAACTGCTTGTAAATCGGCACTGTCCTGAATTGTCCCTCATGTCTGGCCACCCTATCAGTTCCAGTTCAATGACGAGATTGTGTGCACATCTTGTACCTGTATTTAGGCCACGGTGGTCAATTAACAACAACAACTTTATTAGGAATAAGATAAGAGATAAAAGCAATATAACAACACTAAACAAGAGTTGAAACAAAGTCAAGTGGGAAAGGAAATAGTAACAGGTGGGTGTTTAGGGGGCGTCTCTGATGGGAGTACATGTGAGTAAATGCAGTACAAGGGCAACGTTTTGACCATGTAGGTCTCCTGTCTGCATCAGGCAAACAGATTAAAGGGATATTTCACTTTCAAAAAAATGTTTTGTTAGTTTTATCGTCTACTCAGGCTTTTGGGATCACCCAGAACAGTTTTTAAGTTCAGTTAAATTCAGTATTTAGATATTTGATATTGAATTTCTGGCCAGTGATGTATATTGGACCAATTACCCATATGTGGAGACCCCTGGTACCCGAGATCCATGTACTGTATGGATATGCTGTGAGAGCCCAAACATGCTTACTCAGTTATGCGTTGTGAAGATCCTATGACGTCTATGACATCTGACATCATACATACCAGTAAGACTCCCTAAATCGGGAGATAAGTGCCCGTCAGGTCACATACACAAACTTTGGAAGACAATGGTAGCCAATCAGGAGGGAATATGGGAAATGGGACAGATCCATGTTGATGACATGACTGTAGAGATACTGTGAACCGCTTTGCATGATTTTAGGGCAAAATCTGTAGGAGCAGTGTCCAAAAATGTGTTTTTCAAAAATTGGCCAGATGATGGCGCTAGATGGGACAGATGCATTGTGATGACATGACTGTAGAGATAGAGGCCCGTTGTACAGATTTTTGGGAGGGGGTCAAGATCACAAACCTGGGCCCCCTTTTCACCTGTGCACAGCGTGGGCCGAAAAATATGTGTTTTTCACGGGAAACTATTGATTTTTAAAGTGAAAAAAAAAAGAAAAAAAAAAAACTAACAGTTCTACACGGTGGCAGAACCGTTTAGGCTTAATATAATAGGGTTTATATAAAGCATGATGTCTTAATCTTACCTTGGGAGAAAGTTCTTTCACAGTCACTCAAATCTTTCCTACACAAATAGACTGCTCCCAAGTCCCGTTCAACGGGCCCCCCCCCCCCTATCAGCGGCCCTGAGAGATACTGTGTATCGCTTTGTGTGATTTTAGGACAAAATCTATAGGAGCCTAGGCTCCTACAGATCGAAGGTCAGCCCTAGTGTGTGTGTATGTGCATGTGTGCGTGTGTGTGTGTGTGTGTGTGTGTGTGTGTGTGTGTGTGTGTGTGTGTGTGTGTGTGTGTGTGTATGTATGTGTGTGCACGTGTGTGCACGTGTGCGTGTGTGTGTGTGTGTGTGTCATCTGGGGTCCCAGATGACAGTGACGTGACAATTTAAGGACCTTTAAGACCTTTTTAATACCTAAGAAGGAAGCAACATAAATAAGACCATTACTACATCAAAAGTAATTAACAAACTATACTATAAAAACTGGCCAAATTGTCAAATAATATAAGAAAGGAAATTAGCCGATCAACGCCTCACAGCTTGTAGATCAGCTATTTTCACAATAGGTATCTGTGGAATTGAGTTAAACAAACATGGGTAGCACTTTACAATAATGACCTGTTATAAAGCATTTATAAACATTTATAACACATTAATAAGCAACTTGTAGATGAGTAATAATGAATGAACAAGCGGTTAATACATGTTTATTTAAACATTTATAACTATATTTAATAATCATTTATAAATTGTTAGTAACTAGTGAACTATTCATGAATAAGCCATTTGTAAACAATTATAAATATATTTTAAATCATTTGTAACCAAAGTTATTTAGTATTTATAAGCTATTTAGAGATAAATAACTAATCATTTACAAGCTATTCATATACATTGGTAAATGTTTAGTAAAACATTTATAACCCTTTTTATGCCTTTGTAAATGATTATTAAAACATTAATAACACAGTTATAAGTTATTTGTAGATAAGGAACTAATCATAGACAAGCTATTTATATACTAATTCATTATTTACAACTGTCTATTTATGTGGCCTCCATTTTTGTTCATGTTTAACAAATGCTTTGTAAAGCATTCCTAAATTATCTATAAATCATTGCTAGATGTTATCAAGAGCCCTAATGTAAAGTGAAGACACTTCATAATCTACAACTGTCTGTTAACGTGGTCTTCACTTTACACTACCAATGATTTATAGATATTTTAGGAATGTTTTACAAAGCATTTGTTAAACATGAACTGTCTGTTAACGTGGTCTTCACTTTACACTACCAATGATTTATAGATATTTTAGGAATGTTTTACAAAGCATTTGTTAAACATGAACAAAAATGGAGGCCACATTATTAACAGACAGTTGTAGATTATGAAGTGTCTTCACTTTACATTAGGGCTCTTGATAACATCTAGCAATGATTTATAGATAATTTAGGAATGCTTTACAAAGCATTTGTTAAACATGAACAAAAATGGAGGCCACATAAATAGACAGTTGTAAATAATGAATTAGTATATAAATAGCTTGTCTATGATTAGTTTCTTATCTACAAATAACTTATAACTGTGTTATTAATGTTTTAATAATCATTTACAAAGGCATAAAAAGGGTTATAAATGTTTTACTAAACATTTACCAATGTATATGAATAGCTTGTAAATGATTAGTTATTTATCTCTAAATAGCTTATAAATACTAAATAACTTTGGTTACAAATGATTTAAAATATATTTATAATTGTTTATAAATGGCTTATTCATGAATAGTTCACTAGTTACTAACAATTTATAAATGATTATTAAATATAGTTATAAATGTTTAAATAAACATGTATTAACCGCTTGTTCATTCATTATTACTCATCTACAAGTTGCTTATTAATGTGTTATAAATGTTTATAAATGCTTTATAACAGGTCATTATTGTAAAGTGCTACCCAAACGGTAAATGTCTCAAAGCCTACATGTCAAGTTCTTGTCAGGATGGGGGGTCCCCGTTCAAATATGATTATTTTGGGGGTCACGGGGCCTGAAAAGGTTGAGGACCACTGACCTAAGCAATGAATGGAAAACAATAAGAGTCAAGTCATGGTCATTGACAGTTATTCTAGGCCCTTGTTGAATAGAAACACTGCTGGTATTAATAGGCTACTGTGTAAGAAAGAACAAAATCCAACATGGATCCAAACATTCTTTTGCAATCAATAAAGATGCATTAATGAATTAGAATCTGTGTGCAAGTGCCTTTATATCTTATCTCAGGTACCATGTGTATGTAGATTATTTGTTTTTTACTTTTTCTTATTGTTTATCTCCTTTTTTCAATCTGTCCAAATGGAAACAGATATTCTCTCAACATTGTATCTTGGGGGGAAAGATTTACATAATTTGACCCAATTATGTGCTGTAAAGTAAATGTAATTCAGGGTGCCGTGGATGAGAAAGTTATTTACAGGGGTGTCCTGAGCCAAAAATCTGAACAACTGCTATAATTAAATGTATTGTGGCATCTCGAAAGACTCTAGTATATGCCTCAGTGAAAAGAAGAAGACTATTTCAGTATGCCTTAACCCTGAACATTTTGTTTGATATTTGCACCGCTTCTTTCACTCTGTAAACCAAATCTCTGAATAAATTAACCTTTTGGCTTGCACCTGCAACAGTGTTGTGTAATGGTTTGGTCCAGTTAAACATGTATTTGCCACAGTATCTACCTAACCTCCCTGGTATTCGTTTACAACAGGCCGTCTGATCCGGTTTAGACCGGATGACAGAAGAAGTAGTCTGGCATAGCCAGACAACTATTCCACAGTCAACAGTCTGGCCACGCCAGACTACAGAAACGTGCCATCCGGTATGGTGTGCCATCCGGCCAAAGTGTAGTCTGTTTTGACATAAATCATTATCACCTTTTACTGCTCTACCATGACCAAGGCATGGAGCAGTGGACTTAGAACGCCTTTAAAACACTTTTTTATGACTTGAATACTTGGAAGTTAATGATTAACTACGGATAAGAATCTAACTTTAATACTTCGACTTGTGATCATGCTGGTTAGTCGTATAGGCGTCAGTAATGTGTGAGGATTCTTATGAATTTGCTGTTCAAGTCTAAAGTCTAAAGCAGTGAAAGGTAAGATATTATCTTAACGTTTTTGTCCAACCTTTAATGTAACTTAACCATGTAGAAATATGACTGCTGAACCACCGTAGGTTTCAGGGTTTGTGAGCAGGAAACAGCAGGTCGGTACTCACTGTTGGTTATGTGAGTGTGACAAAGTACAAAGAAGTAATCTCCACACTCATGAAGAAGAAGGCTGCAGCTCGCAAATCAAACTATTTATTTACAGATAAATGTTATGTAAATTAAGTGTGGTAATTTGGATATTTGTTCTTCAATACAGGAGACATGGCAGGGTCCAGAAGTCATGGTAGGTCCATTTTTTTATCGCCCGATAGATCAGTGGTTCTCAACCTGTGGGTCGGGACCCCCTGGGGGTCCTCACATGATTATGGGGAGGGGGTCCCAGATGACAGTGAAGTGACAATTTAAGGACCTTTAAGACATTTTTAATAAGCCCATTACTACATTAAAAGTGATCAACACACTATACTATTAAAAATAGTTTAATCAGTACAGTAGTGGTGAAGGTGGATGGGGGAGAGAGTAGTTTTCAAAGCGGAGAATCCATTAATCATCTGTGATTTACAACAATGTTTCTCAAGCACTGGGTCGGGACCCAGACACTTTTTTAGGGTTCCCTTAATTTTTGGTTTAATAGATTTAGTTTTTAATTATTATTTCATGAATAAATAAAATACAAATCTAAGAAATTCCAAGTCCAATTTTGCTACATGTATTGTATATGTATGAGTCAGTCACTGTTTAACTGAGTTAGAATGCACATACACCCAACCCCAACGGAAAAAGACCCACATTTTGCACGCGCTAAAGCGTGCGCATTACACCCCAAAATGTTGTCACCATTTTCACCTCTGGGCTGTTGCATGTCTGATGATAGATTCATCGAAAACACCTGTTTTTTTTTTTCCTGGGGAATCATACTTCCCTCCGGATACGTGAGCTGTTTTCTTTTTTTTTTTCATTCACTTTTTTTTTTCATTCACTTTTTTTTTCATTTATTTTTAAAAATGATTTAGGAAAATAGAACAAATTAAATCCAATGAACATAATTCTTAAAAAAAAGAAAGAAAAAGCATGGCCAGCTCACATATCCGGAGGGAGTCCCCAGGAAAAAAAAGGGGGGGGGGGGGGGGGGGGGGGTGAATCTATCATGGTTAATTAAAATGGAGATTGAAGTTGCAATGGATAGGAAGGGGGCGTGTCTCATAAAATCAATACAAAATATCAAAATATGGAATCAAGCAACTTTAGAACTGTCTAGGCCTGGGGCGGTATCGACATTTTGTTACCGCGATTACCGTCTTCCCATTTACCGCCGGTACTGCGGTAATTACCGCACCCCCGTATCTATTAATTAAGGTTCGGCGATAAGCCAAAATATTGCAATCATCTTCCCAAAAGTCGCCTCCCCACAGCCTGACTGCCCGAGTTATACTTCTCCGTACAGCACAGCGGGTATGGCTTTGAAAGGAGCAGATCTACAAGCTCAGAACGCGTCGCGGATGCGACGTGTTTTAGATCTGTGCCCTGTCGGGTTACCATAGTAACATAGGCTCCGTACTTTTCACACAGCTGCGTGTGAACAGGGGCGTCAATTGGGTATGGCAGGGATATGCAGCTGCCTTACCCTGGGTCCAGGGGGGGGGAAGATAAAAGTTAGTTCTAAATGTAAATCCATAAATGTCTCTTTGTCTATCTGTACTGGTTATTATGTTGGTAAATTACAGTAAAATAACTACAAATGCAAAATGTAACAAAATGGTCACTTTAACAAGGTATTATAATTATATTATAGGTATATATATAATTATATATTATATGTACTTCTTAAAATAAATATATCATGCCTGTTGCTAAGGTATGGCAACACCAGTCATGTTGCCATACCTTAGCTTTTTCTGAACTGACGCTACTGTGTGTGAACAAACCAGAAGAGAGAGACGGGTAGTCAGGATCGTGTAGGCTACAGTGATTCTGTAAACTCCATAACTCTATAGTAAACTCACGTCTCAAAACGCAGTGATTGAGTGCTGATACAGGTTTTAGTTACAAGACTTGACAGAAAAGGTTATAAAATCGCCGACGGGGCTCATCGCGCGTCGCGGTTGAAAAAGTAAAATAGTTTCATTTTCGGTTTTAGTCCACGCGGCCCGCGCTCCGCTCGTAATCCGTATGAATAAAAAAAGAAACAGCCACAACACAAGGTATGTATTAACATACTTGTGTCGTGGATTACAGAGAAAGTTTACTCTGTTCCGTACTCCCCTACGACGCTGCTGCTGCAGGGCAGCAGCCAGTGGCCACTCGGACAGTCACGAGTGACGTACACTGTATGTGGCTTCCAAACTGTGGTATACGGCCCAGAGCAGAGCGGCATGGAGCGCATGCGGTCCTCGCTTCTCCCCTGTTTTAAAACTCGCTTGTTTTCAATAAAAAAATATACTATTTTTGTCTTTTTTGACCGCGGTAAGGACCATGACACCGCGGTAGGCCTCGGTTTACCGCGGTACGGCGGTACGGCGGTTACCGCCCCCAACCCTAGAACTGTCCCGGGTGCTCCCAATAGCCTGATTAGACGATAAAATGACCAACAATATCCCTTAGTTTAAATGAACACAACTAATCTATCATCAGAAACCATGCATCTTTTCAACGTTTGATGTGTTTTCCCCGTAAATCAATGCACTTCTTAGTGATGCTACAATGTCACACATACTGTAGGTAGCAGCCCCCACCTTCACTTAATGAGGCCCGAAGGTTAACGATACAGACACTGTTTATTTGATTGATTTCAGTTGTTACAATTCCAAACATGACCAGCTATAATTACAGTCTATATTAGTAGTCTATATGACTAATGACTAATATTAAAATTGCACTATCTTTTTCTGTATTTGTATTTACGTTCATAAATGTAACATAAGTATAACTAAATGCATTTGAAATTAAATCAAAATATTACTTAAAAAATGTGTATTTAAAAAAAAAACTATTCAAGTATTTGAATAGTCGAATATTCGACAGGACTGGCCAAACTGTCAAATATTAAATAAGCAAGAGCCGAACATTGTGAAAATAGTAGATCTACATGCTCACAACGCCTCGCGTTGCGAGGCGTTGTGAGCATGTAGATCTGCTATTTTCACAATATTTATCTGTGGAACCAAGTCACATTAAATGTAATGCCTACAATTCCAAGTGCTTGTCAAGGGTGGGGATCCCCAGTTAAAATATGTTTATATTGGGGGTCACAGCCTAAAAAGGTTTGAAAACCCCTGGTATAGAGCATTAACAAATTGACAACTCATTCTTATGACTTCCTATCTAGCCAACTTCATAAACTATTTATTTTTTAAAGAGAAAACAATAAAAAAATTATAATAAGCGAATATTCGACGTCGATTAGTGACTTTGATATTTGAATATTTGGTGAATGCCCTAGTAACTACATAAAATAAATTGATTCAAGTATGTAGACAGAAGCATGTTCTGATACTTTCACTCCCATTCAGTGTTTAATTAGCTAAAGCAAAACTTTAAGCCTTGATAATTATGTTTATGTTCCTTGTAGAGAGAGCTGCTTTGACTTTATAAACTGTTGAATCCTTTTGGAAATTAATGTAGATATATAAGCTACACGTTGATACAGGGAGATTGTGTGTGTGTGTGTGTGTGTGTGTGTGTGTGTGTGTGTGTGTGTGTGTGTGTGTGTGTGTGTGTGTGTGTGTGTGTGCGTGCGTGCGTGCGTGCGTGCGTGCGTGCGTGCGTGCGTGCGTGCGTGTGCGCGCGCGTGAGTGAGTGCATGTTTTGTGTTTGTGTTTATGTGTGCAAGCACGCTCGTGCGCACATGTGTGTTTTGGTGGGTGTCATAAAGTGTTTGTTACATCACTGCATGTCTTCTTAATTACGATTACGTTTAAATGAACAGTAATTCTTGCATAATGTCACTAACGGTGTCTTTTCTTTACTCCAGGTGATTTTAAACTCGTCACTAAAGGCTATGCTGAGGGTAAGAGAGGTGAAAGTGTCACCCTCCCCTGTCACCTCTCTCCTGGGACCAGCGCGTCTTCCATGACAATCAGCTGGTTTAAGGAGTCAGAGTGTATTTACCTGTATAAGAATGGTAAGGTGATAGAGGGGAGGGGCTACGAGGGCAGACTGACCCTGAACATCCAGGAGCTGCAGAAAGGCAATGTGTCTCTGATACTGAGAGACTGCAGATATGATGATGGAGTTTACATCTGTCAGGTCAAACATGGAGAACAGGAGAAGGAGATTGCTGTGGGATTAAGATGTAAGTGATTTACTGTCACTGTACATTATCATTAACCTGATATTGTCACTGTCAGGTGGAAACCTTGTCCATGTTCAAAACTGTTACTTTTAAGGAAATGGAAAAAAGAACATCTGTTCTAATGAATGTAATGTAGTTATTATTTAGTCACAAGCTATTTTTAATACTTTTCATTGGTTCAATATTTATAAAACCCACATATATATTTATCCAATTAAACCCTCTGGACTGGAATTGGCTCTGTACTTGGACCACTTTTTTCCCTCTAACCAAAAATAGACAAAGAGATTTGGTGTAATGTTCCCCCTAGAACATGGATGTTGGGGGTTTAAGTGGTTTAGCACTGTCACTTTCACAATTTAAAAAATACCAAAACAGACAATCTAGAAAGCTCTCTTGAGCTTGTAGATCAACTATTTATGATACTTTTGAGTGACATTGTAGTATAATGAAGCAAGGCATTAATTTACAAAAAAAAAAAAAGAAAGGAAAGTTAAAGTACAGAGATACAAGGTTTCTGCCCGACAGCAACGACATGTAGGATATAATTATGTAATCATGTTTATCTATTCCCAAATTACCTCTTGTACTAATGTGTGCTGTTTAATACAAAATAAATAATTTTAACAATGTAAATGTAATGTAAATAACTCCACCAACTATTGCTGTATTGGACTCTATCATAGAGTTCTCAACAAGCCTGAAAATGAAGGCCTGGCCCTAACTGGGCCCTAACTGGGCTGACCAGTAATAATGAACATACATTTTAGGCCCTACCTGGCCCGTAAATGTCGGGTCGGGTTAGGGCAAGTTTCTACTCTATCATAATGGTATTATTCTATAACAGTGACTGACAGTCAGGGCTCTATTTTCATTGTCTTAAGTACCAGCTCTTTTGCTTTAACTTAAGACTTGGAGGCGTGGCAAATGCTGTTTGGCTGTTTTGAGTGGCCAAACAGCATTTGCCAAGCATCCAGGTCTTAAGTTAGTTAATGCATAAAAGCTGGTACTTTAGACAATCAAAATAGAGCCCTAAGTCTCATATCAATGAGCAGCTCCAGTCATGTTGCTGCTGGTAAACTGAAAAACAGGTTGGGAAGTGTAACCACTCTCACTGTCCACGGTTTATATTTCACATATTTTGTATTAAACAACTTTTGAGTGAGTCAAAATCAATCTTCTGTGTTTACATATTGCTCTAACATGCACTCTCCCTTAACATACTGTATACAGAAACAGAATGCATGTTAACACCATAGACTGTATAAATGATGGCATACTGAGGAAGATTAAATGAATGAATCAGAAGATTATTATGGAGAATAAACTTAATTCCTGACTCCTGAGTAGTGTGGAGGTGAACATTTTGTGCATACATTAAAAATATGACAAGTTAGTGCCCACAAGGCTGGTTAACAATAAATGCCATGGACTTCAAGCACTACTGAAACCCTTTCTTGTTTTACTATAAAACTGATCATTTTTAATAGGCTATAAACCAACTTGTCATAGCAAGCAGATAAACAAACAGAACACTCTTAACGTATACTATAGTGTAGAATCTCTAAGCTGACGTTTAATTTTCAACATTGTAATTTACAAATTAAATTACAATGTTGAAAAGACTGCTGAATCATGATTTATATGAGGCAAGATATTACCGTATATTGTATAATAATTGAGATAGTTGTTATTTTATCCCATTCTATTATTGATTTCCATATTTCAGGTTCAACAATTACAACATTATTAATACTCTTTCTGTTTTGTGAAGTATCAGATTTCTAATTATTCCAACCATGTGTTTTCTCTTTCCATGAATGACGAATGTGTACGTGAACTAGGCTGTAAGTATCAAATCAGTCCTTCAAGTAGATCCAATGTTTTACATAATGATGTGTATCTATTCCCAAATTACCTATTGTACTAATGTTTGCTGTTTAATACAAAATAAATAATTGTAACAATGTAAATGTAATGTAAATGACTCCACCAAATATTGCAGTATTGGACTCTATCATAGAGTTCTCAACAGGCCTGAAAATGAAGGCCCGGCCCTAACTTGGCCCTAACTGGGCTGGCCAGAGGCCCGGCCCGACTATTTAACATACATTTTAGGCTCTACCTGACCCGTTAACGGCGGGTGAATGCAACCGCGATTTTCCCGGTGAACCTGAGCACAACGGTGGGGGCGCGAGAGTTTGGGGAACACACACCACTGACTATTGCAGATGATGGAGAGGTTATATATGGCTTTATGTAATGAGAGGCACTCTTGCCAATTTCGTAAGAGACTCGTCGCCAATTGCAAGATAGTTATCTGGGGCCATGATGATAACCTCTTCTTCCCACTACTAACTAGACTAAGGATTTATATTGTCTGTGTTATTGTTTACAACCACAATTATTCACGTGTGGAAAGATCGCAGTTCCACTAGTTTTACTAGTAGGCTTAGAAGCCTTTTCAGAAGTTAATTTGATGTTTTCCATTTGATGATTTCCTTTATCCTCATCTAATCTTGCGCTAATGCACGCAACTGGTCAGGTTTTAAGGTCTTATTAGTTGTTTCTCATAAGCTCGCGACCCTCCTTGCCCATCGGCCCCCACTGTTGCGCTCAGGTTCACCGGGAAAACTGCGGTCGCCGGGTGGGTATGGTGGGTTAGGGCAAAATTCTACTCTATCATAGTGGAACTCTACTCTATCATTGTGGTACTATTCTATAACAGTGACTGACAGTCAGGGCTCTATTGTCATTGTCTTAAAGGAGGACTTCACCACTTTTCAACCTGTCTTCATAATGGGTCATCACTAATGTTCATGATAAAATAGCACAATTTCTCTTATGTACCAGCTCTTTTGCCTCAATATATATTCCGGTTTTAATATTAAGGGGCTCCCCGTGGCTTGCAAAGTGTTAATGCGGCCCGCAGGTTGATACTGGAATACTGGTACATTATTGATTTCAGCTGTTACAATTCCAAACATGCAAACATCGTCCATATTTGTAGCCTATAATTGTTAGCCTTTTTTTATGTCCAACGTATTTGCATTTAAGTTCATAAAGTTAACATGAGTATAACTAAACGCATTTTAAATTAAATCAAATTGTTACATTTCAGGATTCCAATTAAAAAATAACAAAAAATTATTCAGGATTCCAATTCAAAAACATCTAAAATAGCAGATCTACAAGCTCAAAACGCGTCACGGTGCGACGCGTTTTGAGCTTGTAGATCGGCTATTTTTGATTCTTTTGTATGAGATATACTAGAATGACAAAGTAGGACGTAAGCAATATGCAATGTGGCCCTCTGGAGTGAAGGTGGAAATATAGTGGCCCTCACCATCATCAAAGTTGCCCACCTCTGCTATAAACCAACTTGTCATAGCAAGCAGAAAAACAAACAAATAAACAAAGAAACAAACAAATACTCTTAATGTATACTATAGTGTAGAATTGTATCTCTAAGCTGACGTTTAGTCACTTCACAAATTAAATTACAATGTTGAAAAAAATGCTGATCATGATTTATATGAGGCAAGATATTATATTGTATTATAATTGAGATAGTTGTTATTTTATCCCATTCTATTATTGATTTCCATATTTCAGGTTCCAATTAGAACATTATTAATAATCTTTCTGTTTGTGAAGTATCAGTTTTCTAATTATTCCAACCATGTGTTTTCTCTTTTCATGAATGATGAACGTGAACTAGTGCGTAAGTATCAAATCAATCCTTCATGTAGATCCAATGTTTTACATCATGTTTTCACCATAGCAGAATACAAACTGAATGATTCTAAACCAATTAAACCCTCTATACTTAAAGGGATATTTCACATAAAAAAAGATCTAATCAGGCTTTTATGAACACCCTGAACAGTTTTTAATTTGCTTAATTCAGTATTTGGATATTTGATGTAAATGTTACCAGGCCCTCCTCCTCCAGTGCTTCTCCCCATACACACCCATTGTAACTTCAAACTCCATTTTAACCAAAAGTTATTGAAAAAAACACGGCCTGCGGTATTAGGAGGCTTGTATGAGTCACCAGAAAAAAATGAATGAATCTATCAGAGTTGGATTTACAATGGGTGTGTATGGGGATTTTACTTCATGTAGATCCAATAGATCAAAGTGTTTTATAAAGTTGTTATTAGAATGCTGAATCATTATTAAGCAAGCTCTTATTTTGTATAATAATAGACCGTTTCTTGTTAACAAACATTGAGACTAAATGCACAGGTGACTGTATCATGTAATCAATTCCACCAATCCCCAAACCTGTTGTTTTGGGGAGCGCTGGTATCATTGGCTAATTTTGGTACCGACCTGCGCGCGCATCTAGTTCTTATCAGTGTAACGTGGACCAGAAATACGTCTATTGAGTTAGTCGATGCATTTAACCCATTCTGTTATTGCATTCCATTTTCAGTTTCAGGGCCGGTTCTAGGGGGATCAGGGGTGGGCAGAGCCCTATGTGGTGGTTGGTGATAAGGCCTTTCTGTGTGGAGTTTGCATGTTCTCCCCGTGTCTCCTAGGGTTGATACCCTCACAAAAACATGCAGTAATCCTGGTCTCTATAATGCCTCCCCCTGGCCAGCTGGGGAAAGGAACTGGTTGGAATAACGCGTTCCTTCCACGCGCTACGTCCAAACCGGGGAAATCCCCCCTGTCAGGTGAAAAGAAGCAACTTGGACTACTCATGCACTGAAGGAAGCATGAAGTCAGTCCGTTGTCTCTCCAGGCACGGCAGAGGGAGAGCTAATTTTCCTACTTATATTGATCCCAAAAGACTGTCCATGGGGTCTATTAGGCCCCTGTTGTCCAGTTTCCCCAGCAGAACCCAGCAGCTCTCATAGCATAGAGTGGAGCCTATAAGCCTATCGCTTTTACACTATTTGTTGTGGTCAAAAGTGTTTTTATTTTTCATGAACGTGTTACTAGTTGTCATTACAAACACATCCATGACATTGTTGTCCCACACAAGCCATCACACTCTTCTAAACAGATGTTATGCTTATATGTGTTTTGCCAAGTCCCGGAAAAGATCCCCTGTGATTGGCCAGTACAGTCACTTTGATTGGCACTTGTGCCGAATGCTCAGCCCAAAACATTATTTATGAGATTGTGGTGGCTTGTGTGGGACAACCAAGGCATGGTTGTGTTTGTAATGACAACTAGTAACACATTCATGAAAAAGAAAATGTATTTTGTACTCAACAAATAGTGTCAAAGCGATAGGCTTATAGGCTCCACTCTATGCTATGAGAGCTGTTGGGTTCTGCTGGGGAAACTGGACAACAGGGGCATTTCTGCCTAATAGACCCCATGGACAGTCTTTTGGGATCAATATAAGTAGGAAAATTAGCCCAGAAGTGATTTAGGGCGGAGTTGTCCTTTAAGCAATTGGCACTGGGTGAAAAATGTGTTACAAAATTGTGGGATTAAAATTGTGGGAAACAAAAGACCAAAATAGGGCACTGTGTGTCAGAGCAGTTCCCGATGTAGTCTGACAAATGTAATTACATTCCAATCTCACAATTCATCTTATTTATTTACGTAATTATTCCATTAAGGTGAGCTCTTCCTTAAAGGACCACTTCACCTCTGGGACAACCAGATCTTATTTTATTGTTGTTTGGGACACGATCAACACAATCCTGAGTTATGTTTTGTGTTCAATCTGTGTTTTGAGATATTTTAGTACTTCAGCATGTACTAGTGATGCATTTTGCATCATCAGTGATGTGTTTTGCATCATATGATAAAAAATAAAATAAGATCTGGTTGTCCCAGAGGTGAAGTGGGCCTTTAACATACTGTACACAGAAACAGAATGCATGTTAATAGCAGATATAAATGATGGCATACTGAGGAAGATTAAATGAACGAATCAGAAGATTATGTATGCGATAAGGTCTTGCTGCGTGGTCATTATGGCGTATATAGACACGACGGGCTGATAATTCCCCGAGGTGGAGCCGAGGGGAATTATCAGCCTGAAGTGTCCATATACACCATAATGCCCAAGCAGCAAGACCTTATAGCACTTATTACCCGGCTAATAAATACAATTAATAATTTGACTCAAAACTAAAAACAAAATGAAGTATTTCCTTGTTTACAGACGGCTGAAAGTGTTCCACAAGTGTTGCGCTCGCGGGTGGCCATGGAAAACAAGGAAGTGCTGATCAAATAGAATCCATTTTCTGTTACGACGTCATCTATTTCTCGCCTCAAATGTTTTTAAAAACATTCTTCAGAGCAACGTTTAGTTGTAAATGACGCTGTGTGTTTGTTTAGGGGCTGACATGTTGGATAATTCCACGCAGTGCAGCCTGAATACAGCAGCTGCTCTGAGCCGTTGATTAGGCAGCGGTGAATTATAGAGTGGAGTGGTCATTATACGCCTATAATTCACCGCTGATTTCAGCGCTCGACCGATCAGAATCAAGCATCCAAACAAGCCGGGTAATAATATGGAGTAGTTTCTGAGTAGTGTGGAGGTGAACGTGTTTTGCAAACATTCAAAATATTGCAGTTGATATGAAAAGCAAATCATCTTGACATCAGACAAAAGATTCATTAAATTGAACATTTCTTCTACCATGAAATTGATCATTTTACTATAAATCAATCTGTTACTATGTTTACTATAGTGTAGAATTTTATCTCTAAGCTGACGTTTAGTGACTTTTCAAATGTAATTAGAATGTTAATTACTTGTTATTTCTTGTTATTAGAATGCTGAATCATTATAGCTATTATTTTGTATAATAATTGAGTTATTCAATTAATTTAACCCATTCTGTTATTGCATTCCATGTTTCATTTTGCTTAACAATCAGCACATTGTTAGTAATCTTTCTATTTGTGAAGTATCAGTTTTCTAACCATTCCAACCATGTGTTTTCCCTTTTCATGAATGATGAATGTGAACGTGAACTAGATGAGGGTGAGTATCAGATTTACATCAAGTTTTCACCATAGCAGAATACAAGCTGAAGGAGTCTTAACCAATTAAACCCTCTACAAACCTGAGTTAACTCTGTACTTGGACCACTGTTTCCCTCACCACCACATGTCTCTGTTAAAAATAGCAGATCTACAAGCTCACAGCGTGTGGCGTTACAATGCGTTTAGAGCTTGTAGAGACGAAATTTTTGGTTAATGTTCCCCCCTGAAAGTAGATGTTGGGGTTTGAGTGTTAAATGTCACAGTGAATTGTAGCTATATCATACATTGCTTGACGTTTTAAAGTCTAATGTTTTCTTAAGAGGATAGTTATGTTTTTGTTTTAATTAACAAAACCCCAAATAATTAGATACAATGTAAATTACTCAAAAGGTTCTTGACAATCGTCCACTCTATCATTGTGATACTACTCTACTAGTAAGACGCCTCAGGGCGACATGCAACCAAGGGCGAGGTCGCGCCATGTCTTGGCCATCTGGCAAGTGATGTATATCGGACCAGTTACCCATATATGGAAACACCCAAACATGCATCCTGCCCACCCAATCAAAATTAAAAAAAGGAAAAAAAGAAAAAATCTAAAACTAAAATATCAATTTACAGGTTAGATCAAAGGTGCACACAGTAACTTTCATGTATTCAGAGATTCAAATCCAGATCTTGTGCTGATCTTTAAAGTGAATGGCAGCCGATACTCTGGTTTGATTTAAAGTAACACCCAAACACTCCTTGTCACAGTGCCCAGATTACCACACCCATAATAGCAACATGGGCATTGGTCACTCCTCCATGTCTTCATTTAATTAACAAGACCTGCCCTTAATTAAGACCAAAAGAGGGCCCTGTGTGTCAGAGCAGTTCCTCATGTAGTCTGACAGATGAGATTACATTCCAATCATCATAATCCTGAGCTCTTCCTTAACATACTGTACACAGAAACAGAATGCATGTTAATAGCAGATATAAATGATGGCATACTGAGGAAGATTAAATGAATGAATCAGAAGATTATTATGGAGTAGTTTCTGAGTAGTGTGGAGGTGAACGTGTTTTGCATACGTTCAAAATAATGCAGTTGATATGATTTTGAATAATAATTATAATAATATAAGGGTAATAATAATTATAATTTGTTATTAGAATGCTGAATCATTAAAGTTATTATTTTATTATAATTGAGTTAATTAATTTAACTGATTCTGTTATTGCACTTGGACCACTGTTTCCCTCTACACCAAATTGCTCTGTTAAAAATACTGTAGCAGATCTACAAGCTCACAGCGTGTGGCGTTACGATGCGTTTAGAGCTTGTAGAGCCACATTTTTTGGTTAATGTTCCCCCCTGATTGTAGATGTTGGGGTTCAGGTGTTTAAATGTCACAGTGAATTGTAGCTATATCCTTCATTGCTTGACGTTTTAAAGTCTAATGTTTTCTTAAAGGACAACTTAAGTTTTTTACAACAAGGGTTCATATTTTAGATTGTAATTAAAGAATATATTTCAGGCCTGAAATTGAAGGCCCGGCCCTAACTGGGCTGACCAGAGGCCCGGCCCGACTAATTAACATACATTTTAGGCTCTAACTGGCCCGTTAACGGCGGGTGGGTGCAACCGCGGTTTTCCCGGTGAACCTGAGCACAGCGGTGGGGCACAGTAGTTTGGGGATCACACACCACTTGCAGATGATGGAGAGGTTATATATATGGCTTTATGTAATGAGAGGCACTCTTGCCAATTTCGTAAGAGACTCGTCGCCAATTGCAAGATATTTAAAAGTTATTTGGGGCCATGATGATAACCTCTTCTTCCCACTACTAACTAGACTAAGGATTTATATTGTCTGTGTTATTGTTTACAACCACAATTATTCACGTGTGGAAAGATTGCAGTTCCACTAGTTTTACTAGTAGGCTATTGTAGGCTTAGAAGCCTTTTCAGAAGTTAATTTAATGTTTTCCATTTAATTACTTCCTTTATCCTCATCTAATCTTGCGCTAATGCACACAACTGTTTTCACCAGGTTTTAAGGTCTTATTTTAGTTGTTTCTCATAAGCTCGCGACCCTCCTTGCCCATCGGCCCCCACTGTTGTGCTCAGGTTCACCGGGAAAACTGCGGTTGCCGGGTGGGTATGGTCGGATTAGGGCAAAATTCTACTCTATCATAGTGGAACTCTACTCTATCATTGTGGTACTATTCTATAACAGTGACTGACAGTCAGGGCTCTATTTTCATTGTCTTAAATGGGTCATCACTAATGTTCATGATAAAATAGCACAATTTCTCTTATGTACCAGCTCTTTTGCCTCAACTTATATATATTCCGGTTTTAATATTAAGGGGCTCCCCGTGGCTTGCAAAGTGTTAATGCGGCCCGCAGGTTGATACTGGAATACTGGTACATTATTGATTTCAGCTGTTACAATTCCAAACATGCAAACATCGTCCATATTTGTAGCCTAATGACAAATGTATAATTGTTAGCCTTTTTTTATGTCCAACGTATTTGCATTTAAGTTCATAAAGTTAACATGAGTATAACTAAACGCATTTTAAATTAAATCAAAATGTTACATTTCAGGATTCCAATTCAAAGATAACAAAAAAATATTCAGGATTCCAATTCAAAAACATCTAAAATAGCAGATCTACAAGCTTAAAACGCGTCACGGTGCGACGCGTTTTGAGCTTGTAGATCGGCTATTTTTGATTCTTTTGTATGAGATATACTAGAATGACAAAGTAGGACGTAAGCAATATGCAATGTGGCCCTCTGGAGTGAAGGTGGAAATATAGTGGCCCTCACCATCATCAAAGTTGCCCACCTCTGCTATAAACCAACCTGTCATAGCAAGCAGAAAAACAAACAAATAAACAAAGAAACAAACACATACTCTTAATGTATACTATAGTGTAGAATTGTATCTCTAAGCTGACGTTTAGTCACTTCACAAATTAAATTACAATGTTGAAAAGAATGCTGATCATGATTTATATGAGGCAAGATATTATATTGTATTATAATTGAGATAGTTGTTATTTATCCCATTCTATTATTGATTTCCATATTTCAGGTTCCAATTAGAACATTATTAATAATCTTTCTGTTTGTGAAGTATCAGTTTTCTAATTATTCCAACCATGTGTTTTCTCTTTTCATGAATGATGAACGTGAACTAGACGGTAAGTATCAAATCAATCCTTCATGTAGATCCAATGTTTTACATCAAGTTTTCACCATAGCAGAATACAAACTGAATGATTCTAAACCAATTAAACCCTCTATACTTAAAGGGATATTTCACATAAAAAAAGATCTAATCAGGCTTTTATGAACACCCTGAACAGTTTTTAATTTCAGTATTTGGATATTTGATGTAAATGTTACCAGGCCCTCCTCCTCCAGTGCTTCTCCCCATACACACCCATTGTAACTTCAAACTCCATTTTAACCAAAAGTTATTGAACAAAACACGGCCTGCGGTATTAGGAGGCTTGTATGAATGAATCTATCAGAGTTGGATTTACAATGGGTGTGTATGGGGATTTTACTTCATGTAGATCCAATAGATCAAAGTGTTTTATAAAGTTGTTATTAGAATGCTTGTTAACAAACATTGAGACTAAATGCACAGGTGACTGTATCATGTAATCAATTCCACCAATCCCCAAACCTGTTGTTTTGGGGAGCGCTGGTATCATTGGCTAATTTTGGTACCGACCTGCGCGCGCATCTAGTTCTTATCAGTGTAACGTGGACCAGAAATACGTCTATTGAGTTAGTCGATGCATTTAACCCATTCTGTTATTGGATTCCATGTTTCAGTTTCAGGGCCGGTTCTAGGGGGATCAGGGGTGGGCAGAGCCCTATGTGGTGGTTGGGGATAGGGCCTTTCTGTGTGGAGTTTGCATGTTCTCCCCGTGTCTCCTAGGGTAGATACCCTCACAAAAACATGCAGTAATCCTGGTCTCTATAATGCCTCCCCCTGGCCATCTGGGGAAAGGAACTGGTTGGAATAACGTGTTCCTTCCACGCGCTACGTCCAAACCGGGGAAATCCCCCCTGTCAGGTGAAAAGAAGCAACTTGGACTCCTCATGCATAGAAAGAAGCATGAGGTCAGTCTGTTGTCTCCCCAGGCACGGCAGAGGGAGAGCAGAGCCCAGGATTACTTAGGTAATTGGCACTGGGTGAAAAATGGGTTACAAAATCGTGGGATAAAAATTGTGGAAAACAAAAGACCAAAATAGGGCCCTGTGTGTCAGAGCAGTTCCCGATGTAGTCTGACAAATGTAATTACATTCCAATCTCACAATTCATCCTATTTATTTACATAATTATTCCATTAAGGTGAGCTCTTCCTTAACTCATTAAAAGCCAACCCCGCGATGTCGCGGGAAAAGTAATAGAGTATCTATAGTGCCATCCACGCGATGTCGCGGGAAAAGTAATATATTACTGTAACGGCGAGTAAAAATACCTAGTACAATGGCCGACGCTCCGGAGACGAAATCCGCGCTGATTTGTCATCATCACGGCTCCACGAGCACACAATAGTCATCCCATAACATTGAGGTGGACGGGCCGCCTCATCTTTAATGTCCATTATCTCAAAACTACACTTTAGAAGCGAAGATGGAGGCAGATGATCGCTTATAAAACACATGTATAAACGCTACGAGCCGATCCAGCATGGCTCCACATAAACAATGATCGGTTCAGTCGAAGGATCCGATGACGTCAGACCGGAAGTACTTCCGGTGGCCTTCAAAATAAGACAAAATAAGAGAACGGCCGTGAATGGGGGGGGGTGGGAGGCACTCTGGATATTATAATCCGTTAATGTCTGAGGCTTTTAATGAGTTAACATACTGTACACAGAAACAGAATGCATGTTAATAGCAGATATAAATGATGGCATACTGAGGAAGATTAAATGAATGAATCAGAAGATTATGTATGCGATAAGGTCTTGCTGCGTGGTCATTATGGCGTATATAGACACGACGGGCTGATAATTCCCCGAGGTGGAGCCGAGGGGAATTATCAGCCTGAAGTGTCCATATACACCATAATGACCAAGCAGCAAGACCTTATAGCACTTATTACCCGGCTAATAAATACAATTAATAATTTGACTCAAAACTAAAAAAAAATTAAGTATTTCCTTGTTTACAGACGGCTGAAAGTGTTCCACAAGTGTTGCGCTCGCGGGTGGCCTTGGAAAACAAGGAAGTGCTGATCAAATAGAATCCATTTTCTGTTACTACGTCGTCTATTTCTCGCCTCAAATGTTTTTAAAAACATTCTTCAGAGCAACTTTTGGTTGTAAATGACGCTGTGTGTTTGTTTAGGGGGCTGACATGTTGGATAATTCCACGCAGTGCAGCCTGAATACAGCAGCTGCTCTGAGCCGTTGATTAGGCAGCGGTGAATTATAGAGTGGAGTGGTCATTATACGCCTATAATTCACCGCTGATTTCAGCGCTCGACCAATCAGAATAAAGCATCCAAACAAGCCGGGTAATATGAAGTAGTTTCTGAGTAGTGTGGAGGTGAACGTGTTTTGCAAACATTCAAAATATTGCAGTTGATATGAAAAGCAAATCATCTTGACATCAGACAAAAGATTAATTAAACTGAACATTTCTTCTACCATGAAATTGATCATTTTACTATAAATCAATCTGTTACTATGTTTACTATAGTGTAGAATTTTATCTCTTTGCTGACGTTTAGTGACTTTTCAAATGTAATTATAATGTTAATTACTTGTTATTTCTTTTTATTAGAATGCTGAATCATTATAGCTATTATTTTGTATAATAATTGAGTTATTCAATTAATTTAACGCATTCTGTTATTGCATTCCATGTTTCATTTTGCTTAACAATCAGCACATTGTTAGTAATCTTTCTATTTGTGAAGTATCAGTTTTCTAACCATTCCAACCATGTGTTTTCCCTTTTCATGAATGATGAATGTGAACGTGAACTAGCTCCATGTGAGTATCAGATTTACATCAAGTTTTCACCATAGCAGAATACAAGCTGGAGGAGTCTTAACCAATTAAACCCTCTACAGACCTGAGTTTACTCTGTATTTGGACCACCGTTTCTCTCTACACCAACTTTCTCTGTTAAAAATAGCAGATCTACAAGCTCACAGCGTGTGGCGTTACGATGCGTTTAGAGCTTGTAGAGCCGCATTTTTTGATCCAATGTTTTACATCATGTTTTCACCATAGCAGAATACAAACTGAAGGATTCTAAACCAATGAAACCCTCTATACTTAATGAAACAGACTCTGTAACTACTCTCCCGCTATACAAATCTCTTTGTAAACAAAACAGACAAACTACAAGCTTACATCTTATTGCGGTGCAATGCGTTGTGAGCTTGTATATTGGCTATCCAGAGCCCACCCAAACATGCATCCTGCCCACCCAATCAAAATTAAAAAAAGAAAAAAATAAAAAATCTAAAACTAAAATATCAATTTACAGGTTAGATCAAAAGGTGCACACAGTAACGTTCATGTATTCAGAGATTCAAATCCAGATCTTGTGCTGATCTTTAAAGTGAATGGCAGCCGATACTCTGGTTTGATTAAAGTAACACCCAAACACACCTTGGCACCGTGCCCAGATTACCACACCCATAATAGCAACATGGGCATTGGTCACACCTCCATGTCTTCATTTAATTAATAAGACCTGCCCTTAATTAAGACCAAAACAGGGCCCTGTGTGTCAGAGCAGTTCCTCATGTAGTCTGACAGATGAGATTACATTTCAATCATCACAATCCTGAGCTCTTCCTTAACATACTGTACACAGAAACAGAATGCATGTTAATAGCAGATATAAATGATGGCATACTGAGGAAGATTAAATGAATGAATCAGAAGATTATTATGGAGTAGTTTCTGAGTAGTGTGGAGGTGAACGTGTTTTGCATACGTTCAAAATATTGCAGTTGATATGATTTTGAATAATAATTATAATAATATAAGGGTAATAATAATTATAATTTGTTATTAGAATGCTGAATCATTATAGTTATTATTTTATTATAATTGAGTTAATTAATTTAACTGATTCTGTTATTGCACTTGGACCACTGTTTCCCTCTACACCAAATTGCTCTGTTAAAAATACTGTAGCAGATCTACAAGCTCACAGCGTGTGGCGTTACGATGCGTTTAGAGCTTGTAGAGCCAAATCTTTTGGTTAATGTTCCCCCCTGAATGTGGACGTTGGGGTTCAGGTGTTTAAATGTCACAGTGAATTGTAGCTATATCCTACATTGCTTGACGTTTTAAAGTCTAATGTTTTCTTAAAGGACAACTTTAGTTTTTTACAACAAGGGTTCATATTTTAGATTGTAATTAAAGAATATATTTCAGGCCTGAAATTGAAGGCCCGGCCCTAACTGGGCTGACCGGCCCGGCCCGACTAATTAACATACATTTTAGGCTCTAACTGGCCCGTTAACGCCGGGTGGGTGCAACCGCGGTTTTCCCGGTGAACCTGAGCACAGCGGTGGGGCGCGGTAGTTTGGGGATCACACACCACTGACTATTGCAGATGATGGAGAGGTTATATTTATAGCTTTATGTAATGAGAGGCACTCTTGCCAATTTCGTAAGAGACTCGTCGCCAATTGCAAGATATTTAAACGTTATTTGGGGCCATGATGATAACCTCTTCTTCCCACTACTAACTAGACTAAGGATTTATATTGTCTGTGTTATTGTTTACAACCACAATTATTCACATGTGGAAAGATTGCAGTTCCACTAGTTTTATTTTGCCTTAACTTAAGACTTGCAGGTGTAGCAAATGCTGTTTGGCTGTTCTGAGTGGCCAAACAGCATTTGCCAGGCATCCAGGTCTTAAGTTAAGGCATAGAAGCTACTTAAGACAATCAAAATAGAGCCCCAGTCTCATATCAATGAGCAGCTCCAGTCATGTTGCTGCTGGTAAACTGAGAAACAGGTCGGGAAGTGTAACCACTCTCATTACTTTATATTTACATTTAACATGTTTTTTTCATAAACATTTTTTGACTGAGTCAAAATCAATCTTCTGTGTTTACAGTACATATTGCTCTAACAAGCACTCTCCCTTAAAGTAGTTTACCCCCAAAATGACCTTTTTTCTATTGATTACTCATGCCATGGAGAGTAGAGTTCAATAATATTTTTTGTTTTTTGTCACATTCCTAAGACAAAGATTTGAATCGAGTAAATTTACCCCCATTGATTCCGGATGGGGACCCGTTTCGAAACGGGTCCCCATCCGGAACGAATGGGGGTAAATTCATTGTTATCACATTGTTCACACAGTAATCAATAGAAAAAAAGTCATTTTGGGGCTGAACTACTCCTTTAAAGGGATCCCTGGCTAAATTATGACAAATATGCCTTAATACATTATAATTGTCCTCTATAAATACAATGTAAAATTAAAAACACCTTAAATATTGTATTTCTTCTAGAAATAGCTAATCTTTCACTCAAGAGGGGAAATGCCTGTCACAAGTTGATGATGTCATAAATCCATGTATGAGCTATCCCTATAGAATTTATGGCATGCATGTGAAAATAAAAACAGACTTTAATTCCTATGGTTAATATGAGCATCAAATCAATATTTCAAATGTTTGTGTGTTGTTGTTTTGTGCCATAAATTCCATAGGGATAGACCACACATGGTTTTATGACATCATCAACTTGTGACGGGCATTTCCCCTATTGACTGAAAGATTGGCTATTTCTAGAAGAAATACAATATTTAAGGTGTTTTTAATTTTACATTGTAGTTATAGAGGACAATTATAATGTATTAAGTCATATTTGTCGTCTTAGCGAGGGATCCTTTTAACAGAAACAGAATGCATGTTAACACCATACACTGTATTAACGATGGCATACTGAGGAAGATTAAATTAATGAATCAGAAGATTATTATGGAGAATAAACTTAATTCCTGACTCCTGAGTAGTGTGGAGGTGAACATGTTGTGCATACATTAAAAATATGACTATTTAATGTCTCAAGGTTGGTTAATAATAAATGCCATGGACTTTGATTCAATTATTACTGAACCCCTTTCTTGTTTTACCATAAACCAACCTGTCATAGCAAGCAGAAAAACAAACAAAACACTCTTAATGTATACTAGCGTAGAATTGTATCTCTAAGCTGACGTTTAGTCATTAAATTGCAATATTGAAAAGAATGCTGAATCATCATGATTTATAAGGCAAGATATTATATTGTATAATAATTGAGATAGTTGTTATTTTATCCCATTCTATTATTGATTTCCATATTACAGTTTCCAATTAAAACATTATTAATAATCTTTCTGTTTGTGAAGTATCAGTTTTCTAATTATTCCAACCATGTGTTTTCTCTTTTCATGAATAATGAACGTGAACTAGACCGTAAGTATCAAATCAATCCTTCATGTAGATCCAATGTTTTACATCATGTTTTCACCATAGCAGAATACAAACTGAATGTTTCTAAACCAATTAAACCCTCTATACTTAAAGGGATATTTCACATTAAAAAAAAATAAAAAAATGGTCATTTTATCATCTAATCAGGCTTTTATGAACACCTTGAACAGTTTTTAATTTGCTTAATTCAGTATTTGGATATTTGATTCAAATGTTACCAGGCCCTCCTCCTCCAGGGCTTCTCCCCATACACACCCATTGTAACTTCAAACTCCATTTTAACCATGATAGATTAAAAAATAAAAATAAATGAAAAAAGTTATTGAAAAAAAAAAAAAAACACAAAAAAAAACAGACCACGGTATTAGGAGGCTAGTATGAGCCACCAGAAAACAAATGTGTTTTTAATGAATCTATAATGGTTAAAATGGAGTTTTGTTCCCAAAAGCGATACAATACAAGTTTTTTAAAAAGTGAAATATCCCTTTAATGAAACAGATCTGAGTTAACTCTGTAATTGGACCCCTTTCTCCCTCTATACAAATCTCTTAGTTAAAAAAAAAAAAACAGCCAAACTACAAGCTCACCGCTTATTGCGGTGCAACACGTTGTGAGCTTGTATATTGGCTATTTTTTGGCAAATTGGAGTTACATTGTTGTGATTAAGTAGATTAAGTAAGGCAATAAAGTAGAAAACAAACCTAATCCAGAGATACAAGATTCTGCCTGACAGCCTTGTGAAGTATTACTTTTCTAATTATTCTAACCATGTGTTTTCTCTTTTCATGAATGTGAACGTGAACTAGGGAGTAAGTATCAAATACATTTTACTTCATGTAGATCCAATAGATCAAAGTGTTTTATTAAGTTGTTATTAGAATGCTGAATCATTATTAAGCAAACTCTTATTTTGTATAATAATTGAGTTAGTCGATGCATTTAACCCATTCTGTTATTGCATTCCATGTTTCAGTTTCAGGGCCGGTTCTAGGGGGATCAGGGGTGGGCAGAGCCCTAGGTGGTGGTTGGGCCTTTCTGTGTGGAGTTTGCATGTTCTCCCCATGTCTCCTAGGGTTAATACCCTCACAAAAACATGCAGTAATCCTGGTCTCTATAATGCCTCCCCCTGGCCAGCCGGGGCACCTGATGGAGGGGAAAGGAACCGGTTGGAATAACGCGTTCCTTCCACGCGCTACGTCCAAACCGGGGAAATCTCCCCTGTCAGGTGAAAAGAAACAACTTGGACTACTCATGCATTGAAGGAAGCATGAGTTCAGTCTGTTGTCTCCCCAGGCGCGACAGAGGGAGAGCAGAGCCCAGGATTACATAGGCAGTTGGCACTGGGTGAAAAATGGGTTACAAAATCATGGGATAAAAATTGTGGAAAAAAGAAGAGCAAAATACGGCCCTGTGTCAGAGCAGTTCCCGATGTAGTCTGACAGATGTGATTACATTCCAATCTCACAATTCATCCTATTTATTTACATAATTATTCCATTAAGGTGAGCTCTTCCTTAACATACTGTACACAGAAACAGAATGCATGTTAATAGCAGATATAAATGATGGCATACTGAGCCACTTTCTTGTTCTACTATAAACCTGCCTGTCATAGCAAGCAGAAAAACAAACAAACAAACAAACAAACAAACAAACAAAACACTCTTAATGTATGCTATGGTGTAGAATTGTATCTCTAAACTGACGTTTAGTCACTTCACAAATTAAATTACAATGTTGAAAAGACTGCTGAATCATGATTTATATGAGGCAAGATATTATATTGTATAATAATTGAGATAGTTGTTATTTTATCCCATTCTGTTATTGATTTCCATATTTCAGGTAACAATTAGAAAAGTATTAATAATCTTTCTGTTTGTGAAGTATCAGTTTTCTAATTATTCCAACCATGTGTTTTCTCTTTTCATGAATGATGCATGTGAACTAGCCTGTAAGTATCAAATCAATCCTTCATGTAGATCCAATGTTTTACATCATGTTTTCACCATAGCAGAATACAAACTGAATGATTCTAAACCAATGAAACCCTCTATACTTAAAGGGATATTTCACATTAAAAAAAAACTTTAGGTAATTGTATTATCTAATCAGGCTTTTATGAACACCCTGAACAGTTTTTTTTAATTTGTTTAATTCAGTATTTGGATATTTGATAAAAAAAAAAAAAAAAGCAGTAATCCTGGTCTCTATATTGCCTCCCCCTGGCCAGCCGGGGCGCCTGATGGAGGGGAAAGTAATGCGTTCCTTCCACGTGCTATGTCCAAACCGGGGAAATCCCCCCTGTCAGGTGAAAAGAAGCAACTTGGACTACTCATGCATTGAAGGAAGCATGAGTTCAGTCCGTTGTCTCTCCAGGCGCGGCAGAGGGAGAGCAGAGCCCAGGATTACTTAGGCAGTTGGCACTGGGTGAAAAATTGGTTACAAAATCGTGGGATAAAAATTGTGGAAAAAAAAAAAAAGAAATACCAAAATAGGGCCCTGTGTGTCAGCAGTTCCTGATGTAGTCTGACAGATGTGATTACATTCCAATCGTCACAATCCTATTTATTTACATCATTATTCCATTAACATAAGCTCTTCCTTAACATACTGTACACAGAAACAGACAATAAATGCAAATAAATTATGACGTTCTGGGTCCTCCAACTTAACATTTTCGTTAGCCCACAAAACATGCAGCAGCAATGCTGGTGTTATTATGAAAACACTGAAGACGTGCGCACTCTCTATCTCTGTGTGTGTGTGTGAATGTGTGTGCGCGCGCGCGCGCGTGTGTGTGTGTGTGTGTTATTTTGTATAATAATTGAGATAGTCTATTCATTTAACCTATTATCACATTCCATATTTCAGGTTCCTTAACAATTTGCAAATTATTAGTAATCTTTCTGTTTTATGAAGTATCAGTTTTCTAATTATTCCAACCATGTGTTTTCTCTTTTTCATGAATGATGAACATGAACTAGTGTGTAAGTATCAAATCAATCCTTCATGTAGATCCAATGTTTTGCATCAAGTTTTCACCATAGCAGAATACAAACTGAAGGATTCTAAACCAATTAAACCCTCTATACTTAATGAAAAAAGACTGTAATTGGACCCCTTTCTCCCTTAAAAAAAGAAAAAAAAATACAAGCTTACAGCTTAATGTGTTGCAATGTGAGCTTGTATATTGGCTATTTTTGCAAATTTGGAGTGACATAGTAGTATGATGAGGTAAGGATTAATGTACAAAAAAATCCAGAGATGCAAGGTAAGGTTTCTGCCTGACAGTGACAATATGTATAATTATGTAATCATGTTTATCTCTTCATGTATGAATTACTTTGCTTGGATTGAATTGCTTTGGTAATGGCTAAGGAGTGTTTAATGTAATTTAAGTCTTCATTCTTTTTCCATATCACTGATTGTTGATATTTATGATTTGATTCGAGACATTTTGATCATACGATTTACAGGTTAGATTAAAGGTGCATGCTGTAACTT
The DNA here is from genome assembly GCF_963921795.1 of Nannobrachium achirus. Taxonomy (NCBI): domain Eukaryota; kingdom Metazoa; phylum Chordata; class Actinopteri; order Myctophiformes; family Myctophidae; genus Nannobrachium; species Nannobrachium achirus. The sequence continues at coordinate 2,427,885 of NC_137815.1, forward strand.
TCATGTATTCAGAGATTCAAACCCAGGTACTCTGAGCAAGTGCTGGCATTTTTTTTAAATAACACTGCATCTTGTGTGATCTTTAAAGTGAATGGCAGCCGATATTTGATTAAAGTAACGCCCAAACACACCCATGACTAATTCAGGGACAGTTTACTGTCAGGCCCGGATTTATATGACATGAGGCCCCTGGGCAAGGGGAAATAAAGAGGCCCTTGTGCGTGCGCAAAAATTCCACCTCCGGTCCACCTGACCACACCGTGACCTCACCTCCGGACCGGCCCGTGCATAATCTGACTGTGTATCCTCATTGGCTCATTGCAAGGGTCTAAAGTGGATACAGAAGTGGGGTGTGTGTGCATGTGTGTAGCCTATGTGTGTGGAAAGTACCGGATCCATAGAGTGGGCGGGCTTTAAGGCTCGAACACACTGCCCGAATTTTTGAGCCGATTGTGCTGTCGCCGACCATTTTTTGCGCTCGCCGACAAAAACGGTGATCTGACTCGAGATCGGGCTTTGCTCGCTGATCGTTTTGCTCGCTGTGTATGAAAGGCTCTGCGAGCAAATCCGTGCGCGATTCCAGCCCTTGCCGACAGCTTACCGAGCGTTTCTATATCTATAGCAGCTCTGTCACTCAATTATTAATTAATATTGGATAACCGGGATGAAATGTGTAACCTAAACTTACAGCTGTGTCCACTTAAAGGCAAGCCATCAGCGCACTGATCAGCATGCCTTGCGCTGGATGCCGTGCTAAAAAGTTAAACCTCTCATATAGCTCCATCGCGCATATTTTCACTGTAGGCTACAGTCTGTACGGTGGGGGTCCATTTCTCTCTCATTTTCTGTCGTTCTCTCTGCCTCGCGGCGCTGTCTCTATCTATGTGTGTGTGTGTGTGCGTGTGTGTGCGTGTGTGTGTGTGTGTGTGTGTGTGTGTGTGTGTGTGTGTGTGTGTGTGTACACGCGCCTGAATGTGCGTGCATTCCGAATCCTGCCTTCCTCCTCCCGTCTGCCTGTCTGTTGTGTTGTGAGAGAAGTTGAACTCATTCATTCATAAAATAAAAATGCTTACAGTAGCCTACAAGTTTGAAGTAGCATAGGCTTAGTTGAAAACTGTGTTTACTGCTGCTATTGCATATTTAAGTTCATTTATTATTAGAGCGTCCTCCTCTCGTTCAGCACAACGCAGCGAATCACCGATTCATAAAAACAAAAGGAAAAAAGACGGACATTCTGTAGGCTTGAATCCATTTCTGTGATCTAAGAAAACTGAGAATAGCCTACCAGGCAATATGAATAATTTGACATTATGGAAGATGCGGTTGGCTGTTGCGGTTGGTTCTGTAAATTGGATGATATAATGCAGTTGGATAATGGTTGATGAATTTTGCGGGCGGATTTGGATGACGCTCAGAGCCTATCACGCACCTAGTGTGGTTGTGTCTGTGTGCTGGCGTGCGTGCGTGCGTGTGTGCGTGCTTGCAGCGAGAGGGGAAAATCATTAGTTCCCGCTCTCGTGCACAATTAGAATTAAAAACAAATGTAATATTGGCTATGTATCGGGGATGCATCCTGGTGAAATATCTGGCAGTGTGTGATCCCTTGTCGGTGATCTGTCGGTGATCAATCTTGTCGGGGAAAAACCACAACGAGCCGATTTCAAGAAAGTCAATCGTTCAGTGTGAAATACTCTAATGATCTGATGCCTCGCCGACCACGCAAAATTGTACAGTGTATTCGAGCCCTTAGACTGCACTAAGCTTTCAGAGCCAGCTACATGCAGTGCGGCCAGCAGAGCAGAATCTCTCAATGTTATTACCATAATAAAACAAAATATACTGTAACTAAACACAAATATCACTTTATTTTGATTGCAATACTTTAAAATGTCATCATAAAAAAATAATTAAAAACATAATAATCACCACACCCATAATAGCAACATGTGTGATTGGTCACACCTCCACGTCTTCATATAAGTAATAAGACCTGCTGTTAATTAAGACCAAAACAGGGCCATGTGTGTCAGAGCAGTTCCTGATGTAGTCTGACAGATGTGATTACATTCCAATCATCACATTCCACCCTATTGGTTTACATAATTATTCCATTAACATGAGCTCTTCCTTAACTTTTTCGCCGCCGTTGACGGTGAGGATTGTCATTGAAAGGGTTAATACCATGGCGCCGTTGACGGTGAGGACTGTGAATCTTACTGTATATACAGTAAAGATATTATTACTTACTTAATGTCGCTCCGGTCCCGCTCGCATCGGTAATGTCGGCGATTTGTTTACAACGTACGTTGGGCGTGCACGCGAAGTGAAGCTCCTCAATGTTAAGTCAATGGCGAGGCCCATAAAGAAACTTCATTTAAACAAAATAGCCATTTTGAGACATTTTGCAGCAGATCTAAATGTAAACAAGGCAAAAGGCAGGGCGCAGCCATCTTCATCTTCTTGTCGCACACTGTCATGTGACTAGATGACGTAATCGTTGCCGTCAAGTGATAATCCAAAAAAACAAAAACAACCCCCTTCCGGCCCTTCAAAATAATAGCGGCGGCCGACGGAGGAAACGACGTGGCGCCGAGGCACCAAGCAACCTTCAGATTAAGAGGCAGCAGATGTGTTAACATACTATACACAGAAACAGAATGCATGTTAATAGCAGATATAAATGATGGCATACTGAGGAAGATTAAATGAATGAATCAGAAGATTATTATGGAGTAGTTTCTGAGTAGTGTGGAGGTGAACGTGTTTTGCATACATTCAACATATTGCAGTTGATATGAAAAGCAAATCATTTTGACACCAGACAAAAGATTCATTAAACGGAACAATTCTTCTACAATGAAATTGATCATTTTACTATAAACCAATCTGTTAAACGTGAAAACGCTTCACTCTTAATGTTTACTATAGTGTAGAATTGCATCTCTAAGATGACGAATGTTGTTATTAGAATGCTGAATCATTATAGCTATGATTTTGTATAATAATTAGAGTTAATTAATTTAACCCATTCTGTTATTGGATTCCATGTTTCATTTTGCTTAACAATTAGCAAATTATTAGTAATCTTTCGATTTGTGAAGTATCAGTTTTCTAACCATTGCAACTATTATGTTTTCTCTTTTCATGAATGATGAATGTGAACGTGAACTAGTTGGTGAGTATCAGATTTACATCAAGTTGTCACCATAGCAGAATACAAGCTGAAGGATTCTTAACAAATTAAACCCTCTACAGACCTGAGTTAACTCTGTACTTGGACCACTGTTTCCCTCTACACCAAATCTCTCTGTTAAAAATAGCAGATCTACAAGGTCACAGCATGTGGTGTTTTAATGCTTTTAAAGCTGACTTTTGGTTAATTTTCTCCTCTGAATGTGGATGTTGGGGTTCAGGTAGTTTAAATGTCACAGTGAATTGTAGCTATATCCTACATTGCTTGACGTTTTAAAGTCTAATGTTTTCTTAAGAGGATAGTTATTTTTATTTTTTTAATTAGCATACATAACCCCAAATAATTGCATAAAATGTAAATTACTCAAAAGGTTCTTGACAAGTGTGCACTCTATCATAGTGATACTACTCTATAACAATGAGTGACAGTCAGGGTCCTAAAATGAAGCTCTTAATCCCAGCTCATATTCCTTAATTAAGTGATAACGACACCATCTTATGCAAGGACACAACAGATTGATCATTATGATTAATGAAGCAAGCTTTTAGTTTGTATAATAATTTAGATAGTCAATTCATTTAACCTATTATCGCATTCCATATTTCAGGTTCCTTAACAATTTGCAGATTATTAGTAATCTTTCTGTTTTGTGAAGTATCAGTTTTCTAATTATTACAACCATGTGTTTTCTCTTTTCATGAATGATGAACGTGAACTAGTCCGTAAGTATCAAATCAATCCTTCATGTAGATCCAATGTTTTACATCAAGTTTTCACCATAGCAGAATAAAAACTGAAGGATTCTAAAACAATGAAACCCTCTATACTTAATGAAACAGATCTGAGTTAACTCTGTACCAGTAATTGGACCCCTTTCTCCCTCCCAAATTTCTTTGTAAAAAATAAAAACAGACAAACTACAAGCTTATGGCTTATTGTTGTGGTGCAACGCATTGTGAGCTTGTATATTGGCTATTTTTCTAAATTTGGAGTGACATTGTAGAATGATGAAGTAAGGCATTAATGTACTAAAAACAAAACAAATCCTTAGATGCAAGGTTTCTGCATGACAGCGACAATATGTATAATTATGTAATCATGTTTATCTCATCATGTATGAATTACACTGATCTTTCTGATTTGATTCGAGGAATTTTGATCATACAATTTACAGGTTAGATTAAAGTTGCACACTGTAACTTTCATGTATTCAGAGATTCAAACCCAGGTACTCTGAGCAGTGTTTTTTTTTTTTTTAAATAACACTGCATTTTGTGTGTTCTTCATAGTGAATGGCAGCCCTCTGGTTTGACGCCCAAAGGCCCAAACACACCCATGACTAATGCAGGGCCGTTTTACTGTGTAGCACCTTGGCACAGTGCCCAAATTACCGCATCCATAATAGCAGCATGTGCATTGGTCACGCCTCCACATCTTAATTTAAGTAATAAGACCTGCTGTTAATTAAGACCAACACAGGGCCCTGTGTGTCAGAGCAGTTCCTGATGTAGTCTGACAGATGTGATTACATTCCAATCACCACAATCCACCCTATCGGTTTACATAGTTATCCCATTAACATGAGGTCTTCCTTAACACACTGTACACAGAAACAGAATGCATGTTAATAGCAGATATACATGATGGCATACTGAGGAAGAATAAATGAATGAATCAGAAGATTATTATGGAGTAGTTTTTGAGTAGTGTGGAGGTGAACGTGTTTTGCATACATTAAAACTATTGCAGTTGATATGAAAAGCAAATCATCTTGACATCAGACAAAAGATTCATTATACTGAACATTTCTTCTACCATGAAATTGATCATTTGACTATAAAGCAATCTGTTAAAGGTGAAAACGCTTCACTCTTGATGTACAGTATACTATAGTGTAGAATTGTATCTCTTAGCTGATGTTTAGTCACTTTTCAAATGTAATAGAGCTATTACTTTGTATAATAATTGAGTTAGTATTAGTTTTCTAACTATTCCAACCATGTGGTTTCTCTTTTCATGAATGATGACTGTGAACATGATCTAGTGGGTAAGTATCAAATCAATTTCACTCAAATACATTTTTACGTCTTTGGTTATGTTTACAAAAGAACAGATCTGTAAGCTCTAGACGCGCCATGACACGGTGGATTAATAGCTTGTATCTCAGATTTTTTGGATAGGCAACACACGCATGTTATGCGTTGTAACAAGCCATATAGTCTATGTATTTGGTTTTGAGAGGCTTAGTGATGTAGGCTTTAACAATAAACCTACTGTATTATATAGGTTGTCAGTTGTCAGAACTTGTCACGTTGTTGCGATATAGTAGCTCTGTTTTGGACCATTGCACAAAGATGGATAATGATGAAAAAGGTTCACTTTGCGAACGGGACATGTTGGACATACTACCGTACATATGTGTTACTTCAGTGGAGACGAAATGGAAAGCCCACCTACCCGTTAACAGCCAACATGAGTACATTGTCGTGCCTTTCCTGAAACTGGCTAGCCATAATAATGCAAGGCTACTGTATGAATTTGACAAGGGGATGTCCATCTATGGTGCATAGAACATTGCGCTTGATTTGATTTAGTCCCAAACAGATTCTGGCTGTGTGTGAGCCTGTGTGTGCCTACAGCACAGCTGCGCTTAAGACGCAGAGGAGCCTAAAATAATGTAGTCTACTATTTTGACAAACATTCATTCTGTGCATTTTCCATTCCGGGTTGTGTGTGTCAGTGTGTGTAGATCATTAACTGTAGGTGTGTTCGGAATGCACAGCTCATTTCCGAACGCACAGTGTATTTCCACCTTAGGCTACATCGTATAATTAAATAATACAATGATTTTTTGCTAAAGACTATTGACTCGACTCTAAATCAAAGACTCGAGACTCGACTCGGACTCAACCCCTCAAAGACTCCAGACTGGACTCGACTCGAGATCAAAGACTTGTGAACATCTCTGAATCAGTGTCATGCTATCTATTCTGAAGAAAACCTGGATACTTGACATTCAGAAAATGGGTATGATCAAAATATGAACATTATAATGGTGCAGAGATGCGCGGGCTGACCCGTTGACTGCGGACCCCGCAACAGGCGGTCAAGATTTCAGACTCAATTGGCGGTCGTCGGGGTGGGCGGGTTAAATAAATAAGAATAATCACCTGCTCTTATTTGCCTTTTATTCTTAATAGGCCTATAAGAATAAGAATACAGCGGTTTGAATAGGCCTACACTTGAATTGAGCGTGAGCGAGCAAGTTTTAAAATGCGCCAGAGAGGCTTCTTGGAGCAAGGTTTTCTCCTCCTCCTGCTCCTCCTGCGCCTCGCAGACAAGCTCGCTGACAGTCAGACACACAACGTGAGCAGAGCAGAATGCACTAACAATTAGCAGCGCGTGTCCTGATCAGGATTTCACTTAAATGTCTCTGTCATCCACACAAGTCTGTTTATAAATAGCCTTGTGTTATATCACCAGCCAGTCAACAGAGTGAGACAGATTTTTGACTGAATGAACCACACTCACCTCGAGTCGTGACTCGTCCCCATCTCTTGTCTCGAATCTGGTGATTAATCAATTACCAACAGGATTTAATATTGCCCGTCTTTTGCTGTCTGTTTGAAGTGCGAGGCGCTGTATAAATATGATTGACATGAAACGGCATTCATGCCCCGGCGATGCTCTCGATTTAGAGAATTAATTAACGTGTCTTTGCTGTCAAATCATAGTAAAGAATTTTGAACCAAATGATTGTTTATCTAGCCTATGACAATATTGTGCTACTGTAGACCTTTCTGTAAAACGACTTTAGAAGAGCAGTATATAAAGATGAGTTATTGTGGTGATGATTATCATCTTTTTTTAAACTGCGGGCGAACGGGGTGGGCGGGTTCGTTGATTTGTATATTGTTCTGCTGGGCGGGGTGGGCGGGTTATGTTCCGTGTGGGCTGCAGGCGTTGCGGGTTATGAAAAAAACCTGACCTGCGCATCTCTAATGGTGTGTAAAAAACATCCAAAATGTGCCATGACAAGGCCAAGTCTTACAGAAACAGAAACAGGGTACAGAGAAACAGCTTGTCCCGCCCCAAAAATGAAGATCAGGTTATTGTGTCCGGTCTAGACAGGAAGCACTTCCTTCTGGGTACTTAGGAACCACGGAGCAGCGATCTGATTTTGGATTATTTTTATAAATTAAATTAAATTCTCAGTTTCTCAGAATGGGGCAGTAAATGAGTTTTATACTGACATTAATTCACTTCTCCACATGTTTTATATTAAGTTTTATATAATTCATTATCATTCACAATTTTGATTTATTGAATACATTTAATTTCATATTCTAGATTTTATAACAAAAAAACAAAACCACTTTCTGCATAAAATATCACTTTTCTAATCAAATGTGTTTCTTTTTCATGTAATAAGCTGAAGGTGAACGACGAGCTGGTGAGTAAACCATATTCTCCTTCATGTGCTCTACTGGGTTTTCACACACATTTTTGGGGGGTGTATTTTGGGTGTAATTCTTTCAACAAGTTGTTTTGATATGCCTTCTGGTCATAACCCCACCCCCTGCTCTTGTAATTAGTACCTCCACCCGGTAGAGAAATGTTTTCCTTATCTGCCATTTTGTCAATAAAACAAGGAAATACCTTTCAGTGAAAATTCCCACTGGGCGCGATAAAGATAAAGATAATTATCTGACGTCATGGCGTGATAACACGGATAGTGATCCAAACAATATTGTTTACGTCTATCATTGTCTTTATCGTTGTGGTGTGGATGCTGACATCCACTTCAATTGAGAACCATATTTTCTGTCGTTATCTTTATCGCTAAATCAAAAGATTTGCTTTATATAGAGTGTGGGGAGTTTTCCTCAGAGTATGGGAGTCCACAATGACTTTATCAAGGGAATGTTTCTTAAATAGGCTACTTTATTATAAAAGTCCCATGCTTGAGGATAAAAAAGTGTAAAATAGCAATGTGGAATTTCTTTCTAGGAGAAATATCTATTCATAAACACATGTTGAACTGTTTGGATACCTTTTTGGAGCCAGGCATGAAACACCCCATCATGTAGTAAACAGGATTATCATGAAGGGTGATTTACAGTGGCAGTGTCAGGATACAGAAATGTTTCCAAAGTCGTGTATACATATTTAAGAGTGGCCTGAACAACAGGAATCACAGAGAAGGTGGATTTTGAGGAAATAGGTGGGCAAGAAGAGAGTTGACGGTACACGGTAATCCTAGTAATTCATTTTCAATGAGAGGCGGGTGGCTATTTCGGCCACGTGTTTAGAGGCGGCGAGGCGAGCGGTCGCAGTCCCGTGCTCGTTCATGCATGCACACGCTGGCGGCAAGAGATGGATTGTGTTCATCTTTGTGAAATACCGTGCAGCGTTTACTCACAGAGCGAGTGTGTTTGCGGCCACCGCTGATCCTAGCGGGAGCCCCTGCGGCAACCGCTGCTCATCTGAAGAGCCCTTAAGGGTGGGTTTAAGTGCTCTCTTTTAGAGCAGGTGCACTGTCATCAGATTTAATTTTTATCCATTGCATTTTTATTTATTCCATTTATGGTTTTACATGATTACATTCATTAACTTTTTCTAAAAAAATGAAGATAATCATATAATACCTGCCCACATCTTCAATCATAAGTCACCATACATATAGTAGATGATCTGTCCAATGGCTACCAACCAATACCTCACTACATATCACTGCAGTCAGCAAGAAACTTCTTATCTCAATATTTCAACTTTTTTTTTTTTTTTTTTTTTTTAAGAAGAAAAAAAGACGAATTGAGAACTCCCCATTTTGCAGTGGCTGTTTTGGTTTGTTTGTTTTTTTGTTTGTTTGTTTGTTTGTTTGTTTGATTGATTCATTTGTGATACACCTCCCACACAGTTTGCTCTTGGGAGAAATTTCCAAGACTTCTTCCATGACACTTAGTCTAGTAAATCTAGGGAAAAATACACTCAGGTTGGACAAAATTGTAGTTTTTCAACTGATTCTGTTAGGAAATTAGGTCTACTAGCCAGGATAAAAAATCTACCATGATCTGCTCACTGCAAATACCCACAGTGGCCAAATCAAGTTGGGCTCCCATCGACTTTCTATACAGGAGGAAAATACCCAGAAACAAATCAGCTTTAAGTAGGATGTGAGGGGTCTAACTAGGGCTTTGTCATGATGCTGAATCCATTGCAAGCATTTGTTTTGCACAAAAAACATTCCTTGGGCTAAAAATGGCCCCAGAAAATGATGGTTTAGTGATGAAAAGTGATTTGTCATCAAAAAAATCATCTTTTGTTGGCTTTTCTGGGGCCAATGAATGTGTTTTGTGCAAAATAAATGCTTGCAATGGATTTAGCATCATGACAAACCTCTAGTTAGACCCCTCACATCCTACTTAAAGCAGATTTTCTTTCTGGGTATTTTCCTCCTGTATAGAAAGTCGATGGGAGCCCAACTTGATTTGGCCACTGTGGGTATTTGCTGTGAGCAGATCATGGTAGATTTTTTATCCTGGCTAGTAGACCTAATTTCCTAACAGAATCAGTTGAAAAACTAAATAATACAGTTTTGTCCAACCTCTGCCTTAATTTTATCGGACTAACTCTGTAAATTACCAGTAGGCCATTATGCCTGTATCACAATAAACCATAAAAATGTAATCATATGATTTACCATGATAGATTCCACCTGCAACATGTCACAGACAATATTCAGCCTAATCCAACTCATCTCACTGCACCAGATATGCACCCTTCCCTGGTCCTGACAATTCAAAAAGTCTGTTACACCCACACTTTCCACGCCACTGACTTGGTTCAACCCTTTCCCCAAAATAGGTCCCAAAGTCTTTAACTCTTTCTGTGCGAAAACCGAATAATATCGGTTCTTTTTTCCATTCCAATACTAATTTTTTAATCTATTTCGCTTACCCTGAGCTGCTAGTAGCGACGTGGGTGGTCCTGGCTCCTCCACCGCTTCCCAACGAGCCATTCTACTTGTCCCGATGATTTATTCCATTGAAAATGGTTTAGAAAAAAGTTTAGAGCCCCCCTAAAAAAACGCTGTTTCAGCAAGACGTATTAAGGATTACAAGAACCGACATTTTTCGGTTCATTTAGTAAAATGAATTAAATAATCGGAGGCATCAACGAAGCCCCCGGTCTAATTTAGCATCCTAGCACAAGGCCGCGATTCTGTTTACACGGCCCGTAATGGGAACAATAGTTAAGCCGTACACGATAGGGAGTTCCAATAGAAAAATATAAGCCTCGTGTACAATATAGGCTCGAAGTACACGCGAGCGTACACGCCCCCATAGTTATAATGGGGCGTGTACGCTTGCAACAGGGTGTCGTGTACGGCACCTGTGCCGACTACAATTTCCCAATGTAGGGCAGCAGAGAGCCATATGGTCCGTGGTGGTTCTCAAAGTGAGGTCGGGGGACCCTCAGAGGGACACTGTGGGCTTATCAAGTGGTCCGTGGTGGTTCTCAAAGTGAGGTCGGAGGACCCTCAGAGGGACACTGTGGGCTTATCAAGTGGTCCGTGGTGGTTCTCAAAGTGAGGTCGGAGGACCCTCAGAGGGACACTGTGGGCTTATCAAGTGGTCCATGGTCGGTTCTCAAAGTGAGGTCGGAGGACCCTCAGAGGGACACTGTGGGCTTATCAAGTGGTCCGTGGTGGTTCTCAAAGTGAGGTCGGGGGACCCTCAGAGGGACACTGTGGGCTTATCAAGTGGTCCGTGGTGGTTCTCAAAGTGAGGTCGGAGGACCCTCAGAGGGACACTGTGGGCTTATCAAGTGGTCCGTGGTGGTTCTCAAAGTGAGGTCGGAGGACCCTCAGAGGGACACTGTGGGCTTATCAAGTGGTCCATGGTCGGTTCTCAAAGTGAGGTCGGAGGACCCTCAGAGGGACACTGTGGGCTTATCAAGTGGTCCGTGGTGGTTCTCAAAGTGAGGTCGGAGGACCCTCAGAGGGACACTGTGGGCTTATCAAGTGGTCCGTGGTGGTTCTCAAAGCGAGGTCGGAGGACCCTCAGAGGGACACTGTGGGCTTATCAAGTGGTCCATGGTCGGTTCTCAAAGTGAGGTCGGAGGACCCTCAGAGGGACACTGTGGGCTTATCAAGTGGTCCGTGGTGGTTCTCAAAGTGAGGTCGGGGGACCCTCAGAGGGACACTGTGGGCTTATCAAGTGGTCCGTGGTGGTTCTCAAAGTGAGGTCGGAGGACCCTCAGAGGGACACTGTGGGCTTATCAAGTGGTCCGTGGTGGTTCTCAAAGTGAGGTCGGAGGACCCTCAGAGGGACACTGTGGGCTTATCAAGTGGTCCGTGGTCGGTTCTCAAAGTGAGGTCGGAGGACCCTCAGAGGGACACTGTGGGCTTATCAAGTGGTCCGTGGTGGTTCTCAAAGTGAGGTCGGGGGACCCTCAGAGGGACACTGTGGGCTTATCAAGTGGTCCGTGGTGGTTCTCAAAGTGAGGTCGGAGGACCCTCAGAGGGACACTGTGGGCTTATCAAGTGGTCCGTGGTGGTTCTCAAAGTGAGGTCGGAGGACCCTCAGAGGGACACTGTGGGCTTATCAAGTGGTCCGTGGTCGGTTCTCAAAGTGAGGTCGGAGGACCCTCAGAGGGACACTGTGGGCTTATCAAGTGGTCCGTGGTGGTTCTCAAAGTGAGGTCGGAGGACCCTCAGAGGGACACTGTGGGCTTATCAAGTGGTCCGTGGTGGTTCTCAAAGTGAGGTCGGAGGACCCTCAGAGGGACACTGTGGGCTTATCAAGTGGTCCATGGTCGGTTCTCAACGTGAGGTCGGAGGACCCTCAGAGGGACACTGTGGGCTTATCAAGTGGTCCTTGGTCGGTTCTCAAAGTGAGGTCGGGGGACCCTCAGAGGGACACTGTGGGCTTATCAAGTGGTCCGTGGTGGTTCTCAAAGTGAGGTCGAGGGACCCTCAGAGGGACACTGTGGGTTTATCAAGTGGTCCATGGTCGGTTCTCAAAGTGAGGTCGGGGGACTCTCAGAGGGACACTGTGGGCTTATCAAGTGGTCCATGGTCGGTTCTCAAAGTGAGGTACATCCTCAAAGTCCCTCCTTCCCAAACAAAGACGAACCAACCAAGGGTGCACAAGGTGGCTGTGTGCGATGGACTAGAAATATCCATTTAAAACTATTGGTCATGTACACACAAACTAAGGCTCCTGTACACAGTGTTTGGTCTCAATTGTGTGAGCAGCTAAAGGGCAGACAATGGCCTAGAACAACCTAATGGTGCCTATTAAGACTCTAGTACACCCTTTGGCCTCGACAAGCCTGATCATCCTACTATAGCTAGTACCCCCCTCACCAACTTTGTGCTCCCACTTGATAAGCCCAGTGTCCCTCTGAGGGTCCCCCGACCTCACTTTGAGAACCGACCATGGACCACTTGATAAGCCCACAGTGTCCCTCTGAGGGTCCCCCAACCTCACTTTGAGAACCGACCATGGACCACTTGATAAGCCCAAAGTGTCCCTCTGAGGGTCCCCGACCTCACTTTGAGAACCGACCATGGACCACTTGATAAGCCCACAGTGTCCCTCTGAGGGTTCCCCGACCTCACTTTGAGAACCGACCATGGACCACTTGATAAGCCCACAGTGTCCCTCTGAGGGTTCATGTAAAACTACTGACTTTGTACACGCCTGTGTACATTTCCCATAGATTCTATGGGACTTGAACACTTGCTCCTGCCCTTCGTGTACACGGTCTGTGCCGTGTCCCCTCAGAGGGACACTGTGGGCCCCCTGACCTCACTTTGAGAACCGGCCATGGACCACTTGATAAGCCCACAGTGTCCCTCTGAGGGTTCATGTAAAACTTAAAACTATTGCCCGTGTACACAGTGGTTAATCGCATGTGCAAGGATCTACAGAGCTGGCTGGAGCATGGAGCAGCCTGGTGGAGTCTGGTGCAGTCTACCCTGGTCTGGCCTATTCAAGCCAGATCTGGACAGTAATGGCCTGGTGGAGTCATCTAACTACCCCCTTTCCCCGGTCTATACTCCTACTCGGCAGGACTGGGCTGGACTTAGGTTTGCTGGACTCTATTGGGCTCTGGGGGGCTGTATTGGGCTCTGGTGGGCTGTGCTGTTCTGTGCTGGGCTCTGTTGTGCTATACGAGGCAGTACAATACTAAAGCCTAGACATGTTCATGTAAAACTATTGGCCGTGTACACAAAGTCATGTAAAACTTGCCCGTGTACACAGTGGCTTTTTCCTTGACCTTGCGAGTTAGGAGTGTCGTAGAGACACGAGACCGGGTTTGTTGGATTCAGCGTCAAAAAGTAAGTCAGAATAAGTGTCTTTTATCCGAATGAATGTGTAATCGTGTTGGTGGCGTGCAAATTTGTGTCTTTTTCGCAATCATAAAGGGTTAAAATTGTCGGAGAGACACGAAACCCATTCCATCGGATCAGGCATCCTTCAAATATGAAAAGTGTTTCCTACGTAAAACAAACGGATTTCTTTAGATTTTTTTATTGATTTTAAGGACAAAAATCCGGGTTTCGGTGTATTTTTCGCAATCGTAAAGGGTTCAAAGTGTCGGAGAGACACGAAACCCATTCCATCGGATCAGGCATGCTTCAAATATGAAAAGTGTGTCCGGCCTAAAACAAAACATATTTTTTAGATTTTTTTATTCATTTTAAGGACAAAGGGCCCGTTTTGACGCCTAAAACGACCCTTTCCCTTGACCGTTCGAGTTAGGAGTGCCGTGTACACAGGATCTACAGAGCTGGCTGGAGTATGGAGCAGCCTGGTGGAGTCTGGTGCAGTCCTGTGCACCCTGGTCTGGCCTATTCAAGCCGGATCCAGCCTACTGTAGGCTAGTGAAGCCATCCAACCTCTCCACTTCCCTAATCTATTCTCCCACTGTGCTGGACTTGGATGTGCTGGGCTGTGCTGGACTGGACTCTATCAGGCTCTGGTGGGCTGTTTTGGGCTCTGGTGGGCTGGGCTGGGCAGTACTGTAGTATAGCCTACACTGTAAAATAATTCGCTGTAAATTTACAGTAAATTACTGGCTACTAATTGCATTACTTTCACAGTAATTTTCACAGTAAATATTGAGCAGTAAATTACTGTAATTTCACAGCTGTGAAATGTTAGTAATTTACTGTGATTTAGCAGTATGTATTGCAGTTATTTACTGTAATATTACAGTAGTTGCCTGTATTTTTACACTATTACTGTGAATGTAAGGCTGCTCAGTAGCCAGTAATTTACTGTAAATTTACAGTAAATTGTATCTAATACAGTAAAATATAGTAAATTTGAATTCATAGGCCCATTCCCACTGGGCCAGATAACAGATTAAAAAAAGCTCTTTCTCCAGATATTTTTCCATTCAAAGTGGATGGTAGATACAGATAAAAAATATCTGCCACAGATATTTCTTTTATCTGTGACAGATATTTTTTATCTGTATCTATCATCCACTTTGAATGGAAAAAATATCTGAAGAAAGAGATTTTTTGTATCTGTTATCTGGCTCAGTGGGAATGGGCCTTAACTGTGATTTTACCATACATACACAAACATGCTAAAACAAAAACAAAAAAAATACAACTTCATTCATTTAAACTTTTTATTGTACAATTCCAACACAAAGTGCAACATTTCAAATGGACAAAGAAGAACCACACCAGTCTCTCTTAAAGCCATACTGTGTAAGATGACCAACTAGTGGTCATTAGCCCTATAGCAAACCGCGGTCGCGTCCGCGTCTTTCGGACGTTTTTCGTACCTTCAGACCCCCGCGTCTGCCTCCACCTCGCTGAGATCTATCTTTTAAGGGGTCCCTTGTTCCTGTGCGTTCAGTAATTCCAGAGATACGGACTCCTTCACCCTGCCTGGTAGGCGAAATTACCTAGAGAAGGGATGGTACAAGCGGGCGACAACAAATATGGCTGCCATAGCGACCCCACTTCAAGATGCGCTGTGATTGGCCGGCAGTTGTATAACCCTCGCTGTGATTGGCCGGTAGTGTGATGACGCAATTTTGGCGCGAGATCCGGTCCACGGCAAGGATCTCAGTTTACATATAGAGAAGGCTTTACAGGCTGAAATTCACGGCGCGGATCTTCTAAAACTTTTGTGATTTAATAGTTAGGAGAATTTTAAGATTTGTTTTATAAAAAAAGTTACATAGTACAACTTTAAAGCCTTTTACTCAGTAGAAGTGTTAAGTCTACAAACACTCCTGGAGTTTGGTCTGGTGTCTGGAGGCACTCTTTTTTAACCAGTTTGAAAACTGGTTGTCATAGACTTTAGTTATTTAGGAGACTGCAACACAGTTTTCCTGTGAAACTCCAGGAGTGATTTTGTGGACTAAAAAAACTTCACCTGACTTTGTATCAGCATGGTGGTGAGTAGATACAACATTTTCTCTTTTGGGTGAACTGTTCCTTTAACTGCAAAATAACTAATCTACTCACCCTCATGCCAGTTGGAACAGAGGTGAAATGTGTCCATATAACACAAATGGAGGTTGCCTTCACAACTTGGGGAGAAATGGAGACTGGTTCTCTCTGGCAACCCTCCTGTGTGTTATATGAACACACTTCAGCAGGCACGAAGTATGTGAAGTACACCTCAACATTGCACTCAGTCACATAAGTCCTGAAGGTATAAGGCAACACAGCAGTGTTAAAAACAAAGCTACCTAATGATTACAGTATGCACCTTGCTAACATGCAGGCCGAGACAGAAGAGACAAAAGTGAAAGGGCATCGGCAAAGAATATTGGCAATTTTACATATCCAGATAAGAATAATGGCTGGTGGAGTTGGACAAACAAGAGTAGGGCATCTGAAACACGTATGAGTGTGTCTCATATTGGAGTCCTGAATGCCATCGACCATTCAAAGTCCACAAGTTTTCTCAAATGCGTATGAGTGTGTCTCATATTGGAGTCCTGAATACCATCGACCATTCAAAGTCCACAAGTTGTCTCAAAAGTGTGCTCACGTGTGGGTTGATACCGCCACGCTTCTTCGATTTGGAGCCTCTCTCCCACGAAGCACCTGTAAACAATAAGACAAGACAACAACTTTTAGTTTCACATAGATATATATTGCATCGTTTATACAAGGCACATGCAGCGGTTCCCCTTTCCCTTAAGTAAACGCTACACCAGGGGTTCCCAAACTTTTTTGTCTCAGGGTACCCCATAAATATCTTTTTAATCCGAAGCACCCCTACATTATAATTTTCACTCCCAGCACCTTATATTTATAGCATATCTACGTTGTCGGGTGGAAACCTTGTCCAAAACCGTTAGTTTTGTATTTATCATCCATAAAATGTACTAAACTAGTGAAAAGTGATTATGTTGAGAGGATAACGTTGCGATAATAGCCATTTTGGTTAGAGCTGTACTTAAATGATACTAAATATTTGTCCAAATAAATACATTCCAAATATTATCAAATGATCTCGCGGCACCCCTGGACTGCCGTCGCAGCACCCCAGGGTGCCCCGTTACCCACTTTGAAAACCCCTGCCCTACACACCACAGAAAGAAAGTAGTACTGAGAGTAAGTAACATTCAAGTATCAATGTTGCAAGCAATCCAGTATAATGTTTCAGTACACACCATCCTCAGGAGCAGATTGAAGTTGTAGTAGATCGCGAAAACCACAGCTATCCAATAATGATCCCATCGTGTTGTCCCATCACCACTTGTTCTTCAATGGACAGCATCCAGGCCATAGACTTCATTAAATCACCTGAACAGAGATACCCATTATGTGATATTGTAGAGGTGAAATGCTAATTGAACAAGAGTAGAATTTCAATGATCAGCAACATCACAAACTGTGACACAACTCACTTTATTTTGATTTAACGGGCATTTAGGACAATTCTCAAATTAGGGTCAGATTCAGCAATGTTTTTTTGTCTGGGATTTTGAAGGGTTTTTGAAGGTAAGACAGAAATATAAGCCAGATTTAGTCACTTTACTTACACTATTTTTACAACCAGGTTGATGAATCGTCTGGGGACCCCCAGGGGTCCTTGAGGGAGTTCTAGGGGGTCCCCAGCTAAATGATAATTAGGAACTAAATGGACCCTTATTGGGTATGTAACTCAGAACCAAATGGACCCTAACATGTCAATTTTGTTCCCATTTGTACACTCAGAATTAAATTAACATAGATTTTACAATATACTGTAGATTGGGGTCTCAGAGATTGATATGCTATTAAATGGGGGGTCTGTAGCCTAATCTTCTCTTATGGGGGTCCCTGGCATTGCTTTTCAAATGGGGTCTACTGGCTTGTCAATTCGGGGGTCCTTGACACGAAAAGGTTTGAGAACCACTGCTGTAGATCAAGACACTGATCAGCTTATGTGAAAAGTAGCTTATGATCATGTAGATTATAATATAAAATCCAGATATCAACAGTACCTTGAACAATCAAGCAGGGGGTGCTTGGTAATTTCTCTGTCCTCTGCACATCGGCGGCTGCGGCACACGCCTGTAAAATAAATAAGACAAGACAACAACCACCTCAATGACCATGCCCAAGAGATCTCAAGCTGACACCAAACTCTCTCCAGGACCTCTAAAACCTTATCTAGAACCTCAATCAATTTGTCAATCACATTAGATCTACTTTGTATTATTCTATGCCAAATTCTATTAACAATGTTAAATTCAGTATAATTAATTTTCATTAGCCTATAAGTATAATACCTTTGGATAAACTCCAGAGTGCACGTGCCATCCTCAGGATACTGCAGACATACTTGTTCTTCAATGGACAGCATCCTTCCAGGCCCAAGGTTTCATTGTATCACCTGAACAGAGATACCCATCGTGTGATATTGTTAAGAGGTGAAATGCTAAATGCATTCCACAATCCACACACACACACACACACACACACACACACAGACACACACACACACACACACACACACACACACACACACACACACACACACACAATTTATTTATGCCCACAGAGTGGTGTATCACTCTGTGGCATGTACTGTTTTGGTACATTAAAAAAAAAAAAATCTTTCCAAAATGTTCAGTTTATTTTACTTTAATATTATTTGATGAAGATAAAAAATAAAATCTCTATTCAGACACATTCCAGTATTTTCTGACTTACATTATTTTCTAGGTATGCTTACATTATGATATTAAGGGGGAAAAAATCACCCTATGTCACCCTAATGACCATAATGTCTCACATGTGGAGAAAAGGGGAGGGGCGAGGAGATTCCAACAAAGTCAAAACAAAGTTTTAATGTAGGCAATTAAATATATAGATGTAATCCATGCATAAGGATTTAAGGACATTATACTTATGATGGGATTTCTGACAGAAATTGAATTTATGCTCCTACTGCAGTGGACAGCACAACGTCAGGTATGCTAATAATCAATCATTAATCTGATGGTGTCACCCGTCGAATATAGACCAACTACAGCAGTGGTTCTCAAACTTTTTCACGTCAACAAACCCCAATTTAACACTTATCTGCCAGTGGACGTCCATTTGAAAAGATATACACGCCAGGGACCCCCATAAGAGAAGATTTTTAAGGCTCTGTAGTGATTCCATTTTAATTTCAAGGACCCCCAGGACACCCATTTAATGGCATTTCTATCTCTGAGATGATATATGTTAATTTAACTCTCAGAATGTACAAATAGAACAAATGGACCTGTTATCATTTAGCCAGGGACCCTCTGGAACTCCCTGAAGGACTCCTGAGGGGTCCCGGACCCCACTTTGAAAACCAATGATCTACAGACTCCTGTGTCGTGACGCTTGGCTTGTGTTGTGGATCGGTTGCTTTTACAACAGCAACTTTTAGCCACACTGGAGCATAAAACCTCCCCCGCGGTGCAAATATTATCATTGATATAGTTGAGAACCAAATGGACCCGGCGTAACGCGTAAGGATACAACAACTGACACAAGGATTGTCTGTGGTTCTCAAAGTGGTGTCCGGTCATTATCGCGTCTGGGTGATGAAGTTCCAGGTGGTCCACAGCTAAATGATAAGAACCAAATGGACCCGCATTCTTCCCCGCGCGTCGGCTGTATTGAACCGGCGGGGCGAACGTTCCCTACCGCTAGTAAGCAGCCAACATATGACACTAAGCCCCGCTGACGTGAGCCTGTGTCCACACCGAAACCACACAATGGACCCGCGTAACTCGTGCGTCGCGGGAGAGCTCCCCGCGCGTCGGTCGGCGAACATTGCGTAGCCGACTTACATAACACTAAAGCCCCATGGACGTGAGCCTGTGAGCGGCACAAACCACACACACATCGGCTTGGCTTACAAGCTCACAGCGCGGCACCGAGTGCCGCCGCTGTGAGCTTGTATATCTGTTATTTAGTTACTTATAACGGTGTGTGAGGGAAACACACATTTAAAATGTTATTACAGACATGAAAAACTTCGGCGGCAGTGCTGCACACAATTTGCTGGAGCAAGACTGATAGCACAACTATAAGGTGGAGGAGAGAAAACTGACTTACCTTAGCAGAGCACTGTTATGAACTTCACACGACTTCTGAAAGCTCCTTTGAATTGAAAATAATTTCATAATTCCATCTTCACCATCAGTTCACTGCTTCTCCCTCTCACAATGGATGAAAATTTGAAATGAAATCCCACAATGCAGCGCGGTTCAAGTTATTTGTTGTGATATCACAATAACATTCTGAACACAATATTTTATTGTGAGATATATTGTAAAGTGTTGTGTAATCCTGATAACAATTTAGAGTACAGTCATTCGTTGTGTTATCACAGAGGATGGTGTGATTACACAGTAATATTCAGAATACAGTATTATATTGTGAAATAATAATGTAAAGTATTGTGAGATCCTGGTAATAATTAACAGTGTAGGCATGTTCATGTAAAACTATTGGCCGTGTACACTAAGGCATGACTTCTATGTAAACCATACTATATGGACAGTTTTTTTCTGCATGTCACTATGATGGAAAGCATCTTCAGCCTCACAATAACCATATTGAGTTACCACATGATTTTGTGTGCACGCCACAGCCAATAGTTTTACATGAATATTTCTAAGCTATAGTACAGTACTGCCCCATACAGCCTAACAGAGCCCAGCAAAGCACAGCACAGCCCACCAGAGCCCAATACAGCCCACAGGAGCCCAATAGAGCTCCAGTACACCTAAGTCCAGCCCAGTCCTGCCAAGTAGGAGTATAGACCAGGGAAGGGGGGTAGTTAGATGTCTCCACCAGGCCATTACAGGCTGGACCTGGCTTGAATAGGCCAGACCAGGGTGCACAGCACTACACCAGACACATCACTGTGACATCACAGGTGATATCATAGGTGACATCACCTATTTAAAAGTCCATATATGGGTATTCCCAGAATCCCTTTTATGCCCATGTATGAAGATCCCTGATGTCATTGATATATACTATATCACTGGCCAGATGGCCAAGACATGGCCCATATCTGTGTGGCTGGTTCAGACAGGGATCTCCATGTATGGGCATAAAAGGGATGTACTATATACAGTACATGGATCTCCATATATGGGTAACTGGTCCGATATACATCACTGGCCAAATGGTCAAGAATTGGCGCGACCTTGGCAAGGTCGCATGTCGCCCTGAGGCGTCTTACTAGTAATAAACATTATTTGTAGAGCACCTTTCATGACATGAAATGCTTAACAAGGCTGTACTTGGTCTCCACTTATGTTTTACTTCTACATCAAACCTCTTTGCCTAAAATAGCCGGACTGCAAGCTCAAGCTTGTAGATCTGCTATTTCCCTCAGAATAGGGGTGTAATGTACACCGTTCCCGTCACACAAAGATTCTGTTACAACAGAACTAAAGACGTTCCTATCACACATTCTGTTACAACAGGGCCCCCTGCAGTAGCTCTGAGGACCCCCTAGGGGTGCCAGACCCCCTATTGAAGACCCCTGACCTATCCCATAAATGGTAAATGGTGCATTTATATAGCACTTTTATCCAAGGCACTTTACATAGATTGTGCACTACATTCACCCATTCACACACACATTCATTACATTCACCCATTCACACACACACATTCATACAGCGATGGCAGAGGAAACCATGCTTGGCACCAACCTGCTCATCAGGAGCAGTTAGGGGTTCAGAGTCTTGCTCAAGGACTCTTCGACATTAACTCAGGGGGAGCCCGGGATCGAACTGGGAACCCTTCGTGTTCTAAAGACGGACCAACATACTATTATGAGTGTGGGCAGATGTAAACAGGCATACAAGACAACACTATGTGGTGTTTCTAGTTCATGGCAGGGCCGCTCCATTTGGTTCCATTAGTATACTCTGAGTTACATATACCCATATTAGGGTCCATTTGGTTCCATTAGTACACTCTGAGTTACATATACCCATATTAGGGTCCATTTGGTTCCATTAGTAGGGTCCATTTGGTTCCATTAGTACACTCTGAGTTACTTATACCCATATTAGTGTCCATCTACACCAGAACATGCCTAGGCTATACTACAGTACTGCCCTGTATAGCCTACCAGAGCCCAGCCCAGCCCACCAGAGCCAAAAACAGCCCACCAGAGCCTGATAGAGTCCAGCACAGCCCAGCACATCCAAGTCCAGCACAGTGGGAGAATAGATTAGGGAAGTGGAGTGTTTAGATGGCTTCACTAGCCTACAGTAGGCTGGATCCGGAGCAATAGCTTGTAGATCGGCTAATTGAGTATTTTCCATATTTCTTTTCCCGGTGGCGCTGGGGGTCCCTGGAGCTCCAGGGGTCCCTCGGGGCCCAGGCGGTGGCCCTGCCGCCGGGGACCCCCTGGGTGCCGTCCCGTCTCTCCCGGTCGCTCCGGGGCCGAGTTAAAGCCTTTTTAGCAGACTGCAGTTGCAGGGGTCTGCCACTAGGTGGCGCTCTATGAACGGCCGTCTCCGGGCCGCCGAGGCGGACGCGTGGGTACCGGCCCCAGCTCTCCCGGTCGTTCCTAGATCGAGTTACAGCATTTTATTTGCGCTGCAGTGGCGGGGGGTCCTCCACTAGGGGCGCGACCTGGTGCGTCGTTCCGGAGCACCAGGAGTCGTGGTCCCCGGGAATTCCCTGTGAGCAGCCCCTTTGGGGGGATCATTTGGTCATTTTTTAGCTTTTTGGCGGTGGTCCCCGGGGGTCCCCGGAACTCCAGGGGGTCCCTGGCTACTCTGCAGTCCCAGGCCGAGGCCCCAAAGTCGGACAGGAGCGGAGGTGGTCCCTGATCGGTAGTCCCCGGACTCTGCAGTCCGAGGCCAAGGCCCCAGAAACCCCTCAGGGACCCAGAGAGGTCCCCGAACCACACTTTGGGAACCAGCCAAGGACCCCTTTGAAACCCTGTAAGGCCCCCCAGAGGTCCCCGAACCACACTTTGGGAACCAGCCATGAATGTACTAGGCTGTTGTGAACCAGCCATGGAAACCCTGGGGGTCCCCAAACCACACTTTGGGAACCAGCCAGGGACCCCCTGGAAACCCGGGGTCCCCACCAGGCTGCTCAAGGCTCCCGCCAGTCCTGTAGCTCCTCGTTGATGGGATTATCCACTGTGTACCCTAGTTTCTACATGCCTTAGTGTACACGGCCAATAGTTTTACATGAACATGCCTAGGCTATACTACAGTACTGCCCTGTAAGTTAGGCGATGTGCATATGCTATTCCTTTGGTCTTGGTTGCAAACACACCAACAAAACACAGTAAGTCCAAATGGAAAACAAACACACTTTGCTCTGAGCTCAAACATGCTTCTCTCCTAGTGAACTCCAAAGAAAGACTGAGGCCACTTGGCAGGAGACACTGATCAAAAGACAGGCACTAATTGACCACACCTGGCTTGGTGACCTGATTGGTAGGCAGGTGATGGTTGGTGTAGTAGTGTGTTGACAGCAAGGCTTATACAGGCCAACCAAACTGTGTCCCTGGCAGGTGCTTGTAGATCTGTGAGGTGCTTGTAGATCTGCTGTATTGGGTTGAGCCCCCCTCACCCAAAAAATATTTATGGAATAAATACATTAAATATATATGAATACGTGAAGGACAACTGCCTACATGCGGCTTACTTTGAATATGGATGGACAGAAGTTTTAGATTTTTACAATATGTTTGGAGCGATTTATTACAGATTTTATGCCCCTCACAAGTTTGGATCATGCACTGTACACGGGCAATAGATTGTGATTCTGTCTGTACACGGTGGGCTGTTCCAATAGCTTTGAAAATAGCCTGCCACACTGTGGAAATGTGCTTGAACTGCAAGATTCCTAGCAGTTATAATAAGGAACACATAAAAAGGAATAAAAGATCATCCAGAGAGCTGATGGGCGATCAAGTGGCGTCCATACGTAGATGGGGTCCCAGAGAACATGCAAAGCCCACCCCCTTATTTTTCACGCCCACAGGATCCATATGGTGGGCCATGGAAATTTGATGCCGTACACCAGCAATAGCACTGGTTGTCGTGTACGCAAATATCGATAGGGGTAAGAAAAGGCCGCGCCACGCCGCCCACTCCAATAGAAAAACACATCTTTACAGCGGATTTTCTCCGGATTGTGTTCCGAGGCCAGCAGACAAGTTATTTTGGCGGCTGAATAACTTTAGATCGCTCTTCTAAAAAATTATATAGTCGATTGCTAACTGATAGCTAACTTCCTCCGGCTCGCTAGCATAGCACTCATTCGAGTGAAAAGCCAAGCCAGTTCAGGCTGGCGACCCGGATGTGATAGTGAATGCCTACAGGAGAATGGCTGGCACTCTAGCGGCACCTAGCGGCGCCCGGCAGTTATTGAGTTAATATGCACCCAGTAGTATTAGTATCAGTATCAAAGGGAAGATTATTATTATTATTGGTCATGCATGGTCGTAGAGACCAAGCCCTGAGCGTCATATTCCTGTGTTTACATGGGTTCGGGCAGAGCGACTTATTTAGCCCCTACAACTACACCATCATTCAGATTTCACAAAGTGCTTAATAAAGTCTCACTCCTGTCTAAATATGGTACGGCATTCTGTGTTCTTTGATAAGAAGCCTTTTTATTAGATCACTTTCTGTTTTCCCATGTATTTCCTGGCGTTCCCCATGCGCACCAACCCCATTGAGATAAACAGACAGCGAGCAGATTAACACATCGGGTGCCCAGAATTATTCGACGTTTAATTTGCTGGTGCCCATGGCAACCCGCCATTTTACCTACCTTCGAAGTACTGTCGAGAAAAGTAATCCGAGTAAATGTAATCCAAGTATGTCCTGTTTATTTCGCGAAAATCTTTTCTTTCAGTCAGGACCGTTTTTTTATCAATTCTAAGCCACAGTGTTTGTGTTACGGCCGGTAGAAGAGGCTGCCGTTTTGAGAAAAAAAAGAAAAAAGGAAGAGAATCCGGAGAAAACAGCATTTTTGTGCAGCCGCTAAACAGGAAGTCAACGAGACAGACAGCACGTCCGGGTGACGTAATTTCGCGCTGCACGTTGGGAAATGGAGTTTGTTTCATCACCGCGGTAGCCAAGTGCAGTAGCTACAGTACAGTATAGTTTACTGTACAACGCGTCGAACGCGTCGTGGGCACACGTAAACATCAAAGAATTTGGCGCGTGGGCACCACGTGGGCGTTTAATGTGTTAAAAGGCTTCTTATGAAATAACATGGAATATACGGGTAATTATAGAATGCCGTACCGTATTTAGACAGGTGTGAGACTTAATTAAGCACTTTGTTTGTGAAATGTGAATGTTGGTGTAGTTGTAGGAGGCTAAATAAGTCTCTGCCCGAACCCATATAAACCCGGGAACATGACGCTCGGGGCTTGTTCTCTACGACCATGCACACAACAGTACACAACAGATGTGTACGCTTGGATGTTGTTTACTATGAAAAGCTCCGCCGGCTGTCAGTCAGTCACGTCACGTCACGTCACGTCACGTCACACTTTCTGACTACTCATATCTCCGCCACCGTTGCCCCTATCCATGCCAAACTTTGCACACACACACTCCTTGGTTGCCAAACCACAACCTCCACATTATTCATTTCTCACATGGCCCTCTTCTAGCACCACCATGAGGCCGATTCTTGCAAAACACATTTTGCCCTAAAATCACGCAAAGCGGTACACAGTGTGTCTACAGTCATGTCATCAACATGGATCTGTCCCATATAGCTCCACCATCAGGCTGATTTTTTAAAACAAACAAAGTCTTTATTCATTTGATGTGTTCATATGATTTGAATCTGCATGTCTGCTCTTCTTCATATACATTCTACATATTAAATGTATTATCCAGTCAGTACAACATGATAAAGAGTTATTAATACACAGTTGAACTCTCTTTATGTAGCTAAAGCTAATGCTGAAAAATACCTCAGCAATGAGACCGCAGAGCAGAAGACTGGAAGAAAGAATTCGGTTCATGTGCTTGGTAAGTAGGATAACAAACACAAATGTACATTTATCAATAATATAAAAAAGAAATATGCTTTAAATAGCATATGAGGGGTCAAACTACGTTTTTTTCAGGATTCTGAATCCAATGCAGGCATTGTTTTGCACAAAAGATATTCCTTTCCGAAACCGCGGCCTCCACAAAACTGTCAAAAGTGAGGACTCATCATTAAACCATAGTTTTATGGGAGGCGTTTTTAGCCCAAGGAATGTTTTGATTGGCTCCCACAAGTTTCCCAAGACAAATCTGTGATGGCCCTATAGCCAACAATCCATATGGCATGTTCTAACTGTGTGCCAAATGTCATGCTTCTGTCATAAAGTGCACAATTCCATCAACATACTGCCCGAAATGTCTGTACTAAAATGTTTGTGATTCTAAACATGTATGTTTTATATATTCTATAAAAGCGATACAACTGAATATGCAGGATCAGCAGGTCCTACTGACAGAAAAACACCAAGAACTGGAGAAAAAGAACAAACTACTGGCAGAAAAAGAACAAGAATTGGATAAACGTAAACAACTACTAGCAGAAAAGGACAAAAAAATGGAGGACTGTAAACAAGTGCTGTCAGAAAAAGACCAAGAACTGTGGAAAACGAACAAACTAATGACAGAGAAAGACCAAGAATTGGATGAACATAAACAGCTGCTATCAGAAAAAGAACAAGAACTGGCAAAAGGTAATAAACTACTGGAAGAAAAACAGCAAGAACTGAATAATAATAATAAAGTACTGACAGAAAAAGACCAAGAGATGAAGAACAGTAAAACACTACTGATAGAAAAGCACCAAGAAGAACTGAAGAAAAGTAATGAACTACTGGCAGAAAAAGAACAAGAATTGGATAAACATAAACAGCTGCTGTCAGAAAAAGACCAAGAGATGAAAAACAGTAATAAACTACTGGCAGAAAAAGACCAAGAACTGAAGGAAAGAAATAAACAACTAAAAGAAAAGGCCCAAGAATTGGATACATGTAATAAACTGCTGACAGAAAAAGACCAAGAATTGGATAAACATAAACAGCTGCTGTCAGAAAATGAACACGAACTGAAGAACAGTAATAAACTACTGACAGAAAAAGACAACCAACTGAAGGAAAGAAATAAACAAATAAAAGAAAAAGACCAAGAATTAGAGAAACAGAGACAACTACTGACAGAAAAAGACCAAGACATGAAGAACAGTAAAATACTACTGACAGAAAAGCACCAACAACTGAAGGAAAGTAATAAACTCCTGACAGAAAAAGGCCAAGAAGTGGATAAACAGAGACAACTACTGGCAGAAAAAGACCAAGAGATCAAGAACAGTATTAAACTACTGGCAGAAAAAGACCAAGAGATCAAGAACAGTATTAAACTACTGGCAGAAAAAGACCAAGAACTGAAGAAAAGAAATGAACTCCTGACAGAAAAAGACAACCAACTGAAGGAAAGAAATAAACAACTAAAAGAAAAGGCCCAAGAATTGGATACATGTAATAAACTACTGTCAGAAAAAGACCAAGAATTGGATGAACATAAACAGCTGCTGTCAGAAAAAGAACAAGAACAGGCGAAAAGTAATCAACTATTGGAAGAAAAACAGCAAGAACTGAATAATAATAATAAAGTACTGACAGAAAAAGACCAAGAGATGAAGAACAGTAAAACACTATTGACAGAAAAGCACCATGAAGAACTGAAGAAAAGTAATAAACTAATGGCAGAAAAAGATCAAGAATTGAAGAACATTAATAAACTACTGACAGAAAAAGACAACCAACTGAAGGAAAGAAATAAACAACTAAAAGAAAAAGCCCAAGAATTGGACATAAGTAATAAAATAATGACAGATAAAGAACAAGAATTGGAGAAACAGAGACAACTACTGACAGAAAAAGACTTCAAACTGGAGGAAAGTTCTAAACAAATAACAGAAAAAGACCACCAGCTGATGGAAAGTATCAAACTACTGACAGAAAAAGACCAAGAACTGAAGAAAAGTAATAAACTATTGACAGAAACAGACATACAATTGGAGGACTGTAAACAAGTGCTGTCAGAAAAAGACCAAGAACTGAAGAAAAGTATCAAACTACTGGCAGAAAAAGACCAACAACTGAATCAGAAAGACGAAGAGGCGGAAGAGCTGAAGATGAGGAAAAAGGAAGAGGATGATGAAAACGAACAGCTTGGTGAGAATTGAATTATAAAAAATCTCATCTCTTGATTATTTGTGTCAGTGTTTCATTAAATAATGAATAATATAATATAATATAATATAATATAATATAATATAATATAATATAATATAATATAATAATGATATCTTTAACATGACATTACAGCGCAGCAGATCTGTGATCTGAAGACTGAATTAGAGAAACTGAGGACTAAATCAGGCCAACAGACTGGTCAGTAAGATGAAATACATGTCCTTGTTTGGATGTGTGTGTGCGCGCGCGTGTGTGTGTGTGTGTGTGCGTGTGCGTGTGCGTGTGCGTGCGTGCGTGCGTGCGTGTATATGTTTTTCCTTTTTTCTTCCAGTGATTAATTAAATCATAAATACTGTATATCTTTTGCAGCTCAGCAGATCTTTGATTTGAAGACTGAATCAGAGAAACTGGGAACTGAATCAGACAAAAAGACTGGTCAGTAAGATGAATTAATGTCCTTATGTGTGACATTATAACATTAATAAGTTGATAAATAGTTTGTCTCGTCTTATAGAGCGTGGGTATACGTCTACAGCAGGCCCCAAGCTACCAGTCAGGAGATGGAGCATCAACATTCCTCCAGGAAGTAAGTCATTAAAAGTACAAAAGTACTACCGTAACATACATACGGCTTTGTCCGTTTGTCCCGTGTCTGTCCACGTCACCCAGGGTCAATTTGGCCAAGCTTCATGGTACACTTAATTAATGAACTCATAAATAGCACCGCTCACTTCACAATGGGTGTGATTTTGTTTGTTTTGATTTTAGTTTGAAGACTTAATTAGAAGTTTGCATAGAAAAAGGTACAGTTTCATGACGGTACAGTTCACTGGTACAAGGTCAACTAAAAGGAGATCCTAGAAAAGACTAAGCTTATTTCCACAGGAAACCATTTAAGTATCTCATATAACATTGAAAGACAGACGAAATTTGAGTAAATTCTCTTACTTTTGACAATACCTGGACTATTTATGTTGTGTTGCAGAGGATGGAGGGAACACAGACTCCACTCTTCCACTGAAGAAGACACGCAGTATGGTATGGCTTCCTCCAGCCAGTGAGTCAATGTTAATCTTTCAATTTGTGTTCATGATGTTACACTATTAATTATGGTCATGCATTCAGTTCCATAGTCTGCCTTTATATGCTTATACTTGTTCTATTGACAAGAAATCTACATAATCTGAATATAAATGCACAGAATCTCTGTGTACGTCTGTAATCCACACATCTCAATCTCAATATGCAGATAAAAGGGACAAGGACAGACAGACATATAGAAATATATCCATATATGGCCATAAAAGGGTCACAGACAGACAGACAGACAGACAGACAGACAGACAGACAGACAGACAGACAGACGGTTCCAGTGGACATTCTTATCTAATGGGTATTGCATAACAGGTTGGGACATGCATTCCTTATTTGCATCGTTCCCAACTTGCATCATTCCTGAGTAGACCGGAGCCCCAGACAGAGCTGAGCTAGTGACTGTGTGTACTTAATGTGCACACATTCCGGACATGCCAACCGACTGCTCATGTTAGAAAATAAAAAGTAGATGCCCTGTTTTGAGGAGATGAGGAAATTCATCGCTACCTGCTGTATTATATTATGTGACGATAAAGTACTTGAAATTGACGTGATGTTCATTGGCAGGTTTGTAATATCTAATACACGCAAGCAGAATACAAATGTGAAGCTTTGTTGAGGGAATATAATTAGTACTTCTGGCCGTCAGAGTATAACAGCAATGCACCGAAATAACTGACGCAAGATAGAATAAAAGTACAGTAAACATCTTCTCACAAATCCTTCTGTTTTCTGGAAGAAGGTTGTTAGAAGTATTATAGTATTGAGTGTAGCCTGTATGCTCTTGAGTCTTTCTCTTGCATTCATGTGTGTCTGCAGACACCAAATAGTAGTATAATCAGACCATAAGACTGTCAAGGGTCTAAAAACACATGAACATTACCAGTAAAGCATAAACCAAAAGAAAAGAAGGTAACTGTAAATGGTCAGTGCAACAGTGCACCTCTTTCTATTTGATGACAGAAGCAACCAGCATATCTTCATGACATCACAGATTATTAGAGCATATGCCGATGTTTCCTGTTTAGATTGGCAGATTTCACCCATGTTTTTTCATCTCACTCACTTCACTTTGTCTTCTGACCTCACTCAGCAACAAAATAAAATGGACAAAAATAAAAATAAAACAATTCACAGGAGGCAAGCAGTGATCACCCCATGATGCGCATGCAGTTTCAAATGCACTACATTGCAGGTGCTTTTTGAGAGTGAAGAAATAAGAAGACACGTGTGACATGTGTGATCTGGGCAGCTTGCCCCAGGAAATGTGCCAATCTCAACAGAAAACAACGGTACACCCCAATAATCATGACATTAAAATGGTTAAAGCTACTGTGTAAGTTGCTCAACTAGTGGTCAGTAGCGGTACAGCAAACCGTGGCCGCTTTTTGCCGCGTACCGGGCCTTCAGACCACTGCGTCCACCTCGCCCGCCTCACCACGCATCCGTAGAGGTCTCTCGTGTCCCTCTGCGGACAGGCATTGGGGAGTTACATGCTAGACTTCTAGACCAGCGCTGTGATTGGCCGGTAGGGAGACACGTGTAAAGAATGATGCAGATGACGCAGGAAAAACAGTCCCGGTCACGGCCACAAGGGCTCAGTAGAACACATATAAAGAAAAGGCTTTTGGGGCTGAAATTAACAGAGTGGATGTTCTAAAACTTAAAGCTATTTAATAATTAGGACAATTTTAAGATTTGTTTTATTAAAACACTTCGCCAGCCAAAATAGAATGGTGGTTGGTAGATTAGCCGTGAAATTTCTATTATTGTATTGTGATCTGAGACATAATATTATGTTTATAAACATGAGCCCGCCGCCCCTCCTTCTTGGACAGCGCCGTTGTTTTTTCTTTTTTTTTCCCCCAGGTCAATAGCTCACCGTGATTTTCTCGATCTCCGTTGGGATAAAGGTAAGCAATTTACCCCGAGTGAGAGGACATTATGCTCTCATAATGTCCGCAGTGAGCACCCTCACTCAGGACATTATGAGAGCATAATGTCCGACCCCGAGTGGTAAATAGCTTTTCTACCACTTTTTCCCGTATACATGAAAGAAAACACATAGTTGTAACTTGCAAGGATCTTAAGTTACAATCATTATTGCCTATAAAACTTCCGCGAGACAGCAGATAGTTCCACAAACAACATCTTCTACTCACCAACAGATGGCGCCAACTCCATACTAATCCATGCGTCTAGCTTACAGCTAAGCTAACGTCAGTTAGAAGTACCGTTCCGGCCGTAAATAGAGGCTGTTCGCTTCCAGAAAGGCATAGGTTCAGAGAAAAGGGGCTTTAAAGTTGGCGGATTGCATTGGATCCAAATAAATCGGCGACTATAGCATGCACGTTAGTAAACATAGGACCGTTGCCACCGTCATTTGTTGGTTGGGGGAAAGGTGTTCCGACTACCTCCTGAAGTCCCCGGATGTACACTGAGGCGCATTGATCTCGGACAACTTTGCGGCAGTTGTCCTCTCATAACCTCCGGAATTTAGCCAATCAGAATCCAGTATTTGAACACGTGACTCGAAAAAGTGGTAGAATGGTGGTTTTGGCCGAGCATCGATCTCCCCGTGCGTTTCGCGTGCGCGATCCGCGCGTATAACGATCCATGCATATAGTCCAGGAGTGACTGAACAGTCGATGTGTCCACTTTGGATAGCCTAGCACCTAGCACTCCAGCTCTGCTAGTGCTAACGTCCAAACAACAAGTGGGTGGGAGGAAGGAAGGCTGAAGAAGGAGAGGCCATGAGAGTCACTTCTGTTTCATGTCAGAGCAGCCACGAGCCACCGATGGACGAGCGGTGACTAGGGAAGGTTAGACGATCGCCGATTTTCGGATCAAAATCATTTATTCCGGTTTTAATGACAAAGTCCGGGAAAGTATGGCGCGGCTGAGACTCCTTGCTGGGATGTGCGATATACAACGGTTTTAACATTAAGGGGCTCCCCGTGGCTTGCAAAGGGTTAAGAAAGTTACATAGTATAGCTTTAAAACATGCTTAGAAATACAGATGTTGTGGCTACAGTACATGGCTCTTTCACTGGCCTTGGTATCAAATCCACCTGGACTGTTTGATGATGTGTTGCAGTGGGTGAAATGACCACTGATGAAGACTCCTTTCTACCAGTGAGGAAGAGGAGACTCAGTAAGGCTCAACCTCCAGATAGTGAGTATAATATGTTGCTTTCTTTTTTTTTTTAATAGTCTAGGCCCCCACTGTTGGTCTGGTGGTGTAGACTACCATGTGTCTCCTCTGACACACATTGGGTCACCAAACACTTCTTTACTATTCACTTGATGGATTGGATTCATTTAATACGATTTATGCAAAGAAGAATATCGAGGCAAGATTTATTTATGGTTATTATAAATCATGTAATGTCTGAGGAAGTGCAATTTGTGCCAAACAAAGACAAGATTCACAAGATTCTCATGATGTTGCATTTTCACTCTGATCAGGGGCACCTAAATTGTCTGTGATAATTGCGACCGAAGGTCGCATTATACCCTGAGAAATCTCATAGCTTGTCTGGCTGTCAGTATTGTCTGACTGTCTGTATTGTCTGACTGTCAG
Source organism: Nannobrachium achirus (assembly GCF_963921795.1). NCBI lineage: Eukaryota > Metazoa > Chordata > Actinopteri > Myctophiformes > Myctophidae > Nannobrachium > Nannobrachium achirus. The sequence continues at coordinate 2,460,502 of NC_137815.1, forward strand.
TACAGGAAGTGATGTCACGTGATGTCAGTGAGTCACAGTGATGTGGTACAGAATGACTCATATATGGGCATAAAAAGGATGTCACATGACATCACTTCCTGTACATACATGGAGATTTCTGATGTCATAAATCCCAGGCTGAAAATGTTAGGGTACCCCTTATGCCCATATATGGAGATCCACAGGTATCCAAACCAAGGCCCTGCTTGGCATTACTAATTAACGTACGTTTTATGCCCATATATGGAGATTCCTATATTGTCAATATTAAGGACATTATTAAGGATATTATGTTATCAATATTAAGGACATATATGGGAATGCCCATATTTGGTAATGACAGGAAGGGATGTCACGCCTCTCTGACATTATTAAGGATATTATGTTATCAATATTAAGGACATATATGAGAATGCCCATATTTGGTAATATCCATATATGGGCATGTTTGAGAATGCCCATATTCGGTAATGTTCATATATGGGCATGTTTTGACATAACATAACTATCATGAAGGGGTCTCCATATATGAGTAACTGGTCCCATATACATCACTGGCCAGATAGCCATGAATTGGTGCAAGTCACCCTGAGGTGTCTTACTAGTGTATATGGGCACATCATTACTGGCACCAGCAGAGTGCACAAGTACTGTGTTCGACTGCATACTTATGTATGTTGTGTCCTTTGTTTAAGCCCGTAGCCCAATCAGGGACCAGCATTTATGTCAACATCATCATTAACAGCCAATGAGGGACCAGCATTCCTGGTGATGCCAGTTGTGATGTCACTGGCATCTCCAGTGGCGATGCCAGTGGTGCGCTCTGCTGACGCACAAATACGCAAGTTGGCACCTCGACAGAGTGCAGCTCTAGTTTATTTACTGTATATGGTGTAGTTTTATAACATTATCCATTGTGTTGTCTTTCAGTGGCAGTAGACAACACTTTGGACTCACCAGTGTCCACCACTGCACCTGAGCTGAGACTGGTGCTACTGGGGAGGACTGGAGCTGTGAGGAACGCAGTAGGAAACACCATCCTGGGCAAGGAGGCGTTGTGCGCTGAGGCCAGCTCCTCCCACCTGAGCCAGAGGAGTCGGAGGAGAGAGGGTGACGTCTGTGGGAGACGGCTGGTGTTGGTGGACACTCCAGACTCTGGATGCTCACTGGAGGACACGAGGCAGGATGCGGGGCTGTGTGTACGTCTGTCCGCCCCGGGTCCCCATGCCTTCCTCCTGGTCATACCAGCAGAGCCCTCTGAAGGAGAGGTGAGAGGGATGATGGAGAAGATGCAGGAGGCATTTGGAGAGAGCTGCTGGGATCACAGCATTGTCATCTTCACCCACGCTGACAGTGAGCAAAAGCTGAATCTTGAGGCGTTTCTCCAAACAAGCAATCAGGAACATCAGCAGCTCGTAGAGAAATGTGGGAACAGATGTCACCTCCTCAACATCACAGATAGCAGCGAAGCTGGTCAGGTTTCACAGCTGCTGGAGAAGATAGACATCATGGTGGCAGGAAACACAGAGAGCTTCTACAGCACTCAGACCTACCAGGAGGCAGAGGCCCAGGTCAGAGAGATGGAGAGAAAGATTCAGAGAGACATGGAGGAGAAGAGACACATGGAGGAGCAGAAGATGAGGGAGAGATTTGAGAAGGAGCTTAAGGACTCTCTGAGGAAGATAGAGGGATCCATTCAAGAGCAAGAAGGAGACATCAGGAAGATCGACCATCGGACAAGCGAACTAGAGCGACAAATGAGGGAGGAGAGGGACGAAGAGAAGAAAAGAGAGATGGAAGCAGAGTTGAGGAGGGAGTCCGAGAGAAGAGAGGAGATGGAGAGAAAGCTGGATAGGGTTAAAGCAAAGAGAGAGAATGAGAGGAGAGAGAGGGAGGAGAGACACAGACAGGACATGGAGGAGATGAGAGAGACCTACGAAGCAGAGGCCAGCGTGGAAGCAGAGAGAAACCTGATGAAGGTTCTCCTGCCTGAGATCCAGAGGAACATCATGATCTCAAACACAAAGATGCAGAGAGAGTTTAACAGACAACTGGAGGAGAAGAACAGAGAGATGGCAACGCTGAAACTAAAGTTAGAGGAGAGCCACAGCAGTTATTCAGTACTGAAGGAGGTATATGCCAACTCACTGGAAAAACGCCTGAACTTACTGGAAAAACTGCCATCAGAAATGTTAGAAGGGGGAACATGTGAGAGGGGGAAAATGTGAGCAGAAGCAGGGTTCAGGAGATTCCACTTTTAGCTGCTGTAAAGAATAGTCAGCCTATGTACGTTTGGAACAGCAAAATTTAATTTGAAACTGTTACCTTTTAACTAAAACATTACGTTCCAACTACATGGTATCAACAATGTAGAACCTTTGATAGCTTCCAAGAACAGTGTCCAGAAATTAACTATGGCGGTATATGTAGATACAAGATATATATGTAACTCACCTGTTTTATCTTTGTGTCAAATTAAGGAAGCATGTTTAATAATTACGTTTGTAAATCTTAATAGCTGCTCCAGTTAATGCTATTTCATGTTTGATGATAATGATGACAATGATTATTAAACTTTGTTTCATATGAAAGACTATTCATAACTAGGGTTAACTAAATTATTTCCTACTGTATATTCATTATTTAGTGGAATCCTTACACTGGCTCCATGTGTGTCAAATAATTGATTTCAAAATACTACTGCTGTTCTATAAAGCTTTAAAGGACGACTTTGTTTTTTTTTTTTTTTTTTTTTACAACAAGGGTTCATATTTTAGATTGTAATTAGAGAAAAGAAAAGATGCGTGTTAAACACGTTTTAATGTACTGCTTTCTATTGTTTCAGTGATTTTAGTATATTGATTTCAGTGGATGGGGGCATGCATACAAGTGGATAAATATGTCTTTTTAGACACAATAAGCCGTCAATTTCTTTGTTACTATTTACACCAGCCCCCAGCCGTCACATCTGTCCATGAAAGATTGCGGTGCATCTTGGGAATGGGCTTATTGTGACTAAAAAGACATATTTAGCCACTTGGGGGGCAACCTGGGGGCATGCATGCAAATCAAATTCTTTAAAATCACTACAATGATAGAAAGAAGTAAATGAAAACATTTTAACACTCATCTTTTCTTTTATCTAATGACTATTGAAATGTGAACCCTTGTTGTAAAAAAAACTAAGTTGTCCTTTAAATGGTTTAGGGCCAAGGTATCTGATCTTGTATGATGTCATGAACCAATCAGACCTCTCAGGTAATTTGGGGAAAGTCTGCTTTCTGTTCCTAAAACCATCATTAAGAATGGGGAAGCAGCATTTAGTTTTTACTAGGGCTGTCAGTCGATTAAAAATTTTAATCCCATTAATCGCATGATTGTCCATAGTTAATCGCACGATTAATCGCAATTAATCGCATATTTTGTATTTGTTCTAAATCTACCTAAAACTGATATTAATACTCATATCAACATGGGAGTAGACAAATAGCAATCACTAAACCCCAACATCCCTATTCTAAGGGGATATTCACCAAATGTAGCAGATTTACAAGCTCATTACAAGATGCTACAAGATCTTGTAGATCGGCTATTTTTGGTGAAGAGAGTTGGTGTATAAATATAACTCAAGTACAGTGCAACTCGGGTGTTTTACAAAGCAAGCATGAGGCATTAGAGGGTCTAAATTGGTTTAACTGAAGTAATATTGATACATTCTAAATATTATCAAAATATTCTGAGGCACCCTGGACTGGTGTTATTGGGCACCCTAGTTCACTATGAGAAAGCTGTTATGATGTAGAGAGTACTGATGGCTTGTTGGAGATGTGTGGCACACAAGCCACAGTCAGCCAGACCTGCCGGATTTCAGCCGGAGTTGGGCCAGAACAGCCGGATGTGGGCCATAACAGCCGGATTTGGGCCAAACCTGTTTGCTATGTGGGTTCTCTGGCCGTTGTTGCATGCATTTGGTGGTCACTGTTAGTGTGTTGGTGCGGGGGTCTGGGGGGCACTGTATAACGAACGTAGGCTAGTAGGCTACTATGTGCTCGTGTACAGTACAAGTTGGAGCGCTCCTGTTCTTGGGAGCTTCTGTGTCTGGGGCTTGCGCTGTCTGCAGATGTGCCGTTTCAACGCTTCGGTATTTGATGCGAGCATAGGATGCGAGTTGTCAGCGCATTCGCTTCCTCACTCTCTATACTACGGAGCGCACCGAGGCTCAAACATCAGCTGCATTAATCGCAAGTTAAAAAAATTAGTGGCATTAAAAGGATTGTGAGTTAACTAGTTAATAGCGCACTAAATTTGACAGGTATAGTTTTTACACACTAACCATGAGGCTTGCATATGTCATTAGAACGCCTCATTCTTCATGCAAATTCAATCAACCACAAATTAAATATGTATGTTCCCATCATTTGTCAACACGTATAAAAAAAGTTGTCAAACAATCTATTTCTGGTATGCATATTAGGCCTATAGACATGATGCAAATTCAACCGATTTTTCTTTATTGTCAGCTGACACATTTACAGTTGAATTGTTAGTTGCCTCTGTGTGTTTGCAAGTGTGGGTACAGTTTGCTATTGGACTCCAATGTCACACTATTACATTATAATATTGACCACATAACATGAACGCAGGCTTACCATCTTGATAAGGTGTCCATTTACTCCATTTCCAATTCCGATGTAGGACAGGGGAATGTTTGCCTAAAGGACAGACTCCCATCAGTATAAATCAATAAAGCTATAACAAAACAAAAAGAAAACAGATTTTGGCTGAGTGAACAATTGTTCAGTAGAAAGTGCTTATACAATAAGCCTATCCATTCCAAGTTTTATTTGCCTTTGAAAACTAACTCACTATTCTTATTACATGTGAGTTTATTTATTTATAAATATGTGTATTTGGACGGGACAGTGCATATTAATGATCACCACACATACAATGCTGTGTCATTGGCCTACACCGTATTTAGCAAGAATGCATCTGTAGTCCCCATACAGAAAACAAGCAACATTCCAAAAAAAGAGACACATAGAAACATTACTAAAAGGGTGCAAACAGAAGAGAAAATACAACAGTAGAAAAAGGCCTATTTTTGGCCTAAGATACAAGAAAAGCTCTCTTCACAGTGAGAGAAGCCCTGGCCAGCCTCTCCTGGCCCCCGGGGGAGTTTTCCCAGGCTGAACCCAGACACCTGCTGCCTCACGTGGGATGGAACTCTGACGACCACCTGGCCTGGCTGCGTCACACCCTGCTCAGCCTGCACATCCCACCCTGGCAGCCAGAGCCCTCCAGTAGTCTAATAGGGCTGCATTTATACCATTTGTGGCCACTAGGGGGAAAAGTGGCGCTGTTTCATTTAATGCATAAATTAATCCAATGGATTAAATTAATTGAATAAATTAATGATTAAATTAAAATATTTTAATTGTTGCATAAATTAATCATTGTAATTTTGTGGTTTATAGTTTAAAGTACTGTAGTATACATTGATATGGTCAAGAAATGGTACTGCAGCTGTGAAGGCATATTAATTGTTTAATTCGTGTGCATGTCTAATAATGATGACAGAGAGAAGAGAGAGAGAGAGAGAGAGAGAGAGGGGGAGGAAAGGGTGGGGGGGAATGTGTGTGTAATAGTCATCTTGCAACTTTTCAGCCAACAGCCATGTATTGCAGAATGACAGTGCATACAGTAGCAACTTCTTTTTTCTTTGTTCCAACGTACGTTGTCTGTGTAAACAAAACGTTTAAATGCTATGTTACACTAATACAGTCCTTGTGACATCCATTATTACCAAATAATATTACAAAGAATTATAGATTGGCAGCTTGTGGAACTGTATTGGCTCATGACAGGGTCATAGGGATATGTATGGCCACTAGTGATACTGCAGCTGTGAAATAATATTTGTATTGTCCATTAATAATTAAATTAGATGTACAGTATGTTAGTTTTTGTAGATTTGTGACTTTTTAACCCCGGGGGCTCCAAGGTAGAAGTTGTGTTATTTGTGGACATAGCTTATATCTATTATTACCATTGGGTGGTTGGTATGAAACATGACCATGTCTAAAGGTTGATATACTGTAGATCGGTTATTTCCACATTTTGTATTGCAAGAACATGCATAGTCCTAAAGGGCAGGTGTACTTATCATTATGACCCATGCATCAGATTACATCGAAATTGGTTTCTAACAAAACAATCCAGTCCAGTGTTACATCATTGGGGTGAATACATGAAATGTTGTACACATTTCCATGTTTCTCCTTACTGTTCAGCTATACAACTCATAGGTAAGTCTCATTGGTTGACATACTGGTTTTGCCATCAACACAATTATCTTACACTTTATATTTTGGGGCACCCTGGTCTAATTTCTACACGCTGTGTCCCTACTATTGTTTAGCTTTAACTATGCACCTATTTAACCTTATCTGACCCCCCGCAGACGACACCAAGAGGGTATTCTGCTATCTTTATCTCTGATCACACAAAACAGTAGCTGATTTATTATTTGAAATCGTCTCAGTCCAATCAGTCATTCGATAAAAACAATGTGTTTATACAAAAGATATTTAAAAGGGTAAAAATAAATTAAATCAGGTGTAAAGTAGGTGAAATAACTACATATGTTGTACCAAGTGCCCCCCATCTCTGGTTAGTTAATCCTAAACTTCCTCATTTTTCACAAGTTTTCTTATCTACACAACCCAGATGACACCAAGTAGGCTACTCTACTGACTGTATCTCTTATCACACTAACATTAGGTAACCTGTTATTTGAAAGCTTCTCATAACTAATCAATCATTCGATAAAATATAATGTGATCATACCATGGTTTTATAGGGTAAAAATAAATAAAATCAACGTTTAAGTAAATGATATAACTACATTTTGTTTGCTAAGTGCCCCCCTCACTGGTTAGTTAATCCTAAACTTCCTCATTCTTCAACCACCAAGTTTTTCTTATCTATTTCTTCAGCCATGATCTATCAGGGGTGGTCACACTTTTGTGACTTTAGAAATTAAAATGAGCAGTTCAAAGCGATCTAACTCCCCAAAAACAATGTATCTTAAGGGGTTTGGAATAGTGGCACTAACATTGCATATAAGACAAACATACTTAATGTAGACAGTAGGGGAAAACTAAGTGCATAGTAAGGGGAAAAGTCTGCAATTGTTTATTTACAGTATGGTAGCTTGTAGATCTGCTATTTTGAGTCCCGATTTGTAGATGGAATATTATAAACCCAAGACTCACAACTTGTAGATCTGCTATTTTGAGAGCATTAGCTTACAGGTCTATTATCTTCACGAGGGGGGTGTGCTGATATAAAAGTATTATAGGCATGAAAGGTTGCCCATGTTGATTAATATACCGATAATATAGTCTGACTTATCATGTGCGGATTTTTTTTTTCTTCACTAAACATATCCATAGTGGTTAGTAGTGGTACTACACATGACAATGTCCTAATGTTACAAAGATGACATGGTAGCAGGGATGGATTTGGTATTGTCATAGGAACATGTATGGTCACTAATGGTCACAAGTGGTACTGCAGCTGCGAAATAATATTTGTATTGTCCATTAATAATTACATTTGCTTGTAGATTTTGTTATTATGAGTACCAGCATGTAGATGAGCTATTTTGAACCCATAGGCTAACAGCTTTGCAGATGTGTTATTCTGGGGTAATACCTAGCCTACCTATTATTTTCACTGGGATGTGATGTACGTGGGGATTGTCCCTGTTGAATAATATATTGGAATATGGTGTGATTTAAGGGTTAGGGTTAGGGTTAGGGGGATTATTTGTATGGCCACTATAGTGGTACTACACCGCTAGAATAATAACTCTATTTCTCATTAACATTACATAAATGAGAGAGGAATACAGCTTGTAGATCAGCTATTTTCACATTTATTTTTTCATTGTAAGAACATGGGTGGTCACTAGTGTCCACTAGTGGTACTGCAGCTGATGTAAAACAATTGTATTGTTTGTTTGTTTATTTTTTAGCTATTCATGGTCATCTCAGAGAGATGAAAAATAACCTTATACTTAGCATTGTAGCCACTTGAACCCCAAATTGGTAAAAGATGCCTGTTACAGGGGGGTCTGTGAGAAAACTAGTTTACTCTTTTTGTGTGAACAAATCTCAACAGCCCCAAATATGGGGTCTCACTGTGTTTAAACCTTATGATATGCAAGAGACTAACCATGGTCATTCGATTTACATTATATTCACTAAAACATCCCATTACATGAACATGTTAACATTTTTTTTTAAGTTTTTGTGTCATTAGTACAATACACTGAAAACATTTATTTGTTATAGTATATTATCCACAGATGGGTTAAAAGACTAGGTATTCCTTAAATTGTACTAAATATTGTATAATCTAAAGATGTAACTATACATACAGCATCATAACCCATAGCATGTGGCCATAGTACATATTGTACACTATTATATGCTCCATGGTAGGCTGATATGTGATAGGATGTAATGTAATTTCTGTAGATAGAATTTATGTATACTGCTGTGCATTGGGATACATCCTATACTGCATAGTCTAAATGTACAGATTTCAGATTTGTTTCGCTTTGGTTAATCAGGACACCAGGATGTGGTTATCTACAAAGCTTAGCTATAAGGTGACAGACCTGATACATTGGGTAGAACACTATTTCACTCTTTTTGTGAACAAATCTCAAACAGTATAGATATGAGGATTGATTGTCTGTGTATCCATGTTATGTGTAATGATGCTTATTTCAGATGGAATTGCAAACCCATCATACAGGCCTTTTTTCTGAAATTATGTGTCAGATGTACTCATGGAGCACTAAGTTGACAGACCAGTAGGGGGTATAGTTATATATGATAGGTTGAATCACTAACAAAGATTTGTGTATTCGTTGTGTAAGTTGCTGGGGATAGGGTGATCACATATTATTTTGTGACAAACAATGAATCTGAGTATATGTAAAAGCCATTATCCATATGAATTTCATCATAGCTCCCATACAGCCCCAATATTTTCCCCATCAAACACAGTTGATATGGTATATTTTCAGTATAGTGTATGTCTAAGATGACTATTTAGTGTGTTTTTAAAACAATTATTAATTTCACTTGTAGAATAGCCCCACAATATTCTGAAATGTGGGATATTATGGTCTTTGAATCAACGCATACGGGTGCCCAAGCTCATCAAGTCTCCATTAGTTTGCTGAACAGCCAATACTTATCACAAGATACATAATGTTGTTATAATGTAAATATTACAACTGACATAGATATGTGGTATGAAGGATTTGCTATTCAATGATACCTGTCTATTTTCATCTCAATAGTGTGTTTCACCATACAATTTTAATAAAACATAGCCCTCATACACATCAACATAACTACACAACCCCATACAACACCAACAAAACATAAAACTTAGCAACATAACAGAAACATTTTTTTTAAAAACTACCAAGACCAAATATGCAGTATATTAGTATATTTTTATTTTGACAAGAAAGCATGAACAAGGTATTTACAAAGGATAATGACATACAATATAACTGACTGCATTCACAGACTTAACATCGCTAATGGCAAAAGTGGTAACAGAATAAACTACAAGTACAGTATTACCAGTATCAGTGATTCATTCCATCATATTCATATAGATATTTAGACAATTGTAAGGCAACAATATTAGTAAAATATGCATCACCGTAATTACGGTCAAGTTACAATACACTTCACCTACATATTTTCTGACCCCCTTATCATCATTCTCAACACTAGGTTACCACATTAGTCCATGTGTAATTCAGAAAACTTAGACATATTTTATTAATAGACATAATTTTTTCTATTTAGCACCCATATTAGTGAACTCCAGAATGTGTGTATTTTGAGATCTGTGACAGCTTACATATCCGTATGTGTGAGCTCATGTCGTCGTAGATTGTATGACTGAGTAAAACCCTTTCCACATTGACCACAAGGAAAGGGCTTAAACCCTGTGTGCACTAGTTGATGTTTTTTAAGGTATTGCATTTGAGCGAAGTGTTTCCCACACAGATCACATCCATAGGGTTTTTCACCAGTGTGAATTCGATGATGTCTTATTAAGTCCCCGTTTGTCTTAAACTCACTCCCACACTGGTCACAGTGATACGGTTTAATGCCTGTGTGAATTCTCTGATGTATTTTAAGGGTTTGCCTGTGAGCAAAGTGTTTCTCACACAGATCACATTCATAGGGGTTTTCACCAGTGTGAATTCGATGATGTCTTTTTAGGTTGAACATCCTAGCGAAGCATTCTCCACATTGGTCACAGCTGTGATGCTTAGGTTTAGCCATGGTTCTTTGTTCACTTACTGATGGTAGGACAGGGAATCCAGAAGGATGATGCACCACTGGATTGGAAACAAAAGGGAAGATAGTTCATAAGTTAACCCTTAAGTGCTGTTCGGGTCATTTTGACCCGTTTTACATTTTCATTTGGAAAAAAAAGGTAGAAGTTAAAAATGTTTCCACCTGAAACTCACTGGCCTTAAAGATTCTTCTGAGATGAACATGTAAAAAAAATATTTTTGCACTACACCCATGCTACACCCCCCTCATATTTTTTGAACCTTAAGTGCTGTTCGGGTCATTTTGACCCGGAAGCATAGAAATACACAGTATTATGCCAAAACACAGACACACAGTCACCCCCACTTCTAACACCCCCCTTCCGAAGCCCCATTCCGAACCCTCCCCCCCTTCCTATAAGCATGAGCAATATTGCCCAGTATTAAATGAAGTAGTCTTTTTTACATGGATTTCAGCTAAATCAGTGAAAACGCCTAGCTCTTTCAGTGTTTAATGTGATATAGCAAAGCAGAAATGCAAACATTTACCAAATATATCATATGAATTGTTTGGTATTGAGTCAAAGTCAATGTATCATGATGATTTGTTAAGTTAAAATTTATATTAATGTTGTTTTTTTTAAACCAAATATCCACCGGGTCAAAATGACCCGAACAGAACGAAGGTGTAGTGAATCTGAACAGAACTTAAGGGTTAAACAATGGAATGGTAACACTTACTTAACTCATTGACTGCGCCGCCACGAGTTTCCCGAGTTATTTCCATTGTCTGAGGCTGCGTCGCCCGAGTTTCACGAGTTGGGGCTGTTTTCAAGGTTTATGCAAAAGTACACTTTCCCCTAGCCTGTTACAAAATGTCATGTTTCTATGATAAAAGGGTGGTTAAAAATTACACATCAAAGTCAGCTTGTTTGAAAACAAAGGAGAAATCGACCTCCCCAGTCCCCATGACCCAAAGTGAACTCATTTATCAGGACACGGCTTCAGTTCTGCCGACACAGTGCGGCGCGGCCGCAGCAGTGGTGAAACAAAACTAGCAGATCTTCAAGCAGACCATTCTGCATGAATCAAAAACATTTTCACTTGAAAAGCTGTGACCTGCTGCACTGGGTCACCCTAACTCTAACCCACACACAGCTCCATACCCACACAAAAAAGTTCAAAGTTTCTACAACAAAAGTTTACCAAAACGGTAAGACCCAGCAAGAAAACAATGGCTACATCAGAGCCTCGTAGCAACCGCCCGGCCTCTCAGGCCTCTCTATACCAAAACAAGCCAACACAAACACATCAACAACACAGCAACACCTCCCAGATGAAAGCATTGACAAATCAACACTCAAAGTGTTATAAAGGTTTCAACATAAACTTACCTCAGTGTGATGAGGAGAGCGTTGGTGTAACACACACACACACACACACAGAGAGAGACAGATAAGTCCAGTGCCGTTTAGTGTCAGTAGATCAGTAATCCTATAGTTTCATTCGTGTAGTTTTCTTTTTCTGTTTGTGAGCGGGTTTCATGCCCTCACCGCGGCACAGCAAGCGCCCGACGGCTAGCCATGGTTCGCCGGTCGCCTCTGATTCTGGTTCCCGTTGCGAACCAGCCCGATCCCTGGACGCGTGCGAGGGGCTAGTGGGCCTCCATCGAACCCCGGTCCTGGTCAGATCACCATGGATGCCTTTCTAATCGCCAATTTGCCCCGTCCGGAGACGGATACGGAGTACGAGACGGATGAGGCGGCGCCGCCGTCCCAACAACACACACCGCGGGCAGACATGGCTCCACTGCCCGCACTCCTCACGCCGGAATCGGTGGCTTGCGTGAGGCCACGCGAAGAACGCTCTGCCATGCCCATGTCGCCGAGAGATAACATCGAGACGCTCTCCCAGTCCCAGAGTGAGATGTATGTATTATCCATATCATTGATCCATTCAAAAACAGCAGATAGCAGTCAGTGCAAGTTCACAGCGCATCACTTTGTAGCCTACTTTCCTGACTAACTAACTTTCGCTAAATTATTCACTCGATCAAATGATGTGTACACTGTACAGGTCCGTGTCCGATGCAGATGATGTCATCGGCAGCACTGATGATTGTCAGAGCAGTATAATCAGAGAGTGGTGTCACCGCGGGGTCAGAAACAGCGCTGGTCACGTGGTTCATTGTCACTTTACACCTCATAGACTTCAATGCATTTTGTAAACTTCCGGTTGGCCGTTTATCACTATACGCCAATAGATGTGTGCGTAGAAGACCTGGCCCCATGAAGTGAACGGGAGTGACGCAACTCTCCATTCTAGGGCTCTGATGATTGTGAGTGGCACCCCCGGAGAGCAACACGCAACCGCAAAGACGACCCTTTCTATGCGCGTAAGTTGTGCACATGCAGCACACATTGCGCGCGCGTGCACAGACACACACACACACACACACACACACACACACACACACACACACACACACACACACACACACACACACACACACACACACACACACACAGTATATTCTGTATAATGTATTTATTTATTTAGATGAGTAACTAATCGCTCTGGGTCTACTAAATGCCTAAAACATTTCCCATGTCAATATGTTCAAAATAAAACAGCATAATGGCAAATATAAATGTATTTTTCTGTTCAAGTTATTCTAGTCAAGGTATTGATGTTTTGTCATTACCCATAACAGTAAAATACATATTCCCATTTTCACCATGCAGTACCCCTGCATACCCATAGTACACATACACCCACAGCAAACCTTTATGTATCTCATATAGCATTGATGCTTTTCACACACACACACACACACACACACACACACACACACACACACACACACACACACATGGAAACAGAACTTTTCATTCAATTTGAGGAGTAAATAATGTATTTTATTTTGGTATGCGTTTTCAGAAGCTGATCAAGGAAGTGCTTCTCTGTCAGGCACTGGGACACAGAGACCTTCAAGCAAAGGAACAGGCAAAGGTAAGATAAAAATAATGATATTTTATATATATATATATATATATATATATATATATATATATATATATATATATGTGTGTGTATATGGGTCAGTGACGTGACGCCCCAAAAAATGTGTTTTTAAAAAAACTTTAAATTGCAGGCATAAAAGTTATTTACTTTTGTTCTACTCACTCTCAACCTTATGGAAATACATTTTGTTTTTAGATATTTTATTGGAATCAGACTTTATTCAGCAGTTTGTTGTACTTGTGCCTAAAATCGTCATATGGTGTGACATGAAAATAATTGTTCATAAAATGAAAATGGAGTACATCTTTCTTAAGTTACTCACTTTATCAAAGTCCTTTATCATAACTAACCAGTGATCCACTATAGTTTTTTGAAAATTAATTATATCTGTATATTTTTTTCATAATCGACACTCTGTGTGAGGCCCATGTTCATGATCTTACAACATATTTTAAATGTATTCTGTCAAAACTTTCTCTAAAATTACACAAATATTTGTGACTCTTCCTGATAATATTCTCTATGTAATCCATAAACATTTTTTTGGTTTAATCATTAATAAAGGTATGATTTCTCACTATTTGGAATGTCACACCAAATGATTTAGTGTCACACCGTATGATCATATCTTCATGTGTCAAAGCAAACTGTGTTTTAACCTACCTATTAGTGAGTACTGAACTTTACTGATTGATTAAACAATTACCCAGGATAACATGGCCTTAATATTTCTGAACAGGATATTATTGTAGGGCTTTAACATGGGATAAGAAAGAATTGTAGTAGTAGATGGATGATGAGGATGTGCACAGGAATGCTACGCACACCTAAGTCTTCTGCCGGCCCACGGCAGAAGGATCCTAAAGGGACAATAAGGCGCATAGCCACACTTGGAGCCAAGGCATTGAAGGCAACATTTTATTAACACCAATTAGTGGAAACAGAACTCAGCATTCAGGTAAATTGCTTTTTTTCCGAAGTCTCCTGAACTTGAACACAGCATTTTGTGTTGAACAAATGTAATTAGGAATCATGACATTACACCACATCTCCACTAGCTAAAGAGTGCTGGGTTGCGCAACTCTGAAAATAGCTGATCTACAAGCTCTCGCAGCACAACGTGTTGAGAGCTTGTAGATCAGCTATTTTCGCTAGTTTTGTCTCGGGTCCTACCTTAACACTGTCCACTGTCCAGTCCAGTGAGTGAAAGTACAAAAGTATTAGATCAGATTAGATTATACATTTAGACTGTATTATTTGTACATCAGCCAGTCGTATTTGGTGAGGGTAGCAAACCGGCTGCCTTGTTGAGGTTCTGCTATGCCACAGACAACCTCCTGCTCTTCGTAGAAAATGCAGTCTCGCCCCTTTGGCTCCTCTCTCCTTGCTGGGTCATTGTTTAGTTTCTCCCTGTACTTTCTCGTTCTCTCAGCACTTGTCATTTTCCAGCTGACAAAAGAAAATGGAATGTATAGTTTAAGACAAAGAGAAAATATTGTTTAGATTGAAACAATATGTTAAGGTTTCTGTGAAGGGGTTTCTGCTCTGTCTGATGAATTTGAAGTATCACTGAATGAAGCTAAATTACATTTTATGTAAAAATGTTTAAAACAAATGTTTAAATGTACAAAAGAAACATGGAACTTTGTTATTTGTTGTTATATCTGTAGTTAAATACAGTATAAATCATATGGTGTGACAGTCAAGTCATATGGTGTGACAAGCAGACATGTCACACCATATGATTAAGTGTCACACCATATTACTGTTTTCTCCATTTAGGTTTACCTTGAGGCTACTATGTACACATTATCATGCTAACAGCATGCTAGCTATAACAAAGCAGCATAGATCTACATGGAAATATGACCAAAACTTCAAATAACTTAAGCTTTTTTTAAAGAAAAGGTGTCACACCAAAAGACATCCAGAATGGTGAGTTTGTCAACGTTTCAACAAGATGGCATTTCATGAAAATGTTAAAATCATAACTCACCTCAGACACCTGTCTTGCAGTTGTGCTGGGAGTGCTGAATAGCCTTACAGAAGAAGGACCTCTCTAGCCAATAGGTGTCCAAATAATTGCCTGTTTAATTTTTCCAAACTAGTGTCACACCAAATGATTTTGGGTTGGGGGACAAAATGTTTTTGATCAGAAATGACTGAAAACATTATGCTTTGACTTTGAAAAGATATAGGCTCAAAATAGACATTCTTTTTAGCCTAAATTCATTTTCAAATGATTTTTAGCAATTCTTTTTCTTAGTTTTATTCAAGTTCCCACTTTGAGAAACAAGGTCAGGACAGTCACACCATATGAGTTTTGCCATGTTTGGTTGAAGATTCTGAAGAAATGAGGAATGAAATGTTTTAATCTTGAGTAAGTTCACATAAAGCTTAATGTCCTGCACAATATTCAGAAGGTTTTTGACAAATATATTTTTTATTTATACATGTTTGACACCGAGGACAGCGAAAACGTTACGTCACGTCACCCACCCATATATGTGTATATATATATATATATATATATATATATATATATATATATATATGTGTGTGTGTATATATATATATATATATATATATATATATATATATATATATATATATATATATATGTGTGTGTGTGTGTGTGTGTGTGTGTGTGTGTGTGTGTGTGTGTGTGTGTGTGTGTGTATATATATATATATATATATGTGTGTGTGTGTGTGTGTGTGTGTGTGTGTGTATATAGGAGCTCCTGAGCTTCACCGAAGCCATTGTCGAAGCCTGGTGCACCCCGCGACCCACCCAACCCCTCTGGCCCGATCCTCGGAGTGTGAGGAGGTCAGCCCATGTCCCTGAGAAGATACCGCCCAGACCACGAAGGAGAAACCCTACAAGGGTCTGCTACATCTGCAGCAAAATACATAAGAAAAGGAGTGAGACCTCATTCTACTGCCCTCTGTGTCTTGTGCCTTTGCACAGGAGGCTTTGTTTCGAACGGTACCACGCAGAGATTGACTATGAGCATGCAAGCGGTGCTCGACGTCGACGATAGACAGACACATTTTGATGACATGAGTGTAGACATACTGTGTACCGATTTGTGTGATTTTAGGGCAAATTCTGTAGGAGCAGTGTCCAAAAATGTGTTTGAAAAAATCGGCCTGATGGTGGCGCTATATGGGACAGATCCATTTTGATGACATGAGTGTAGACATACTGTGTAGCGATTTGCGTGATTTTAGGGCAAAATCTGTAGGAGTAGTGTCCAAAAATGTGTTTTGAAAAATCGGCCTGAAGGTGGCGCTAAATGGGACATATCCATGTTGATGAGATGAGTGTAGACATACTGTGTACCGATTTGCGTGATTTGAGGGCAAATATTGTAGGAGCAGTGTCCAAAAATGTGTTTTGCAAGAATCGGCCTCATGGTGGCGCTAGAAGAGGGGCATGTGAGAATTGGGTGGAGGTTGTAGGTTGGCAGGCAAGGAGTGTGTGTGCGAAATTTGGCATGGATCGGGGCAACGGTTGCGGAGATACGATGTGACGTGCAAAAGTGTGACGTGTGACGGACGGACAGACAATGTGCCCATTACACTGTAAGAAAATATTGTTTTTGTTTCAAATCATAAAGTAAGCATCTGATGTAATAAATAAAGAGCTGTGAGTAAAAAAAAATGAGTTGTTTGCTTGAAAAGAGACCATTCACAAAAACTTCTTTTTCTCCAGTTGTTATTCTGAGAGGGCTTGGTTTTGGTGAAACAAGGGTTTTCAAATGGCTATAACTAAAGAAGTGTACATGATAAAAACATAATTATTTTTTCTGTGGAAACTAGAAGTTATCCTCTTTCATCTGGGCCATGGCATGACATAGTCATCATTAGACAGAATTTAAAAAAAAATGGTAAACATGGTAAAAAATCAAGAAATGCTTGGCAACCTAGCTTGATAGTTCACTTTTAATGGTGGCAGTCAATGAGTTAAAGATCACCTTTATAATACACTATAGGACTAATCACATTTATAATGTGCTAATGCAAAGACGTTTTTTAATGTGCTTATAATTTAAAAAAAAAACTTTTTTAATGTATTATAAGTGTGGTCATAATGTATTATAAGCTCGATGGGACAGTGTTTATAACCGCCTTAACTTGGCTGGTTATAAAAGTTATTATGTATCTTTATCAAAACACAATAATTAAAACATAATCATAAACAAGCGGTTATTAGCATGCATTAATAATGCAATAGGCATGAGGGCAAGTTAGTGATAATAAAAGCACATGGATTCAAAGAGTTAAAAAATGGGCAATAGTAAAATATACTAAATTTGACTAATGTTAATCTAACCAATCAAAACAGTTAAAAACAAATTAAACAAACTGGCAAGACTATAACTTACAGAGTTCTTGTTGGCCTTTTGGTACATCCTGTTCATCAGAATTGTTTCTGGTGCAGTCTAGAGAGTTCATCTTCATCTGAAGTTTGGAGTCCACAGTCAGTTATGGTTGAAATGATTTGATATCCTGAAGGAGTTGTGGAGACATTACAACTGCACACTCTTCTAATACTAGAGAGCCTGATGTGGAGCCACTAACTGCTTCAATGATTGGCCGAAGAGGAGTGCAATAGAACCATTTTTCCACCAATCACACCATCACTCACTAGGTACAGTCTTCCAATTGTTAAATATTTCACAAGGTTTGTGGTTGTTGTCATTACAACAATAAATAATACATTAAATAATAATAAAACATTTTCAAAAATAACAACCCTAAGAATTTTCAACCAGAACCAAAATGCACAAAACATAAAATATTGTCACCTAACAGAAAACATTACAAAACTATCAACCCTAAGAATTTCATTCACCACTAAAACGCATAAAACATAAAACTCTGCAACAAAATAGAAATATATTACAAAAAATAACACCACTAAGAGTTTAATTCACCACCAAAACGCACACAGCATTAAACTTTGCCACATAACAAAAATATTTAAAAATAACACCACTAAGAATTTCAATCACCACTAAAACGCACACAGCATTAAACTTTGCCACATAACAAAAAATATTTAAAAAATAACACTTAAGAATTTCATTCAACACTAAAACGCACAAAACATAAAACTTTGCAACATAACAGAAAATATTACAAAAATAACAACCCTAAGAATTTTCAACCAGAACCAAAACGCACAAAACATAAAATATTGTCACCTAACAGAAATTACAAAAATAACAACCCTAAGAATTTCAATCACCACTAAAACGCATAAAACATAAAACTCTGCAACATAACAGAAAAACTTTACAAAAATAACACCACTAAGAATTTCAACCAGAGCCAAAACACACAAAGCATAAAACTTTGCAACAAAATAGAAAAATATTACAAAAGAATAACACCACTAAGAGTTTCATTCACCACCAAAACGCACACAGCATTAAACTTTGCCACATAACAAAAATAGTTAAAAAATAACACCACTAAGAGTTTCATTCACCACCAAAACGCACAAAACATTGTCATGTAACAGAAAAATATTTTAAAAATAACACCACTAAGAATTGCAGCTACCACTAAAACGCACACAAAATAAAACACCCTAAGATTTTCAATCACCACTAAAACGTATAAAACATAAAACTTTGCATAACAGAAAAAATATTACAAAAATAACAACACTAAGAATTTTCAACCAGAACCAAAACATAAAACCTTGCCATGTAACAGAAAAATATTTAAAAAAAAATAACACCACTAAGAATTGCGACTATCACTAAAACACACAAAACATAAAACTTTGCAAACATAACAGAAAATATATAACAACCCTAAGAATTTTCAACCAGAACCAAAACGCACAAAACATAAAACTTTTTACCACATAACAAAAATATTTAAAACATATCACCACTAAGAATTTCATTCATCACTAAAACGCACAAAATCAGAACCAAAACATAAAACCGTGCAATGTAACAGAAACATATTTTCAAAATAACAACCCTAAGAATTTTCAACCAGAACCAAATGTACAAAACATAAAATATTGCCACCTAACAGAAAATATTACAAAAATAACAACCCTATGAATTTTCAACCAGAACCAAAACGCACAAATATATAACAACCCCAAGAATTTCAATCATCACTAAACGCATAAAAACATAAAACTTTGCAGCATTACAGAAAAGATATTACAAAAATAACACCACTAAGAATTGCGACTATCACTAAAACGCACAAAACAGAAAACTCTGCAACATAACAGAAAAATATATTACAAAAATAACTACTGAGATTTCCAACGAGCACAAAATCATACAAAAACAGCAAATATTGCAAAAATAACATCACTGAGAATACCAACGAGCACAAAACCAAACAAAAACAGCAAATATCGCAAACGTCACAGAGAATTACAACTAACACAAAAACAAACAAAACTAATATTACTGCAAAAACATCTCTAAGAAAATTTAAACTAGCACAAATCAGACAAAAATAACAGCACTGAGAATCTCAACTAGCACCAAAACACACAATAAGGGTCCTACATGGGCTACATAATATGTCCAGGATATGTCAGCAAAAGGAACGGAGACATCACTGAGACATCTAGATCACGCTCTACAACTAGCAAACATATCTACATGGCAGTGCACAGTACATCATTACATAAAATACGCAGGTGGGTTGCATTGTAACATGGATGATATTACATGTACAAAGATGAAAAGATTTGTGTGTTCCTGTCTCTGCTAAAAGACACAAAACTTAGACAGGATACCTGATCTGAAGAAAATGTCTTGGCACGGTCTTCCCGCAATGGTTTTCGAAATAGAGAAGGAAGGATTTCGTTTCATGTGTGATAGAAACCTTTTTCTCCTTTTTTGTTTATATCAACCATGTACGTTAATCATAGTGTCCTTATTCTGAGAACTTTAGTCAAAAATAGCAGATCTACAAGCTCACAACGCCTCGCGCTGTTGTGAGCTTGTAGATCGGCTATTGTTGGCAAAGAGGTTTGGTGTAGAGGAGAAAAAGAGCAGACAAAGTACAGAGTGAAAGGTCAAGTTTATTAAGTATTGATGGTTCAAGTGGTTACATATCTGACACAAATTTACATGAATCCAAAATACACTGATGATTGTGCTGTCAAACGATGAAACTATATGGAATCTATGAAAAGGTAGTGGGGGTCCCTGCTTCATCTCTCTCTCAACTAAGGGGTCCTTGGCCTGAAAACGTTAAAGACCCCTGGTATCTTCTGATTGGTGCAAAGACAGCCCCTGTCCTCTGATAGGTGCAAAGACAGACCCTGTCCTATGATTGGTGCAAAGATTGTCCTAAAAACTACCAATAAAACTAATTTGAATTGAATTGAAGTCCCGGAAAAGAGGCGCTGTGATTGGCCAGTTGTCACTTTGAGTGGCAGCGTGCCTTCCGCCAATAATTTGTACAGTTTGCTCCAAAGAACTGCAGCGGCGGATTAGGTATCTATCTATGATCACAAGTATCTTTGCTGTCTTCCAACCAAACGATGCAGTGGTCAGTTTGGCACCCAAAACAAGCTGAAGTAACAAAAACATGAGAACAAATGACCAAGGTACTGTATGTCTGCATTGGTCATAATAAATAACTATACTCTACTTCCCTACAAAGGCAGAGTGCAGTAAATACGTTTTCGGACACACCAACTTATTTGTGTCGCCAAAATGTCAAGCCTTCATGATATTGGGGGGATGAACAATTGAACAATTAGCTCAAGAACAGATGTACAATCAGTGTAATATCACTTATATATATCCCCTTTTGTAAAATTATTGTACGTATTTACTGCACTCTGCCTTTGTAGGGCAGTGCAGGTCAAGTACTAGGGGAGGTCTGAAGTCTTCAAATTATTATTTGACATTTGAGGCCCCTTAGGCCGGATTTAGACTGCAGTCAAATCCAGCCCAAATCCGATTTGGTTGTCAAATCCGGTCGTTTCCGAGTTTTCACACATCATTTGCAAGTGACACAGATCTGATCTGTGCGTTCAGACAGCGTCAGCCCACTTTTGATGCGACTCATATCTGATTCAGTCTAGATTTTAGTGGCAGTGTAAAGCCGGCCTTTTTACATCAACTTCATGTGTTCTAGGAGACGAAGCCCGAAGAGACATCCAGAAAGACGCCTCCATCTCTGTCCTCCAGAGGGACAGCCGTGTCTCTGTCCTCCAGAGGGACAGCCGTGTCTCTGTCCTCCAGAGGGACAGCCGTGTCTCTGTCCTCCAGAGGGACAGCGGTGTCTCTGTCCTCCAGAGGGACAGCCGTGTCTCTGTCCTCCAGAGGGACAGCCGTGTCTCTGTCCTCCAGAGGGACAGCCGTGTCTCTGTCCTCCAGAGGGACAGCCCTGTCTCTGTCCTCCAGAGGGACAACGGTGTCTCTGTCCTCCAGAGGGACAGCCGTGTCTCTGTCCTCCAGAGGGACAGCCGTGTCTCTGTCCAGACGTCTCCAGGACCTCCAGCGTCAGATAGCAGCCGGTCAGGAGGAGGAACTGTCCTTCAGACTGAAGCTGGACAACCTGATGAGCATCGTGGACGACTGAGTCCAGACACCCGTAGCTCTCAAGTGCTTTGTGACTCCCAAGGAAACTACCTTGAATTATGTTCCAGTAATTGATAGTTAAAAGGTCATTGTTTCTGCTTTGCTATATCACATTAAACACTGAAAGAGCTAGGCGTTTTTACTGATTTAGCTGAAATTCATGTAAAAAAACTACTTTATTTAATACTGGGCAATATTGCTCATGCTTATAGGAACATGCCCATTAATTGAATACTTGTGGTTCAAGAACAGGACATCATTCTCACATTCAGGCTGAACACACATGTGAACACACATGAACGTCACATATGAATATACACTTGAACGTATACACTAGGACAGAGGTTTTCAAACACTTTGGTCTCAGGGCACCCCTGTAAACAACATTTTCATCCACAGCACCCCTGAATTACAGTGTTACTTTACAGCACCTTATGTTTATGTAAAATAATGTAATAATGTCGGAATGGGGCTTCGGAAGGGGGGTGTTAGAAGTGGGGGTGACTGTGTGTCTGTGTTTTGGCATAATACTGTGTATATCTGTGCAACTGTGCTTCCGGGTCAAAATGACCCGAACAGCACTTAACTCTTTTACTGCCACAGAATTGAACAAAAAGCTCCATCCACTGCCAGCTAAATTGAGAATTGTCGCTCATCTTTGAAGGCCTACTGGAGAAATTTGGTTTCGACTATAAAGACAACAATTATATGGCAACGTAGAATAGAATGTCTACTTTGCAACAGAAAAAGATTTCGAGCTTTTATCTTGTTCTGTTCATTAGCTAGAAGCTGCAGAATGTGGCCTAAAAACAGCTCTTTGAGAACATAAAGCTGAGAAAAATGCATTTTTGTGAAGAATACATTTTCAGGCAGAAATCTCTCTTTAGCCTTTTATTGTTGGCTTCAGTAACATCACACCTATGATCAGTGGTTGTTTACAAACAAATTCAAAAAAATAAAAACAAGAAAAAGTGTCTTTTTACACACTTTTAGTGTGTAAGAGAAGTAAGAGCAGTAGTAAGAGCAGTGCAGAACATTGACACAGTGACATGAGCTTCAGCCTGAATCCTGCTTCAGCTTTCAGGGTTCTCTTTATCTCACTGTGACACTACATGTCTACAGAGTGTATATGTGTGTGTGCGTGCGTGCGTGCGTGCGTGCGTGCGTGCGTGCGTGCGTGTGTGTCATTCAGCCTGCACAGGGCCTGGGGCTCCATTCTGTTTCACTCCAGCCAGGCTCCTCCGGAAGGGCTCCACCGGGTCTGCTGAACTCGTACACGAGCCCATGGTCGATCTGTAAATTATACAAATACATAATTACTATAAAATACATGAAAAATAGTACACCTTCAAGCTCACAACGCGTCACAGCAGAATGCGTGACGCCCTCTCTCTCACACACACACACACACACACACACACACACACACACATCCTTGTGTGACTCGTACACGAGCCCATGGTCGATCTGTAAATTATACAAATACATAATTACTATAAAATACATGAAAAATAGTACACCTTCAAGCTCACAACGCGTCACAGCAGAATGCGTGGAGGTTGGGGGCCTACTATTTTCATCAAAAGGCCGTTTTAGAAATGTCAACCCCTGCCTCTCTAACATTCTATGCACTTCCTGCTTACCACACAAATATATATATATATATATATATATATATATATATATAGTAATTATGTAAAAACAGCATTCATGGTCTGGAGAGGGCACTTTTTACAGATGGATAAAAGGGCAGGGGCTCAAGCCCCCTTTGATGTCTATGTGAGCATGTGCATGGTGCTAAGTCTGATTTACAGAAAAAAGTTTGTTTTTTCTTTACCTATCCTTGTCCTTGGACGACCACGATGTGGAAATGAAGAAGTAGGCTCATCATCATCGTCGACTCATCATCTAAAATCATAGCCAGGAAAATATCAAATAGTTTATATCTAAACAAATCAATTTACAATTTTGACATTTAGCAAATGACTTACAATAAGTTCATATATAACATAAAATGCAGTTATAGTAAATAGTTACCATGCATTTACTGTCACAG
The DNA here is from genome assembly GCF_963921795.1 of Nannobrachium achirus. Classification (NCBI taxonomy): domain Eukaryota; kingdom Metazoa; phylum Chordata; class Actinopteri; order Myctophiformes; family Myctophidae; genus Nannobrachium; species Nannobrachium achirus. The sequence goes on from NC_137815.1 coordinate 2,484,556, forward strand.
TGAAATTCCCTTTATACCCTGTATACCTATATAAAATGTCACAATGCAACATAGCTCTGTTTACACAAAGCTGTACTCCCTCCAACTATGTTCCCCATTTTCAACAGTTTTTATTTGTAACACTTGCTTTGGCAATGTAAACGTATGTTTTCTCATGCCAATAAAGCTCCTTTGAATTGAACTGAAAAGCTACATCATCAGCTACTGATGATGATGATGATGATGACGATAAAAAGAAACCTCTCCCTCTCTCTCACACACACACGCATCGTACGCACGCACACACAAACTAAGCCAATAAATCCTAAATTCCCATCAAATAATCTTAGTAGGCTGTGCAGTGCACGTACACTACACGCGGTACGTGCACGCGCGTGATAGGAACTCCACGTGTGTCCTGAGTAGCGACAAAAACAAACAAAGCACGTGGATCCTAACTGCTTGGATCAAGTTACTGATCCGGTCCGGATACGGAAACATTTCTTGCATGTATGTGTACGTGTAAATAGCCGGATGCAGTAGGCGGGCTCTAGACCGGATCCCAATGTCGGAGTGGCAACACGTCGCAATGGAAAACCGTTACCCACTGACCATCCCCCCATCCCAGGCTTCCAGTTCCACACGGATGCTCTGTTATCACACAGTATACAACTATATACAGTATACAACTATACAATACATACATGCACTGGATTGGAAGTCTTACTTTGGACAGTAGAATCGTGGCCTCTGTTCTCCGAGGGGTCTCTACGCGGAAGCCATTCTTCATTGGCCAAATCGCCCAGTTTGTCCGTCTTTTCGCGGCGGTACATGGGTCTCTGCTGCTGCGGCGATGTGAGCCCCCGGGCGGGGGGATCCATCCTACACGGGGGTCGAGCTCCGTCGGGATCGGTTTCCACAATATCACGAGGCTCTTGATCCATTTTTGGACCCCGGTTCTTCGCGACTGGCACCATCTTAGTCTGGGATCGCTTCCAATTTCGGGCTTTTGATCCGGTCGGGAGCGGATGACGTCCTACGTTCTTCAATCTTTTTATCTTCAATAACAATGGCTACAGTGATCTTTTTCTCTTCTTCATCATCATTATCATCATCATCATCATCGTCATCATCACGACCACCACCACCATGGGCGCTGGTCCTGGGTCACCAACACGGGTAGGTTGTGTAATCCTAATTCTAACAAAGTTTATTTCTATCGGTCAGGGGGGGTTGGGTCGCACTTCGGCGGAATGATACCAGCAAGTTGAGGCTGAGTTGGCCTAATACATCTCAATATTCTAGTACTGCTAAATACTACTACATACTACAATTACTATACTACTAATACTATAAAACAACTGATTTCCGACAAAATGATCGCTTTTACCAACGTTTCTCTCTCTCTTTCTCTACTAACAGCCCGATGCATAAAACAATATAGTCCCTCAATGCTGCTAGCAGCTAGCAGTGGCGTCAGTTCAGAACAAGCTAAGGTATGGCAACATGACTGGTGTCTGGTGAAGACACCAGTCATGTTGCCATACCTTAGCAACAGGCACGATGAAAAGTACATTTTTATTATTTCCCCCTGTCAAGGTATGGCAGCTGCATACCCCTGCCATACCCAATTGACGCCCCTGGCAGCTAGTCGCTCTGGGCAGGCGGAGCCAGGACAGTCTGTTTACTTTTTTTTTTATGAAAGGTTTCCGGCTGTCCTCAAAATGACACAGACGACCAATTATGCATTCAAAAGTTGCGCAAGGACGACTTTTATCATAATCCATAAAAAACATCAAACGAACGAACGGGCGTATTGGCACAGACGTCCCTGGAGGATTGGGGCGAACAGGAACGTTCAAAGCAGTATAAGAGTTAAGGTTCAAAAAATATGAGGGGGGTGTAGCATGGGTGTAGTGCAAAAATATTTTTTTTACATGTTCATCTCAGAAGAATCTTTAAGGCCAGTGAGTTTCACGTGGAAAAAATGTAAACTTCTACCTTTTTTTCAAATAAAAATGTAAAACGGGTCAAAATGACCCGAACAGAACTTAAGGGTTAATCAACCACTTGAACCCTAGTATCCCTATTCTGAGGGCAACATTAGCCAATCTACAGGTTCACAGCGCCTTACGCTGTGTGGCGTTGTGAGCTTGTAGATCTGCTAACTTCAATTTACAATTACAATTTAAGCATTTAGCAGACACACTTAATCCAGAGCGATTTACAATAATTAAGGCAATACAATCAATCAATACAATAAGCAAGGTACTAAATCAAAATAGTAAACATTTGACTCTGTAGGCCTACTTGGCTTGCTTTTTCCATCTTTGTCGAAGATATTGAGGGTAAGTGGTTAAATGTCTGAAAATAAGTCTATGAGCTATCTATGAAATGTTTTATGAATGTTAGGTGTGATAATTTGGCTATTTTATCGGCAGAGCAGAGACCACATTATGCTATTAGTTCTCCAGGAGGTATTGTCTATGATAATGCTTCATTATTTATTGAGTGGTGATCAAGGCACTGCTATGCAAGTATATTGTCTAAGATAAAACACCCTGTCCACACACATTAAACACTGGTATTTAGTATTTTCCACCATTAGCTTCATATGCAACCAACCAACTGTATTGTATATGTTATGAGGACATCTACTGGGCAAAGTCTTATTACATCCAGAACAGATCGATATCGATAGATGGGCCTGCTGTTATTATTCCAAGGAGGAAATCAGTGGCCCAAAGGCAACACAACAGTTAATGTTGCAAAGTTACAGAGAAGTATGAAAGGGAGAAAAAAAAAGTAATGTGTACATCTAATAAACAAAGAATACATACATAAATAGAATCAACAATACAGAGCATGCATAAACATAGGTAAAAACAAAAAGTCAAGAACAGTCAATGTCAATGCTGCTATAGAATGAGACTCTAGAAAAGTCTCTAATAGCTAAATCTCTGCTACACTATAAATATAGTCCATTGCAGCATTGCTGCTTATTTTAACTACAGGACAGTAAAGTAACAACTATGTTGACAGGGAAGTCACAAGGGGGGAAAGTGGGACTGAGTTATTGTAGCCTAGCCAGCTAGACATCCCCAAACATGTTAACACATCTGGTGCCAACCCCGAGTTTCCCGAGTTTGTATTGATACCAACGCTGTGCCAACCCCGAGTTTCCCGAGTTTGGGCCGTTTTTGAAAAAAAAAAAGAAATTCAAAATTCAAATTTTTTTTTTTCAAAACTTTTTTTTTGGACCTCCAGAAATGTATTAGGCATGATCGCGATCGCGAAATTGCATGTTTAACCCCCATACCAACCCATTCTTTCAAACATGGCAGCCATGTTTGTTTACATCTGAAGAAAACATAATGGCCCATAAATCATGAATGCCTGAACGGATTTCCAAGCGGATTTTTTTGTTTGAAAGCTGTGAACAGCATCTACACACGTGGTGCATCATCTAGGCATGGGCGTGCACTTTTTACACAATTGCACAATTACATGGAAGTCTATGGTAACCATGGCAACGCGAGACATTGAAGAGAAAAAATCATTGCAACATAAGTGAACAAGGAGGGAATGATACTGAAGTTACTAGTTAGCTGCATTAGTAAGTAGGCTGGCCCCAGGCTAGAGTTATTGGGCCCAATGTGGAGGGGCCTTAATTATTTTATTCTTGAAAAATAGCAGATATACAAGTTCACAGCTTGTTACAGAGTGCAGCACTGTGAGCTTACATGTGTGTAAATCTTTGAATATATGTATTTTTTAACCTCTTAAGCCCCAGGGGGGTCCAGGGGAAAAATCCGCCTAAAATGCATGCCCAAATTGGAACAATTGTGGACACAAAACTACAATGATTGTGGCTACTCTTGACTCACCAAATGTCAGCCAGTGATGGGCAAGCTACTTGGAAAATGTAGTAAGCTAAGCTACAAGCTACTCTTGATGAAATATAGCTTAAGCTACAACGAAGCTACCCACAGAAAATGTAGCAAAGCAAGCTACAAGCTACACAGCAAAAGTAGCTAACTACAACAAAGCTACTTTTTTTTTTTTTTTTTTTTTATCAACTGCATGATCAAGTATAACTTTCCACCAAACAAATAGGCAGGCAAAAAATGCTCAATTCAATTGATTATTATAAAACTGGAAACAAGCCCTTATGTCTGGCTTTTTGTGTCATCCTTTAATTTGCTTTTCAAATTAAATGTGTACCTTTTCAGGCTGTGACCCCCCCAAAAATCCTTTTTTGAACTGGGGACCCCACCCTGACAATCAATTGGAATTAGGAGTTGAGGCATTATATTTAGTTTCACTCTGTTCCACCGATAAATATTGTGAAAATAGCAGATCTACAAGCTCACAACGCCTCGTAACACAAGGCGGTTGGAGCTTGTAGATCTGCCATTTTCACAATTTGTGCCTCTTTTACTATAGTCAATTTGGCCAATGTTTTTATAGATGATAACTTTTGATGCAGTTTTGGTCTTTTATTTATATTTTTTTAGGTATTAAAAATGTCTATTAAAAGGTCCTTAAATTGCCACTTCACTGTCATTAGTTAGCTGTGGACAGAAGAGGGCACTGACTTGTGTGTGCTGTCGAAACAGCTGATATGCTGCAGCCAGCGGTGGACAGTAACTGAGTAAATGTACTTGAGTACTTTTACTTTTATTTGTACTTCAAGTAGCTTATTTTTAAAAGCATGTACCGGTATGCACTCTTGAATACATACGTTTATTTAAAAGCAAGTAGGCCTACTTTTTTTTACTCTTACTTGTAACATTTTGACTGAGTTTACTGTGGATTGGAGTGTGACCAGGAGTAGGTCTACTCTGTACTCTTACTCAAGTACTTGGGTCGAGTAGCCTACTGTCCATCTCTGGCTGAAGCCTGATTTATACTCCGCCCCCGGAGATCTACAAGTTCACAATGTTGGCATTTGCAACGCGATGTGAGCTTGTATGTCAGTTGTTCAGACGTTCCCTGAACACGGTGCAGGCAGAGGTGGGACGTTCGCGAACGAATCGAATCTTTTGAACGGTTCTTTGAAGTGAACGATGGGATCCGGTTCGCGCAGTAGAGAGTGCGAAGTAGAGAGCGCATAGTGAGACAGATCCTTGGCTCGGTCTCACTTCAAAGAGCCATAAATCCCTCTAGTTGCAGGGTGAAGTGTCTCGCTTTAGTCGCTGTCGCTTCTCAACACAGAGGAGGTTTGTTGAAATGAAGTGAAAGCAGCGCTGTGCAGAACAACATGTTTGGGGATCTGTTGGGAATTATTTTCCTCACAAACTTTATTTAGCAGTCAAATTTCGCCGGGATGGTAACGTGTAGCGTTTGTTGCACGCTACGTCACTACTGGAGTCTAAAAATAGCTACGCTACGCTACAGCTACGCTGGTTCAAAAGGAGCTGCGCTACCGTGACGCTACTGACAAATGTAGTTAAGCTATGTAGCGTCGCTACTTGTAGCTCGCTACTGCCCATCACTGATGTCAGCTAACCCTTGATAATTCACTAATGCAGTGTAAAACCTCACATTTCTCTTACCAAATTGTCCTGCTATGATCATTACCTAGGAAAAGATGATTGAAAAAGACCTCCGCCTATGGAAATTGTGCCTTTTGAATAGTGAATGAGCCTCAGGACCTCATTGAAAACATATATAGTGAATAGAGAAATTGTTCACCAAGGTGTCATTAATTGATTGGCAAAATTGTATGAATATATTCCAAACTATGTAAACTCTACAGATGTTTTAGTGAGAGTAGTCCTTTAAGTTTAGTAATGTTAAAGTATAGGGTGAAAATTATAAAAACGAGTAACAATAAGTAGTAATAACACTGTAATAGGAGTACTTTATGGATGAAAAGTACAATGGCAGCTGTCTACTATGCTGTAGGCCCACTGTAACAATAATCAACAATGACATTGTAGTTTTATTTGGTCTATATTGATTTATTGACATTTATTGACAGCTGTTCAGAGGTCAACACCTTTTGCCCCCGCCGGCGGGGGCAATAAAACATTTGTAACTCAAATTTTGCATCTAGGGCGTCCCTGGAATTAAATATTTTGAGATGGGGGTCCGTGGCCAAATACATTTAAGTTTGGGGCTCCTTGACATGAAAAGGTTTGAGCACGACTGACATAGAAACGTAGGTTTAAAAATACCTTTTTTTATTTATTTTTAATAGTACATCTACAAGCTCGCAGCACGGCACTCTGTGCAGTTCTTTGAGCTTGTATATCTGCTATTTTTCAATAGTTAAAGGACTTTTCTTTTTTTTACAACAAGGGTTCATATTTTAGATTGTAATTAGAGAAAAGAAAAAAGTGAGTGTTAAAATGTTTTTATTTGCTTCGTTCTATTGTTTTATCACGTTTACCGTGCTAAAATGTGAGGCATGCGTACGCATGGGGGCATGTGTACAAGTGGCTAAATACCGTATGTCTTTTTAGACACAATGAGCCAACAGTTTACAGTAACACTTCTAGCCCCCATAAGGCACATCCAACCATGAAAGGTTGCGTTGTATCTAGTTAATGGGCTTATGTTGTGTAAAATGACATATTTAGCAACTTGTATGCCCCCAACCACTGAAATAAGAATCTCTAAAACAATAGAAAGAAGTAAATGAAATCAATTTAACACTCATCTTTTATATTCTTTAATTACAATCTAAAATATGAACCCTTGTTGTAAAAAACTAAAGTTGTCCTTTAAAGCACAAAATAATGCTTAATAATCCGTTCCCAGTCTAAGTGGGTTAAAACCCCTCCATATGAAGAACATTCATGGGGGGCCCACAGTGAATCCGTTGGTGTGACACCCCTGTATGTTGATAATAATGGACAGGTCGTCAGTCTCTGTAGTCCAGACTGCATTGCCACTTCAGTCTTCAGACATGATTTTGGGGCGGTCCCCACTCCCAGATGACAGTGAAGTGACAATTTAAGGACCTTTAAGACCTTTTCACTCCACAATGTGTCTATAATATATCTACAACCACCACTGGCCAAGTCAATCATTATCACCTTTTTACTGTTCTATGATGACCAAGGAATTGAGCAGTGGATAGAAAAATAGCAGATATACAAGCTCACAGCTTGTTACCGAGTGCCGCACTGTGAGCTTGTAGATCTGCTATTTTTGAAAATTCCTGAAAATGTGTGTAAATCTTATATGTATTTTTTAAGCAAACATTTGTAGGCTAACTCAAATTTTGCTTCTGGGGCGTCCCTGGAATTAAATATTTTGAGATGGGGGTCCGTGGCCAAATACATTTATTTTTGGGGCTCCTTGACATGAAAAGGTTTGAGCACGACTGACATAAACGGGAGGCTCTCTCCATTCTGACATGTCGCCACTCCGAAATTGACTTCCTATTGTCGGAGTGGCGACACTCCCATGGGGGTTCGGTGTAGGGTTAGGGTTAGAGATAGGGTTAGTGTCGGAATGGAGACATGTCGGAAAGGAGACAGGTCGGAGTGGAGAGATGCACTCCATATAAACGTAGGTTTAAAAAATAAAATTGCAGCACGGCACTCGGTGCAGTTCTTTGAACTTGTATAGGCCTATCTGCTATTTTTCAATAGTTAAAGGACAACTTTGTTTTTTTACAACAAGGGTTCATATTTTAGATTGTAATTAGAGAAAAGAAAAAAGTGAGTGTTAAAATGTTTTTATTTGCTTCGTTCTATTGTTTTATCACGTTTACCGTGCTAAAATGTGGGGCATGCGTGCATGGGGGCATGCGTATGTAACGGAGGTGATCCAAACCTCCCCACCCGGCTTTGAACCCGGGTCTCCTGCGTGAAAGTCCAATATCTTAACCATCACTCCAAAGGGATATCCCTATGGAATGAGAGCAGATACTAGACTTTTGAGGCTTCAGGCTGGGGCTGCGACTCTCTCCGCCACACTCACCCCCCTTTGACCTCCTCCTACGGGGAAGCCCGGATCCGGGTCACGGCACCAATGTAACAGAGGTGATCCAAACCTCCCCACCCTTTTTGAGGCTTCAGGCTGGGGCTGCGACTCTCTCCGCCACACGTACAAGTGGCTAAATATGTCTTTTTAGACACAATGAGCCAGCAGTTTCTTTATTGCTATTTACAGTAACACTTCTAGCCCCCATAAGTCACATTCAACCATGAAAGGTTGCGTTGTATCTTGTTAATGGGCTTATTCTGTGTAAAATGACATATTTAGCCACTTGTACGCATGACCCCAACCACTGAAATAAGAATCTCTAAAACAATAGAAAGAAGTAAATGAAATCAATTTAACACTCATCTTTTATATTCTTTAATTACAATCTAAAATATGAACCCTTGTTGTAAAAAACTAAAGTTGTCCTTTAAAGCACAAAATAATGCTTAATAATCCGTTCCCAGTTCCCGTATGGAGGGGTTTTAAGTGGGTTAAAACCCCTCCATATGAAGAACATTCGTGGGGGGCCCACAGTGAAACCTTGTAGGCCTACCCAGGGCCCAGACGTTGGTGTGACACCCCTGTATGTTGATAATAATGGACAGGTCGTCAGTCCCTAGTCCAGACTGCATTGCCACTTCAGTCTTCAGACATGATTTCGGGGCGGTCCCCACTCCCAGATGACAGTGAAGTGACAATTTAAGGACCTTTAAGACATTTTCACTCCACAATGTGTCTATAATGTATCTACAACCACTGCTGGCCAAGTCAATCATTATCACCTTTTTACTGTTCTACGATGACCAAGGCATTGAGCAGTGGACTTAGAACGCTATTAAAACACTTTTTTATGACTTGAATACTTGGAAGTTAATGATTAACTACGGATAAGAATCAAACTTTAATACTTTGACTCGTGTTCGTGCTGGTTAGTCGTATAGGCGTCAGTAATGTGTGAGGATTCGTATGAATTTGCTGTTCAAGTCTAAAGTCTAAAGCAGTGAAAGGTAAGATATTATCTTAATGTTTTTCCAACCTTTAATGTAATTTAATCGTGAAGAAATGTATCTGCTGAACCACCGTAGGTTTCAGGGTTTGTGAGCAGGAAACAGCGGGTCGGTACTCACTGTTGGTTACTTGTGACAAAGTACAAAGAAGTAATCTCCACGCTCACGAAGAAGAAGACTGCAGCTCGCAAATCAAACTATTTATTTACAGATAAATGTTATGTAAATTAAGTGTGGTAATTTGGATATTTGTTCTTCTATACAGGAGACATGGCAGGGTCCGGAGGTCATGGTAGGTCACAACATTTTCTTTTTGTATTTATTACCCGATAGCTCAGTGGTTCTCAACCTGTGGGTCGGGACCCCCTGGGGGTCTTCACATGATTATGGGGGGAGGCAGTGAAGTGACAATTTAAGGACCTTTAAGACATTTTAATACCTAAAATAAGACCATTACTGCATTAAAAGTGATCAACACACTATACTATTTAAAACATTGTCACAATATTTCTCTGTGGAACCGAGTCAAAGCAAATGTAATGCCTCAACTCCTACAATCCCAAGTGCTTGTCAGGGTGGGGAGACCCCGTTTCAAATATTTTGATTATTTTGGAGGGTCCCCAGTTCAAATTATGTTGATTATTTTGGGGGTTCGTGGCCTGTAAAGGTTGAGAACAACTGTGATAGATGAACCATCAACAACTGATATGGGGAGGAGGGAGATACAGTATGTGGTTCACATTTAAAGCAACGATACATAAACATTATCATTCACTACAAAGCAGACCTTTGCTTAAATGTATTCACAAATCTTATAGTTTTCACCACTGACAGTAAAGAAGAAAAAAAAGTAGCGAAATGATATATACAAGAATATGTCTGTCCTTTCCCACAAGAAGTCAATGTTGAATTTGACATAATCCTTATTTCATATACGAGTGAGACTTAATGCTGAGTATTAATGATAATATCTGGAATTTATCATTGTTACTTCTGTCAGAAGCAAGCATGAAGTTGAATCAAGTGCGTGGTATTCTTTATTTGTATCATTGCAATGTTATAAGAATAGAAAAATAAATGTCAAAAACAAACTCAAGACTTTCTGGACAAACAGGATATGGTTTAATGTTTGGGACAACTGCTTGTAAATCGTTACTGTCCTGAATTGTCCCTCATGTCTGGCCACCCTAGGCTATAAGTTCCAGTTCAATGACGAGATTGTGTGCACATCTTGTACCTTTATTTAGGCCAAGGTGGTCAATTAACAACAACAACTTTATTAGGAATACGATAACAGATAAAAGCAATATAGCAACACTAAACAAGAGTTGAAACAAAGTCAACTGGGAAAGGAAATAGTGAACAGGTGGGTTTTCAGAGGGCGTCTCTGATGGGAGTACATGTGAGTAAATGCAGTACAAGGGCCATGTATTTTAGGTCTCCTGTCTGCATCAAGCAAACGGATTAAAGGGATATTTCACTTTAAAAAAAAAATGTTTTGTTCATTTTATCGACTACTCAGGCTTTTGGGATCACCCAGAACAGTTTTTAAGTTGCTTGATTCAGTATTTAGATATTTGAATTTATCAGAAACGACCCCTTCCCATACTAGTCACTGGCCGTCTGGCCAGTGATGTATATTGGACATATTACCCATATATGGAGACCCCTGGTACCCGAGATCCATGTACTGTATATGGAGATATGCTGTGAGAGCCCAAACATGCTTACTCAGTTATTCGTTATGTGAAAATACCATGACGTCTATGACATCTGACATCATACATACCAGTAAGACTCCCTAAATCGGGAGATAAGCATTCGTCAGGTCATATACACAAACTTTGGAAGGCAATGGTAGCCAATCAGGAGGGAATATGGGAAATGGGACAGATCCATGTTGATGACATGACTGTAGAGATAGGCTACTGTGAACCGCTTTGCATGATTTTAGGGCAAAATCTGTAGGAGCAGTGTCCAAAAATGTGTTTTTCAAAAATCGGCCAGATGATGGCACTAGATGGGACAGATGCGTTGTGATGACATGACTGTAGAGATACAGGCCCGTTGTATAGATTTTTGGGAGGGCGTCAATATCAAAGACCTGGGCCCCTTCTCGTTTTTTTCGCCTGTGCACAGCGCGGGCCGGAAAATATGGGTTTTTCAGAGGAAATTATTCACTTTTAAAGTAAAAGAAAAATCTGCTAAAATCAGTTCTACACGGTGGCAGAACCGTTTAGGCTTAATAGGGTTTATATAAAGCATGATGTCTTAATCTTACCTTGGGAGAAAGTTCTTTCACAGTCACTCAAATCTACACAAATAGACTGCTCCTGAGTCCTGTTCAACGGGGGTCCCCCCACCGCAGGGCCCCCCCTATCGGCGGCCCTGAGAGATATTGTGTACCTGATTTTAGGGCAAAATCTGTAGGAGCCTAGGCTCGAAGGTCAGCCCTAGTGTGTGTGTGTGTGTGTGTGTGTGTGTGTGTGTGTGTGTGTGTGTGTGTGTGTGTGTGTGTGTGTGTGTGTGTGTGTGTGTGGGTGTCAGATGACAGTGACGTGACAATTTAAGGACCTTTAAGACCCTTTTAATACCTAAGAAGGAAGCAACATAAATAAGACCATTACTACATCAAAAGTAATCAACAGACTACAGTATACTATAAAAACTGACCAAACATTGGCCAAATTGTCAAATAATATCAGCCCTAGTGTGTGTGTGTGTGTGTGTGTGTGTGTGTGTGTGTGTGTGTGTGTGTGTGTGTGTGTGTGTGGGTGGGTGTCATCTGGGGTCCCAGATGACAGTGACGTGACAATTTAAGGACCTTTAAGACCCTTTTAATACCTAAGAAGGAAGCAACATAAATAAGACCATTACTACATCAAAAGTAATCAACAAACTATACTATAAAAACTGACCAAACATTGGCCAAATTGTCAAATAATATAAGAAAGGAAATTAGCCAATCAACGCCTCACAGCTTGTAGATCATGTATTTTCACAATAGGTATCTGTGGAATTGAGTTAAACAAAATGTAATGTCTCAAAGCCTACATGTCAAGTTCTTGTCAGGATGGGGGGTCCCCAGTTCAAATATGATTATTTTGGGGGTCACGGAAAAAGGTTGAGAACCACTGTCCTAAGCAATGAAAAACAATAAGAGTCAAGTCATGGTCATTGGCAGTTATTCTAGGCCCTTGTTGAATAGAAACACACTGCTGGTATTAACTCATATGCTGCTATTTTAAACATAGGCTGAACTGTTTTCCTGCCAAATTTTCCTTACCTTTTACCGTGGGCATGTGCACGCATAGTGCATGATCTGTGCGCGACTCATGTAGTAGACCGGTAGACAAGATGACAGCTTTCGAATAAAAAAGAATCCATTGGAATAGACAAATCCGTTGCCAGGCTATTACCCCTGCTGTATCCGCCAGTGTTGCATAAGAAAACATTGGAAACGGCCAGCTGTGCGCTATGGTAACACATGGACACGTTCGCGCACATAGCAGACGATATGTGCACGTATCATATGCCAGGCGGGCACAAGAATCAAACAGCTACCAAATAAAAAAAAAGGACGTGTGAAAAAAGACCATTCAATGGCGTGCAGCTCCTTCCTCTGTTTACAAGGAAAACTTGAGAGACAGCCGCTGATACGAACGACCTACGGCCTGGTCGCGACCTAGGCCACGACCTGGAGGTCGTAGGTCCCGGTTCTGGAGGTCGTAGTTCGCGGTACATACTTGTTAGGTCGCGGCCGGTCTAGTTTCGCGACCCCCGGCCGTGGTTGCGCCACCTCGGTCGTCCCCGGGCCGTTGTTGCGCGATCGGGCCGTTGTTCAGCGACCTGGGAAGTCCGCGGTCGTATTTAAAAGGTCTTTTTGCAGAATATTCTAGAGCAGCAGCGCTATTCAACCTTTTGAAGCTTGTGATTGGCTGAACCGGAGGTAGGAAGCGCTCCATTGTAGTCACTTGGACCGCGCGAGGTGCACCAAAACCTATCCTTAACCCTAACCCCAACTCTAACTCTAACCCTAACCTTAACCCTAACCCCAACTCTAACCCTAACCCTAACCCTAACCCTAACCCTAACCCTAACCCTAACCTGCCGACACTGAGTAGCTAACCTGCCGACGCTGTTGAAAACGAGCGCTCCTTCCCTTAGCAAGCGTAGAGTTTCTAAACTCGCGTCCCTTCCCTTAGCAAGCGTAGAGTTTCGATCGCGGCGTCCCTTCCCTTAGCAAGCGTAGAGTTTCGATCGCGGACTTCCCAGGTCGCTGAATTACGACCGAGATCGCGCAAAACCTCCAGAACCGGGACCTACGACCTCCAAGTCGTGGCCTAAGTCGCGACCAGGCCGTAGGTCGTTTGTATCAGCGGCTCTTGCTGGAAAACTTATGGGAACGGAGCTACGATTTGGAGAGACAGCCGCTGGCCGCCGCGTCCACGTCCATGGACGCGGCCGCGAAAAAAACGGCCGTGGACGCGAGGTCGCGTCTGCGGACGCAAACGGAGATTTGACGTCAGACCGGATATGGAAACCTAGATCCGGTCTAAACAGGAAATACGACCGGATACAGTTAGGAGGCGGGCCTAAAGAGCCAGAATCGGCTATAATCAGCGACCATACTTTTAATCGTTTCATAATGATTAAAGTTATACCTTGTAACTTTTTTTATAAAAGAAATCTTAAAATTGTCCTAACTGTTAAATTGCTAAAGTTTTAGAACCCCCACTCCGTTAATTTCAGCTTCTAAAGCCTTCTCTTTATATGTGTTCTATGAGCTGTGAGGGGGGAGAATTTTGCGGCAAAATGACGTCATCTGCATCATCTGTATACGTTGTGTATACGTTGGCCAATCATATCGCGGATCATAAACACATGGTACACTACTGGCCAATCACAGGCGTATCTGCAGTATCTTCAGGAAATAGCTTGCTTCAACAGCTTTGTTTACACTGGTCTAGAAGTCTAGCATGTAGCTCCCCAACCGCTGCTCGTAGAGGGACACAGGAGACCTCCATGGATGCGTCTCGGCTCGGCGAGGCGGACGCGGTGTCCGCGGCGAAAAACGTCCGAAAAAAACAGACGCGACCACGGTTTGCTATACTGCTACAGACCACTAGTTGAGCAACTTACACAGTATAGCTTTAAAGCTAATTAAATTTCCGGGATCGACGGGCATCACAGCGTGGTACAGCGGGAAATCAACGGTTTCGACGGTGATCGCGGGAAATGAGTTAATAGGCTACGGTGTAAGAAAGAACAAAATCCAACATGGAGCCAAACATTATTTTGCAATCAATAAAGATGCATTAATGAATTAGAATCTGTGTGCAAGTGCTATGCTCACGCACCTTTATATCATATCTCAGGTACCATGTGTATGTAGATTATTTGTTTTTTAGTTTTTCTTATTGTTGATCTCCTTTTTTCAATCTGTCCAAATGGAAACAGATACTCTCAACATTGGATCTTGGGGGGGGGGGAAAGATTTACATAATTTGACATATCTGCTGTAAAGTAAATGTAATTCAGGGTGCCGTGGATGAGAACGTTATTTACAGGAGTGTCCTGAACTGGTATTAGTTTACAACGGGCCATCTGATCCGGTTTAGACCAGATGACAGAAGAAGTAGTCTGGCATAGCCAGACAACTATTCCACAGTCAACAGTCTGGCCACACCAGACTACAGAAACGTGCCATCCGGTATGGTGTGCCATCCGGCCAAAGTGTAGTCTGTTTTGGACAAAAATCACCTTTTACTGCTCTACGATGACCAAGGCATGGAGCAGTGGACTTAGAACGCTTTTAAAACACTTTTTTATGACTTGAATACTTGGAAGTTAATGATTAATTACGATGAGAATCTAACTTTAATACTTCGACTTGTGTTCGTGCTGGTTAGTATAGGCGTCAGTAATGTGTGAGGATTCTTATGAATTTGCTGTTCAAGTCTAAAGTCTAAGGCAGTGAAAGGTAAGATATTATCTTAATGTTTTTTTTTGTAACTTAATCATGAAGAAATGTGTCTGCTGGACTACCGTAGGTTTCTGGGTTTGTGAGTAGGAAACAGCTCACTGTTGGTTACTTGTGACAAAGTACAGTACAAATAAGTAATCTCTACGCTCACGAAGAAGAAGGCCGCAGCTAGCTCACAAATCACAAACTATTTATTTACAGATAAATGTTATGAATTACCGGTAAGTGTGGTAATTTGGATATTTGTTCTTCTATACAGGAGACATGGCAGGGTCCAGAGGTCATGGTAGGTCACAATACTTTTTTTATTACCCGATAGATCAGTGGTTCTCAACCTGTGGGTCGGGACCCCCTGGGGGTTGTCACAATATTTCTCTGTGGAACCGAGTCAAAGCAAATGTAATGCCTCAACTCCTACAATCCCAAGTGCTTGTCAGGGTGGGGAGACCCCGTTTCAAATATTTTGATTATTTTGGGGGGTCCCCAGTTCAAATTATGTTGAACTGGGTCGTGGCCTGCAAAGGTTGAGAACAACTGTGATAGATGAAACATCATCAACTGATATGGAAAGGAGGGAGATACAGTATGTGGTTCACATTTAAAGCAACGATACATAAACATTATCATTCACTGACAGACAAGGCAGACCTTTGCTTAAATGTATTCACAAATCTTATAGTTTGCACCACTGACAGTAAAGAAGTGAAAATATGTATACATATATTCGTACATGAATATGTCTGTCTTTTCCCACAAGAAGTAATCTATGTTGAATTTGATGTAATCCTCCGTATTTCATATATGAGTGAGACTTAATGCTGAGTATTAATACTTTGTGTAGTGTCTGATGGAAACAAAACTAGAAACTTATAGAGTTCTCAATGGGCCCGAAATTAAGGCCTGGCCCTAACTGGGTCAGCCCGAGGCCCTACCCGGCCCGACTAATTAACATACATTTTAGGCCCTACCCTACCCTAAATGTCGGGTTCGGGTTCGGGTATGGTCGGGTTCTCATTACTCTATCACAGAGTAATAGTAATAAGATAATAAAAAAATATATTTTCTTTTTTCATTAAGCCCGAGGCCCTACCCGGCCCGACTTGCTAGCATACATTTTAGGCCCTACCCTACCCTCAATGTCGGTTCGGGTTTGGGTATGGTCGGGTTCTGGCAGAATTTGAGAATTCTAGAAACTTAAAACTAAACTACTAAAAAGAGTTACTTCCTCTAGAGCAGGATTTCTCAAAGTGGGTGCTATGGCACCCTAGGGTGCCATAGCACAAGTCCAGGGGTGTCTCAGAATACTTTGATAATATTTGTAATTTATCATTGTTACTTCTGTCAGAAGCAAGCATGAAGTTGAATCATGTGCGTGGTGTTCTTTATTTGTATCATTGCAATGTCCTTTCTGGACAAACAGGATATAGTTTGGTACACTAAAAACAAGAGTTGAAACAAAGTCAACTGGGAAAGCAAATAGTTAACAACAGGTGGGTTTTCAGGGGGCATCTCTGATGCGTTTGGGGAGTACATGTAAGTAAATGCAGTACAAGGGCAAAGTGTGTGTGTGCATGCGTGTGTGCGTGCGTGCGTGCGTGTGTGTGCGTGCGACTGTGCGTGCGTGCGTGCGTGCGTGCGTGTGTGCACATGCGGTGGGTGGGTGTCATTGTAAAGTGTTGGTTACATCATTGCATGTCTTCCTAATTATGATTACGTTTAAATGAACAGTAATTCATGTCACTAACTGTGTCTTTTCTTTACTCCAGGTGATTTTAAACTTGTCACTGAAGGCATTGCTCTGGGTGATGATGGTAAAAATGTCACCCTCCCCTGTCATCTCTCTCCTGGGACCAGCGCGTCTTCCATGACAATCAGCTGGTTTAAGGAGTCAGAGTGTATTTACCTGTATAAGAATGGTAAGGTGATAGAGGGGAGGGGCTACGAGGGCAGACTGACCCTGAACATCCAGGAGCTGCAGAAAGGCAATGTGTCTCTGACACTGAGAGACTGCAGCTATGGTAGAGATGATGGAGTTTACATCTGTCAGGTCAAACATGGAGAACAGGAGAAGGAGATTGCTGTGGGATTAACATGTAAGTGATCTACTGTCACTGTACATTATCATTAACCGTGATATTGTCACTGTCAGGTGGAAACCTTGTCCATGTTCAAAACTGTTATTTTTCAGGAAATGGAAAAAAGAACATCTGTTCTAATGAATGTAATCTAGTTATTATTTAGTCACAAGCTATTTTTAATACTTTTCATTGGTTCAATATTTATAAAACCCACAGATATATTTATCCTGTATAAGGATAAATATGGACTCCGAACAGGAGTTAAAGGGCCATGAAACAGAAAATCACTTTTTCTATAAATATATATTATATCAATGAGTCACTTGTGATAGGGAGCAGTGATATGGTTCAATTTGCCCATAGGCTTGGGGATTCAGAGCTTTCTGCTGCATGTCTCTGTAGCTATTTCTGTGTACTTCCAGTTTCTAGGTCGAACAGAAATATTTCGCGCCACTCATTAAATATTAGCTCACACTGTTCTATTGTGCAATGTGACGTAGGCATATCTAATTAATATTAACGTTTGTTTAATATAGAGTTGTATCAAGGGGGGGCGTGGTTTCATTCTGCCCTCGTTGTGGCGTCTCGTTGTGTTGTTCAGAGCATAGACTGTAGGGCTGTCGCAGTGGGGCACTTGATTAGATTCGGCAACTCCATGTTCTATAACCAGTTAAAATGTGCAAGTATTTTACAAACAAGCTGTCTGAGCTTTTATCCATGGACACACTTTCTCCAGCTCTGGACTGTTTACCACGGAACCGAAGAAGAAGGGACGCTAAGCTATCGCCGATAGCTATTTTCTGTGTAGTGTGTGTGTGTGTGTGTGTGTGTGTGTGTGCGTTGTGACAGTGCGCGCGCACACACACACACAACGTCCACACACGAAAAATAGCAGATCTACAAGCTCACAACGCGTCACGTGAGCTTGTATATCAGCTACGTAGCTATGTAGCCGAGCTAAATAGCCGTAGAGCCGAAACCAACGTGTTTACATGAGAAGCTGCTGCTGCTACGGCTATTGGCTCGGCTACGTAGCTGATATACAAGCTCACAACGCGTCACGTTGTGAGCTTGTAGATCTGCTATTTTTCGTGTATGGACGTTGTGTGTGTGTGTGCGCGCACTGTCACGACGCACGCACACACACACACACACACACACACACACACACACACACACACACACACACACACACACACACACACACACACACACACACACATTACACAGAAAATAGCTATCGGTGATAGCTTAGCGTCCCTTCTTCTTCGGTTCCGTGGTAAACAGTCCAGAGCTGGAGAAAGTGTGTCCATGGATAAAAGCTCAGACAGCTTATTTGTAAAATACTTGCCCATTTTAACTGGTTATAGAACATGGAGTTGCCGAATCTTTATACTTTTTACACCTCCAATGGCTGGTTTTAAAAATTGTTTCCGAAATGGAAACGGCAACAAGTGCCCCACTGCGACAGTTTCGCTCTGTCTCTCTGATAGTTCTAACACAATGATGTGCACGCATTACTGCTCCCCCCACAACAGCAGATAACCACGCCTACATTTCAGATTTCTTTTCATGTTCTGAAATCCCATAAAACAAATAAAGAGGCGGGGTTTCTTATCCCTTTAAGTGGCTCTGTACTTGTACCACCTTTTTCCCTCTAACCAAAAAATAGTCAAAGAGATTTGGTGTAATGTTCCCCCTAGAACATGGATGTTGGGGGTTTAAGTGGTTTTGCACTGTCACTTTCACAATATTTCAAAAATAGCAAAAACAGACGATCTAGAAAGCTCTCTTGAGCTTGTAGATCCACTATTTTTGATACTTTTGAGTGACATTGTAGTATAATGAAGTAAAGGTGGTTGCACACTGCTGCGTTTTTCGGGCCGAATATCGGAGTGAATTTCGGAGCGCGTGAATAAAAAAATCAACCTCACGTTATGTCAGTCACGTTTGCACACTGCCGCCCGTTTCGCGCACCACTCGGTCCCTTGCTCTCTCTATCTCTCTCTCTCTCCTTGCCCTGAAAAACGCATTTCACAAACGAAAAACGCAGCAGTGTGCAACCAGCTTTAGGCATTAATTTACAAAAGAAAAAAAAGAAAGAAAAGTTAAAGTACAGAGATACAAGGTTTCTGCCCGACAGCAACGATATGTAGGATATAATTATGTAATCATGTTTATCTATTCCCAAATTACCTCTTGTACAAATGTGTGCTGTTTAATACAAAAAAAATAATTTTAACAATGTAAATGTAATGTAAATGACTCCACCAACTATTGCTGTATTGGACTCTATCATAGAGTTCTCAACAAGCCTGAAAATGAAGGCCTGGCCCTAACTGGGCCCTAACTGGGCTGACCAGTAATAATGAACATACATTTTAGGTCCTACCTGGCCCGTAAACGTCGGGTCGGGTTAGGGCAAGATTCTACTCTATCATAATGGTAATATTCTATAACAGTGACTGACAGGGCTCTATTTTCATTGTCTTAAGTACCAGCTGTTTTGCCTTAACTTAAGACTTGGATGCGTAGCAAATGCTGTTTGTCTGTTCTGAGTGGCCAAACAGCATTCACCATGCATCCAGGTCTTAAGTTAATGCATAAAAGCTACTTAAGACAATCAAAATAGAGCCCTTATCATATCAATGAGCAGCTCCAGTCATGTTGCTGCTGGTAAACTGAGAAACAGGTTGGGAAGTGTAACCACTCTCACTGTCCACGGTTTATATTTCACATATTTTGTATTAAACAACTTTTGAGTGAGTCAAAATCAATCTTCTGTGTTTACATATTGCTCTAACATGCACTCTCCCTTAACATACTGTATACAGAAACAGAATGCATGTTAACACCATAGACTGTATAAATGATGGCATACTGAGGAAGATTAAATGAATGAATCAGAAGATTATTATGGAGAATAAACTTAATTCCTGACTCCTGAGTAGTGTGGAGGTGAACATTTTGTGCATACATTAAAAATATGACAAGTTAGTGCCCACAAGGCTGGTTAACAATAAATGCCATGGACTTCAAGTACTACTGAAACCCTTTCTTGTTTTACTATAAAACTGATAATTTTTAATAGGCTATAAACCAACTTGTCATAGCAAGCAGATAAACAAACAGAACACTCTTAACGTATATAGTGTAGAATCTCTAAGCTGACGTTTAGTCGCTTTACAAATTAAATTACAATGTTGAAAAGACTGCTGAATCATGATTTATATGAGGTAAGATATTACCGTATATTGTATAATAATTGAGATAGTTGTTATTTTATCCCATTCTATTATTGATTTCCATATTTCAGGTTCAACAATTACAACATTATTAATACTCTTTCTGTTTTGTGAAGTATCAGTTTTCTAATTATTCCAACCATGTGTTTTCTCTTTCCATGAATGATGAATGTGTACGTGAACTAGGGAGTAAGTATCAAATCAGTCCTTCAAGTAGATCCAATGTTTTACATAATGATGTGTATCTATTCCCAAATTACCTATTGTACTAATGTTTGCTGTTTAATACAAAATAAATAATTGTAACAATGTAAATGTAATGTAAATGACTCCACCAACTATTGCAGTACTCTATCATAGAGTTCTCAACAGGCCTGAAAATGAAGGCCCGGCCCTAACTTGGCCCTAACTGGGCTGGCCAGAGGCCCGGCCCGGCCCGACTAATTAACATACATTTTAGGCTCTACCTGGCCCGTTAACGGCGGGTGAATGCAACCGCGGTTTTCCCGGTGAACCTGAGCACAACGGTGGGGGCGCGAGAGTTTGGGGAACACACACCACTGACTATTGCAGATGATGGAAAGGTTATATATGGCTTTATGTAATGAGAGGCACTCTTGCCAATTTCGTAAGAGACTCGTAGCCAATTGCAAGATATTTAAAAGTTATTTGGGGCCATGATGATAACCTCTTCTTCCCACTACTAACTAGACTAAGGATTTATATTGTCTGTGTTATTGTTTACAACCACAATTATTCACGTGTGGAAAGATCGCAGTTCCACTAGTTTTACTAGTAGGCTTAGAAGCCTTTTCAGAAGTTAATTTGATGTTTTCCATTTGATGATTTCCTTTATCCTCATCTAATCTTGCGCTAATGCACACAACTGGTCAGGTTTTAAGGTCTTATTAGTTGTTTCTCCTAAGCTCGCGACCCTCCTTGCCCATTGGCCCCCACTGTTGCACTCAGGTTCACCGGGAAAACTGCGGTCGCCGGGTGGGTATGGTGGGTTAGGGCAAAATTCTACTCTATCATAGTGGAACTCTACTCTATCATTGTGGTACTATTCTATAACAGTGACTGACAGTCAGGGCTCTATTGTCATTGTCTTAAAGGAGGACTTCACCACTTTTCAACCTGTCTTCATAATGGGTCATCACTAATGTTCATGATAAAATAGCACAATTTCTCTTATGTACCAGCTCTTTTGCCTCAACTTATATATATTCCGGTTTTAATATTAAGGGGCTCCCCGTGGCTTGCAAAGTGTTAATGCGGCCCGCAGGTTGATACTGGAATACTGGTACATTATTGATTTCAGCTGTTACAATTCCAAACGTGCAAACATCGTCCATATTTGTAGCCTAATGACAAGTATAATTGTTAGCCTTTTTTTATGTCCAACGTATTTGCATTTAAGTTCATAAAGTTAACATGAGTATAACTAAACGCATTTTAAATTAAATCAAAATGTTACATTTCAGGATTCCAATTCAAAAAGAACAAAAAATTATTCAGGATTCCATTTCAAAAACATCTAAAATAGCAGATCTACAAGCTCAAAACGCGTCACGGTGCGACGCGTTTTGAGCTTGTAGATCGGCTATTTTTGATTCTTTTGTATGAGATATACTAGAATGACAAAGTAGGACGTAAGCAATATGCAATGTGGCCCTCTGGAGTGAAGGTGGAAATATAGTGGCCCTCACCATCATCAAAGTTGCCCACCTCTGCTATAAACCAACCTGTCATAGCAAGCAGAAAAACAAACAAATAAACAAAGAAACAAACAAAACACTCTTAATGTATACTATAGTGTAGAATTGTATCTCTAAGCTGACGTTTAGTCACTTCACAAATTAAATTACAATGTTGAAAAGAATGCTGATCATGATTTATATGAGGCAAGATATTATATTGTATTATAATTGAGATAGTTGTTATGTTATCCCATTCTATTATTGATTTCCATATTTCAGGTTCCAATTAGAACATTATTAATAATCTTTCTGTTTGTGAAGTATCAGTTTTCTAATTATTCCAACCATGTGTTTTCTCTTTTCATGAATAATGAACGTGAACTAGCCTGTAAGTATCAAATCAATCCTTCATGTAGATCCAATGTTTTACATCAAGTTTTCACCATAGCAGAATACAAACTGAATGATTCTAAACCAATTAAACCCTCTATACTTAAAGGGATATTTCACATAAAAAAAGACTTGGTCATTTTATCATCTAATCAGGCTTTTATGAACACCCTGAACAGTTTTTAATTTGTTTAATTCAGTATTTGGATATTTGATGTAAATGTTACCAGGCCCTCCTCCTCCAGTGATTCTCCCCATACACACCCATTGTAACTTCAAACTCCTTTTTAATCAAAAGTTATTGAAAAAAAAAAACACGGCCTGCGGTATTAGGAAGCTTGTATGAGTCACCAGAAAAAATGAATGAATCTATCAGAGTTGGATTTACAATGGGTGTGTATGGGGATTGTACTTCATGTAGATCCAATAGATCAAAGTGTTTTATAAAGTTGTTATTAGAATGCTGTATCATTATTAAGCAAGCTCTTATTTTGTATAATAATAGACCGTTTCTTGTTAACAAACATTGAGACTAAATGCACAGGTGACTGTATCATGTAATCAATTCCACCAATCCCCAAACCTGTTGTTTTGGGGAGCGCTGGTTTCATTGGCTAATTTTGGTACCGACCTGCGCACGCATCTAGTTCTTATCAGTGTAATGTGGACCAGAAATACGTCTATTGAGTTAGTCGATGCATTTAACCCATTCTGTTATTGCATTCCATTTTCAGTTTCAGGGCCGGTTCTAGGGGGATCAGGGGTGGGCAGAGCCCTAGGTGGTGGTTGGGGATAGGGCCTTTCTGTGTGGAGTTTGCATGTTCTCCCCGTGTCTCCTAGGGTAGATACCCTCACAAAAACATGCAGTAATCCTGGTCTCTATAATGCCTCCCCCTGGCCAGCTGGGGAAAGGAACTGGTTGGAATAACGCGTTCCTTCCACGCGTTACGTCCAAACCGGGGAAATCCCCCCTGTCAGGTGAAAAGAAACAACTTGGACTACTCATGCACTGAAGGAAGCATGAAGTCAGTCCGTTGTCTCCCCAGGCACGGCAGAGGGAGAGCAGAGCCCAGGATTAGGTAATTGGCAGTGGGTGAAAAATGGGTTACAAAATCGTGGGATAAAAATTGTGGGAAACAAAAGACCAAAATAGGGCACTGTGTGTCAGAGCAGTTCCCGATGTAGTCTGACAAATGTAATTACATTCCAATCTCACAATTCATCCTATTTATTTACATAATTATTCCATTAAGGTGAGCTCTCCCTTAAAGGACCACTTCACCTCTGGGACAACCAGATCTTATTTTATTGTTGTTTGGGACACGATCAACACAATCCTGAGTTATGTTTTTGTGTTCAATCTGTGTTTTGAGATATTTTAGTATTTCAGCATGTACTAGTGATGCATTTTGCATCATCAGTGATGTGTTTTGCATCATATGATAAAAAATAAAATAAGATCTGGTTGTCCCAGAGGTGAAGTGGGCCTTTAACATACTGTACACAGAAACAGAATGCATGTTAATAGCAGATAGAAATGATGGCATACTGAGGAAGATTAAATGAACGAATCAGAAGATTATGTATGCGATAAGGTCTTGCTGCGTGGTCATTATGGCGTATATAGACACGACGGGCTGATAATTCCCCGAGGTGGAGCCGAGGGGAATTATCAGCCTGAAGTGTCCATATACACCATAATGCCCAAGCAGCAAGACCTTATAGCACTTATTACCCGGCTAATAAATACAATTATTAATTTGACTCAAAACTAAAAACAAAATGAAGTATTTCCTTGTTTACAGACGGCTGAAAGTGTTCCACAAGTGTTGCGCTCGCGGGTGGCCATGGAAAACAAGGAAGTGCTGATCAAATAGAATCCATTTTCTGTTACTACGTCATCTATTTCTCGCCTCAAATGTTTTTAAAAACATTCTTCAGAGCAACGTTTGGTTGTAAATGACGCTGTGTGTTTGTTTAGGGGCTGACATGTTGGATAATTCCACGCAGTGCAGCCTGAATACAGCCTCTGCTCTGAGCCGTTGATTAGGCAGCGGTGAATTATAGAGTGGAGTGGTCATTATACGCCTATAATTCAATGCTGATTTCAGCGCTCGACCAATCAGAATCAAGCATCCAAACAAGCCGGGTAATATGGAGTAGTTTCTGAGTAGTGTGGAGGTGAACGTGTTTTGCAAACATTCAAAATATTGCAGTTGATATGAAAAGCAAATCATCTTGACATCAGACAAAATATTCATTAAACTGAACATTTCTTCTACAATGAAATTGATCATTTTACTATAAATCAATCTGTTACTATGTTTACTATAGTGTAGAATTGTATCTCTAAGCTGACGTTTAGTGACTTTTCAAATGTAATTATAATGTTAATTACTTGTTATTTATTTTTATTAGAATGCTGAATCATTATAGCTATTATTTTGTATAATCATTTAGTCATTCAATTACTTTAACCCATTCTGTTATTGCATTCCAAGTATCAGTTTTCTAACCATTCCAACCATGTGTTTTCCCTTTTCATGAATGATGAATGTGAACGTGAACTAGTTGGTGAGTATCAGATTTACATCAAGTTTTCACCATAGCAGAATACAAGCTGAATGGGTCTTAACCAATTAAACCCTCTACAAACCTGAGTTAACTCTGTACTTGGACCATTGTTTCCCTCACCACCACATGTCTCTGTTAAAAATAGCAGATCTACAAGCTCACAGCGTGTGGCATTACAATGCGTTTAGAGCTTGTAGAGCCGAAATATTTGGTTAATGTTCCCCCCTGATTGTAGATGTTTGGGTTTGAGTGTTAAATGTCACAGTGAATTGTAGCTATATCCTACATTGATTGACGTTTTAAAGTCTAATGTTTTCTTAGAGGATAGTTATGTTTTTGTTTTAATTAACATAACCCCAAATAATTAGATAAAATGTAAATTACTCAAAAGGTTCTTGACAATCGTGCACTCTATCATTGTGATACTACTCTACTAGTAAGACGCCTCAGGGCGACATGCAACCAAGGGCGAGGTCGCGCCATGTCTTGGCCATCTGGCAAGTGATGTATATCGGACCAGTTACCCATATATGGAGACCCCTGGTACCATATGAAGATCTATGTACTGTATATGGAGATATGCTGTGAGAGCCCAAACATGCTTACTCAGTTATTTTTTATGTGAAAGTCCTATGACGTCTATGACATCTGACATCATACATACAATCCCTTGTATGCCCATACATGGAGATCCCTGTCTGTAGAATCAGCCACACAGATATGGGCTGTTTTGACCATATATGGATTCTGTTAGTGTGGTATGTGGCCGATGTGGCCTCCATATATGGGCATTCCCATATGAAGTCCTGTAAGATATAGGCTTACATTTTAATGACATCAGGGATCTCCATGTATGGGCGTAAAAGGGATTCTGTTAGTGTGGTTCCTCTGACATCACAGTGAAGTCAGAGTGTGATGTCAGAGCGGCAAACCCGTTATGTTAGAGTGGTTCCCCTGACATCACAGTGACGTCAGAGCATGATGTCAGAGCGGCAAACCCATAGACCGTAAAAAAGTGTACACGTCCGTCCAGACAGACGTCTACGGACAAGCTGTGATGGTTCTGATAGTAAACTGCGACCTGTGGTCACAATAACAGTGAGTGACAGTCAGGGCCCTAAAATGAAGCTCTTAATCCCAGCTCATATTCCTTAATTAAGTGATAACGGCATCATCTTATGCAAGGACACAACAGATTGATCATTATGATTAATGAAGCAAGCTATTAGTTTGTATAATAATTTAGATAGTCAATTAATTTAACCTATTATCGCATTCCTTAACAATTTGCAAATTATTAGTAATCTTTCTGTTTTGTGAAGTATCAGTTTTCTAATTATTCCAACCATGTGTTTTCTCTTTTCATGAATGATGAACGTGAACTAGTTGGTAAGTATCAAATCAATCCTTCTTGTAGATCCAATGTCTTACATCATGTTTTCACCATAGCAGAATACAAACTGAAGGATTCTAAACCAATGAAACCCTCTATACTTAATGAAACAGACTCTGTAATTGGACCCCTTTCTCCCGCTATACAAATCTCTTTGTAAACAAAACAGCCAAACTACAAGCTTACATCTTATTGCGTTGCAATGCGTTGTGAGCTTGTATATTGGCTATCCAGAGCCCACCCAAACATGCATCCTGCCCACCCAATCAAAATTACAAAATGAAAAAAAGAAAAAATCTAAAACTAAAATATCAATTTACAGGTTAGATCAGGGGACTTCAACAGGGGGTCCGGGACCCCTATAGGGTCCTCAGAGTTACTACAGGGGGTCCTCCAAATCTTTGAGTGATAGAAACTTTTTGTTCTCCTTTTTTATAATAACCACTTGAACCCTAGCGTCCATATTCTGAGAACTTTAGCCAAAAATAGCAGATAACAACGCTCACAGCGCGAGGCGTTGTGAGCTTGTAGATCGGCTATTTTCAGGGAAAAAGGGGAAAAAGAGCAGACTAAGTACATAGTGAAAGGTCAAGTTTATTAAGTATTGACGATTCAAGTGGTTAAATATCTGAAAACACCAATTTACATGAATCCAAAATACACAGATGATTGTGCTGTCAAACAATGAAACTATATGGAATCTATGAAAAGGTTGTGGGGGTCCCTGCTTCATCTCTCTCTCAACTAAGGGGTCCTTGGCCTGAAAACGTAGAAGACCCCTGGGTTAGATTAAAGGTGCACACAGTAACTTTCATGTATTCAGAGATTCAAAACCAGATCTTGTGCTGATCTTTAAAGTGATTGGCAGCCGATACTCTGGTGTGATTAAACTAACACCCAAACACACCTTGGCACCGTGCCCAGATTACCACACCCATAATAGCAACATGGGCATTGGTCACACCTCCATGTCTTCATTTAATTAATAAGACCTGCCGTTAATTAAGACCAAAACAGGGCCCTGTGTGTCAGAGCAGTTCCTGATGTAGTCTGACAGATGAGATTACATTCTGATTTACATACTGTACACAGAAACAGAATGCATGTTAATAGCAGATATAAATGATGGCATACTGAGGAAGATTAAATGAATGAATCAGAAGATTATTATGGAGTAGTTTCTGAGTAGTGTGGAGGTGAACGTGTTTTGCATACGTTCAAAATATTGCAGTTGATATGATTTTGAATAATAATTATAATAATATAAGGGTAATAATAATTATAATTTGTTATTAGAATGCTGAATCATTATAGTTATTATTTTATTATAATTGAGTTAATTAATTTAACTGATTCTGTTATTGCACTTGGACCACTGTTTCCCTCTACACCACATTTCTCTGTTAAAAATAGCAGATCTACAAGCTCACAGCGTGTGGCGTTACGATGCGTTTAGAGCTTGTAGAGCCAATTTTTTTGGTTAATGTTCCCCCCTGAATGTGGACGTTGGGGTTCAGGTGTTTAAATGTCACAGTGAATTGTAGCTATATCCTACATTGCTTGACGTTTTAAAGTCTAATGTTTTCTTAAAGGACAACTTTAGTTTTTTACAACAAGGGTTCATATTTTAGATTGTAATTAAAGAATACATTTCAGGCCTGAAATTGAAGGCCCGGCCCTAACTGGGCTGACCGGCCCGGCCCGACTAATTAACATACATTTTAGGCTCTAACTGGCCTGTTAACGCCTGGTGGGTGCAACCGCGGTTTTCCCGGTGAACCTGAGCACAGCGGTGGGGCACGGTAGTTTGGGGATCACACACCACTGACTATTGCAGATGATGGAGAGGTTATATATATAGCTTCATGTAATGAGAGGCACTCTTGCCAATTTCGTAAGAGACTCGTCGCCAATTGCAAGATATTTAAAAGTTATTTGGGGCCATGATGATAACCTCTTCTTCCCACTACTAACTAGACTAAGGATTTATATTGTCTGTGTTATTGTTTACAACCACAATTATTCACGTGTGGAAAGATTGCAGTTCCACTAGTTTTACTAGTAGGCTATAGTGTAGGCTTAGAAGCCTTTTCAGAAGTTAATTTAATGTTTTCCATTTAATGACTTCCTTTATCCTCATCTAATCTTGCGCTAATGCACACAACTGTTTTCACCAGGTTTTAAGGTCTTATTTTAGTTGTTTCTCATAAGCTCGCGACCCTCCTTGCCCATTGCCCCCCACTGTTGCGCTCAGGTTCACCGGGAAAACCGCGGTCGCCGGGTGGGTATGGTCGGATTAGGAAACAATTCTACTCTATCATAGTGGAACTCTACTCTATCATTGTGGTACTATTCTATAACAGTGACTGACAGTCAGGGCTCTATTTTCATTGTCTTAAAGGAGGACTTCACCACTTTTCAACCTGTCTTCGTAATAGGTCATCACTAATGTTCATGCTAAAATAGCACAATTTGTACCAGCTCTTTTGCCTTAACTTAAGACTTGGAGGTGTAGCAAATGCTGTTTGGCTGTTCTGAGTGGCCAAACAGCATTTGTCAGGCATCCAGGTCTTAAGTTAAGGCATAGAAGCTACTTAAGACAATCAAAATAGAGCCCTAAGTCTCATATCAATGAGCAGCTCCAGTCATGTTGCTGCTGGTAAACTGAGAAACAGGTTGGGAAGTTTAACCACTCTCATTACTTTATATTTATATTTAACATTTTTTTTCATATTTTTTTTTGACTGAGTCAAAATCAATCTTCTGTGTTTACAGTTGGTTTTTGTCACATTCCTAAGACAAAGATTTGAATCGAGTAAATTTACCCCCATTGATTCCGGATGGGGACCCGTTTCGAAACGGGTCCCCATCCGGAACGAATGGGGGTAAATTTATTGTTATCACATTTTTCACACAGTAATCAATAGAAAAAAAGTCATTTTGGGGCTGAACTACTCCTTTAAAGGGATCCCTGGCTAAATTATGACAAATATGCCTTAATACATTATAATTGTCCTCTATAAATACAATGTAAAATTAAAAACACCTTAAATATTGTATTTCTTCTAGAAATAGCTAATCTTTCACTCAAGAGGGGAAATGCCTGTCGCAAGTTGATGATGTCATAAATCCATGTATGAGCTATCCCTATAGAATTTATGGCATGCATGTGAAAATAAAAACAAACTTTAATTCATATGGTTAATATGAGCATCAAATCAATATTTCAAATGTTTGTGTGTTGTTGTTTTGTGCCATAAATTCCATAGGGATAGACCACACATGGTTTTATGACATCATCAACTTGTGACGGGCATTTCCCCTATTGACTGAAAGATTGGCTATTTCTAGAAGAAATACAATATTTAAGGTGTTTTTAATTTTACATTGTAGTTATAGAGGACAATTATAATGTATTAAGTCATATTTGTCGTATTAGCGAGGGATCCTTTTAACATACTGTATACATAAACAGAATGCATGTTAACATCATACACTGTATTAACGATGGCATACTGAGGAAGATTACATTAATGAATCAGAAGATTATTATGGAGAATAAACTTAATTCCTGACTCCTGAGTAGTGTGGAGGTGAACATTTTGTGCATACATTAAAAATATGACAATTTAATGTCTCAAGGTTGGTTAATAATAAATGCCATGGACTTTGATTCAAGAACTACTGAACCCCTTTCTTGTACCATAAACCAACCTGTCATAGCAAGCAGAAAAACAAACAAACAAACAAACAAACAAACAAACAAACAAACAAACAAAACACTCTTAATGTATACTAGCGTAGAATTGTATCTCTAAGCTGACGTTTAGTCATTAAATTGCAATATTGAAAAGAATGCTGAATCATCATGATTTATAAGGCAAGATATTAAATTGTATAATAATTGAGATAGTTGTTATTTTATCCCATTCTATTATTGATTTCCATATTACAGGTTCCAATTAAAACATTATTAATAATCTTTCTGTTTGTGAAGTATCAGTTTTCTAATTATTCCAACCATGTGTTTTCTCTTTTCATGAATAATGAACGTGAACTAGACCGTAAGTATCAAATCAATCCTTCATGTAGATCCAATGTTTTACATCAAGTTTTCACCATAGCAGAATACAAACTGAAGGATTCTAAACCAATGAAACCCTCTATACTTAAAGGGATATTCTACCACTTTTTCGAGTCACGTGTTCAAATACTGGATTCTGATTGGCTAAATTCCGGAGGTTATGAGAGGACCACTGCCGCAAAGTTGTGTGTCCGAGATCAATGCGCCTCAGTGTACATCCGGGGACTTTCCCCCAACCAACAAATGAAGGTCGCAGCGGTCCTATGTTTACTAACGTGCGTACTATCGTCGCCGATTTATTTGGATCCAATGCAATCCGCCAACTTTAAAGCCCCTTTTCTCTGAACCTATACCTTTCTGGAAGCGAACAGCCTCTATTTACGGCCGGAACGGTCCTTCTAACTGACGTTAGCTTAGCTGTATGCTAGACATCTTTCTCTGCATGGAGTTGGCGTCATCTGGTGGTGAGTAGAAGATGTTGTTTGTGGAACTATTTGCTGTCGTCGCGGAAGTTTTATAGGCAATAATGATTGTAACTTAAGATCCTTGCAAGTTACAACTATGTGTTTTCTTTCATGTATACGGGAAAAAGTGGTAGAAAAGCTATTTACCACTCGGGGTCGGACATTATGCTCTCATAATGTCCTGAGTGCGGGTGTTATCGGACTCGGCTGCGCCTCGTCCGATAACACCCGCACTCAGGACATTATGAGAGCATAATGTCCTCTCACTCGGGGTAAATTGCTTACTTTCACATTCAAAAAAACTTTAGGTCATTTTATTATCTAATCAGGCTTTTATGAACACCCTGAACAGTTTATTTTTTATTTTTTATTTGCTTAATTCAGTATTTGGATATTTGATTCAAATGTTACGAGGCCCTCGGCGTCTCCCCATACACACACATTGTAACTTCAAACTCCATTTTAACCATGAAAAAATATAAATAAATGTAAAAAGTTATAAAAAAAAAAAAAAAAAGGCCTGCGGTATAGGAGGCTAGTATAAGTCAACAGGGGAAAAAAAGTGTTTTTAATTAATCTATCATGGTTAAAATGGAGTTTGGAGTTACAATGTGTGTGTATGGGGAGAGGCCCTGGGCCTGGAGGGCCTGATAACATTTACATCAAATATCTAAATATTGAACGAAGCAAATTAAAAACTATTCAGGGTGTTCCCAAAAGCCGATACAATTACCAAAAGTTTTTTTGAAAGTGAAATATCCCTTTAATGAAAGAGATCTGAGTTAACTCTGTAATTGGACCCCTTTCTCCCTCTATACAAATCTCTTAGTAAAAAAAAAAAAAAGCCAAACTACAAAATCACAGCTTATTGCGGTGCAACGTGTTGTGAGCTTGTATATTGGCTATTTTTTGGCAAAAAAAAAAAAAAAAACTACAAGCTCACAGCTTAATGTGTTGCAATGCTTTGTGAGCTTGTATATTGGCTATTTTTGCAAATTTGGAGTGACATATAGTAGTATGATGAGGTAAGGATTAATGTACAAAAACAATCCAGGGATGCTAGGTTTCTGCCTGACAGTGACAATATGTATAATTATGTAATCATGTTTATCTCTTCATGTATGAATTACTCTGTGCTTTGGTAATGGCTAATGAGTGTTTAATGTAATTTAAGTCTTCATTCTTTTTCCATATCACTGATTGTTGATATTTATGATTTGATTCGAGACATTTTGATCATACGATTTACAGGTTAGATTAAAGGTGCACGCTGTAACTTTCATGTATTCAGAGATTCAAACCCAGGTACTCTGAGCAAGTGCTGGCATTTTTTTTAAATAACACTGCATCTTGTGTGATCTTTAAAGTGAATGGCAGCCGATATTTGATTAAAGTAATGCCCAAACACACCCGTGACTAATTCAGGGACAGTTTACTGTCAGGCCCGGATTTATATGACATGAGGCCCCTGGGCAAGGGGAAATAAAGAGGCCCTCGTGCGCGTGCGAAAATTCCACCTCCGGTCCACCTGACCACACCGTGACCTCACCTCCGGACCGGCCCGTGCATAATCTGACTGTGTATCCTCATTGGCTCATTGCAAGGGTCTAAAGTGGATACAGAAGTGGGGTGTGTGTGCATGTGTGTAGCCTATGTGTGTGGAAAGTACCGGATCCATAGAGTGGGCGGGCTTTAAGGCTCGAACACACTGCCCGAATCTTTGAGCCGATTGTGCTGTCGCTGACCATTTTTGGCGCTCGCCGACAAAAACGGTGATCTGACTCGAGATCGGGCTTTGCTCGCTGATCGTTTTGCTCGCTGTGTATGAAAGACTCTGCGAGCAAATCCGTGCACGATTCCAGCCCTTGCCGACAGCTTACCGAGCGTTTCTATATCTATAGCAGCTCTGTCCAATGTTCCCTCTAATTTTTCATTGGTCTGAGCAAACACTCCAACCTTCTGAGCACAACTTGAGCACTGCTGAGCAACAAGTGCACAAGTGTATACCGCGTCACAGTGCGTCAAGTCATGTCAAGTTATGGCTTATTCAAATCTAATTACAGAATAAGTAATAGAGGTTCGACTACTTTTAATAGGCTGTAGGCTACTATATGACAGTTAAATTCAAAAAGAGGAGGGAAAAAAGGTTTTATATCGATTATTATTCAGTATTAGGCCTACAGACTGACTTTCCCCCTTGGGATAATGAAGGTATCTATCTATCTTGGTATATACAAAGGTTGTGTGAATACAATGGGCCTAAAAAAATATGAGCCAACAAAATAACAATACATTGACATATTGATATTGACACATCTAAAGAAGGTTAGCCATTCCTATGAAGTGGCATTATTATGAATAAAATACAGTCCAAGAGCATACAGTATGTAGCCTACTGTATGTGCCAAGGTGCCAATTTAAGCATGCATGCATATGATATGAACATTTGGTATAGGCCTACCATTTTCACACTCAATTAAATTAACACTGGCTTTTGTAGATTGGTGTCCCAAAGATTAAAATCATATCAAATAATGCCCTATAGGCATTAGGCAGCTAGGCTAATTTCTCTCAAATTGGGGGTCCTTGAGAAGGAAACAGCAGATAATCACTGGGTTAAACTGTAGATTTTTGCAGAATATAATTAATTCACAGCAAATGCAGATTGTGTAGAATTATTAATTCACAGAAAATGCAATAACATAATGGAAACTGGACCTGGTTTGAATAGCCAATATTTTGTGCTAAAATGTATATTGAATAACATTAATGTAAACATAGCTATGGCCTTACAGATTGGTGGAATATAGCGAAAAGATTCTCTCTCTCCTTCATTGTGGGACAGTGAAGCAGCAGTGGTTCTCAAACGTTTTCATGTCAAGGACCTACAACTTGACAAGCCCACAGACCCTCATTTGAAAAGCTATCCCAGGGACCCCCATAAGATAATATTTGTATGGCTTTAGCAGTGATTCCCTTCCATTTTAATGTCAAGGACCCCCTGTTTGACATGCATTAGGCTATGGATTAGGCTATTTCTTTCTCTGAGACCCCAATTTATATTTTTATAAAATCAATGTTGATTTAACTCTGAGAGTGTGGTTCCATGTGTACACCTTGAGTTACATAAGGGTCCATTTGGTTGCCCAGCTCCAGAGAAACATCGCAGTTTGTAGTTCATACCTGGAAGCTGGAGAAGTGTGCATGTAGGCCTAATCTCTGCTGTGCACAGGGGAACGTCTTTATGAAACTGCACATTATATCCATTCATGGAGTCCTTTACAGAGCTTCTGGATACGCAACGCAAACTCGCAAAGCACATGCGTTTGTTTTGTTTTGCCACGCTGTTGCGTGGCTAAAACTTGAAGCCGGGCTAACGTTAATGCACCGCACGCATAGAGTTACAGAGAGTTTTATGACGGCAGTAAAACAATAAAGTAGTCTCTGTTTAGCGCGTGTGTGTGTGTGTGTGTGTGTGTGTGTGTGTGTGTGTGTGTGTGTGTGTGTGTGTGTGTGTGTGTGTGTGAATCGTGAGAGAGAGAGAGAGAGAGGTGGACGACTGGGCGAGGCGAGAGTCGAGAGCGAGGGAGAGAGATTTTGGCACCGAAAGACAGAGAGAGAGAGAGAGAGAGAGAGAGAGAGAGAGAGAGAGAGAGAGAGAGAGAGATAGCGCTGTCTATGTTAAGCATATGCAGGCAGACAGAGAATGAGTAGGCTTACCCACAAAATAATCAACTAGTACGTTTCACAAATCTATCGGTGCTAAAGTGCTGTGCGCGACAAAGATGTCTTGTGCGCGACACACTCCTGAGTTGTGCGCGGGCGCGCATGCGCGCAGCTTAGAGGGAACATTGGCTCTGTCACTCAATTATTAATTAATATTGGATAACCGGGATGAAATGTGTAACTTACAGCGGTGTCCACTTAAAGGCAAGCCATCAGCACACTGATCAGCATGCCTTGCGCTGGATGCCGTGCTAAAAAGTTAAACCTCTCATATAGCTCCATCGCGCATATTTTCACTGTAGGCTACAGTCTGTACGGTGGGGGTCCATTTCTCTCTTTTTCTCTCGTTCTCTCTGCCTCGCGGCGCTGTCTCTATCTGTGTGTGTGTGTGTGTGTGTGTGTGTGTGTGTGTGTGTGTGTGTGCGTGGCACGCACGCACGCGCCTGAATGTGCGTGCATTCCGAATCCTGCCTTCCTCCTCCCGTCTGCCTGTCTGTTGTGTTGTGAGAGAAGTTGAACTCATTCATTCATAAAATAAAAAATGCTTACAGTAGCCTACAAGTTTGAAGTAGCATAGGCTTAGTTGACAACTGTGTTTACTGCTGCTATTGCATATTTAAGTTCATTTATTATTAGAGCGTCCTCCTCTCGTTCAGCGCAACGCAGCGAATCACCGATTCATAAAAACAAAAGGAAAAGAGACGAACGGACATTCTGTAGGCTTGAATCCATTTCTGTGATCTAAGAAAACTGAGAATAGCCTACCAGGCAATATGAATAATTTGACATTATGGAAGATGCGGTTGGCTGTTGCGTTTGGTTCTGTAAATTGGATGATATAATTAATGTGGTTGGATAATGGTTGATGAATTTTGCAGGCGGATTTGGATGATGCTCAGAGCCTATCGCGCACCTAGTGTGGTTGTGTGTGTGTGCGGGCGTGCGTGCGTGCGTGTGTGCGTGCATGCAGCGAGAGGGGAAAATCATTAGTTCCCGCTCTCGTGCACAATTAGAATTAAAAACAAATGTAATATTGGCTATGTATCGGGGATGCATCCTGGTGAAATATCTGGCAGTGTGTGATCCCTTGTCGGTGATCTGTCGGTGATCAATCTTAGTTGTCGGCGAAAACCACAACGAGACGATTTCAAGAAAGTCAATCGTTCAGTGTGAAATACTCTAATGATCTGATGCCTCGCCGACCACGCAAAATTGTACAGTGTATTCGAGCCCTTAGACTGCACTAAGCTTTCAGAGCCAGCTACATGCAGTGTGGCAGCAGAGCAGAAGCTGTTATTGTTATTACCATAATAAAACAAAATGTACTGTAACCAAACACAAATATCACTTTATTTGGATTGCAATACTTTAAAATTTCATCATAAAAAAGAAATATAAAAAAATCACCACACCCATAATAGCAACATGGGCATTGGTCACACCTCCACGTCTTCATTTAAGTAATAATGGGGCCCTGTGTCAGAGCAGTTCCCAATGTAGTCTGACAGATGTGATCATATTCCAATCATCACAATCCCCACCCTATTGGTTTACATCATTATTCCATTAACATGAGCTCTTCCTTAACATAGCCTACTGTACACAGAAACAGAATGCATGTTAATAGCAGATATACATGATGGCATACTAAGGAAGATTAAATGAACGAATCAGAAGATTATTATGGAGTAGTTTCGGAGTAGTTTGGAGGTGAACGTGTTTTGCATACATTCAAAATATTGCAGTTGATATGAAAAGCAAATCATTTTGACACCAGACAAAAGATTCATTAAACGGAACAATTCTTCTACAATGAAATTGATCATTTTACTATAAACCAATCTGTTAAAGGTGAAAACGCTTCACTCTTATTAATGTTTACTATAGTGTAGAATTGCATCTCTAAGCTGACGAATGTTGTTATTAGAATGCTGAATCATTATAGCTATGAGTTTGTATAATAATTAGAGTTAATTCATTGAAACCATTCTGTTATTGCATTCCATGTTTCATGTTGCTTAACAATTAGCAAATTATCAGTAATCTTTCTGTTTGTGAATTATGAGTTTTCTAACCATTCCAACCATGTGTTTTGTCTTTTCATGAATGATGAATGTGAACGTGAACTAGTTCAATGTGAGTATCAGATTTACATCAAGTTTTCACCCTAGCAGAATACAAGCTGAAGGAGTCTTAACCAATTAAACCCTCTACAGACCTGAGTTTACTCTGTACTTGGACCACTGTTTCCCACTACACCACATTTCTCTGTTAAAAATAGCAGATCTACAAGCTCACAGTGGTGTTTTAACGCTTTTAGAGCTGACTTTTTTGGTTAATGTTCCCCCCTGAATGTGGATGTTGGGGTTCGGGTGTTAAATGTCACAGTGAATTGTAGCTATATCCTACATTGCTTGACGTTTTAAAGTCTAATGTTTTCTTAAGAGTTATTTTTATTTTTTTAATTATCATACATAACCCCAAATAATTACATGAAATGTAAAATACTCAAAAGGTTCTTGACAATTGTACACTCATAGTGATACTACTCTATAACAATGAGTGACAGTCAGGTCCCTAAAATGCAGCTCTTAATCCCAGCTCATATTCCTTAATTAAGTGATAACATCATCATCTTATGCAAGGACACAACAGATTGATCATTATGATTAATGAAGCAAGCTATTAGTTTGTATAATAATTTAGATAGTCAATTATTTTAAACTATTATCACATTCCATATTTCAGGTTCCTTAACAATTTGCAGATTATTAGTAATCTTTCTGTTTTGTGAAGTATCAGTTTTCTAATTATTCCAACCATGTGTTTTCTCTTTTTCATGAATGATGAACGTGAACTAGTGGGTAAGTATCAAATCAATCCTTCATGTAGATCCAATGTTTTACATCAAGTTTTCACCATAGCAGAATAAAAACTGAAGGATTCTAAAACAATGAAACCCTCTATACTTAATGAAACAGATCTGAGTTAACTCTGTACCAGTAATTGGACCCCTTTCTCCCTCCCAAATTTCTTTGTAAAAAATAAAAAAGCCAAACTACAAGCTTATGGCTTATTGTTGCGGTGCAACGCATTGTGAGCTTGTATATTGGCTATTTTTCTAAATTTGGAGTGACATTGTAGAATGATGAAGTAAGGCATTAATGTACTAAAAACAAAACAAATCCTTAGATACAAGGTTTCTGCATGACAGCGACAATATGTATAATTATGTAATCATGTTTATCTCATCATGTATAAATTACACTGATCTTTCTGATTTGATTCGAGGAATTTTGATCATACAATTTACAGGTTAGATTAAAGTTGCACACTGTAACTTTCATGTATTCAGAGATTCAAACCCAGGTACTCTGAGCAGTGTTTTTTTTTTTTTTTAAATAACACTGCATCTCGTTTGACGCCCAAAGGCCCAAACACACCCATGACTAATTCAGGGCCGTTTTACTGTGTAGCGCCTTGGCACAGTGCCCAAATTACCGCATCCATAATTGCAGCATGTGCATTGGTCACGCCTCCACATCTTAATTTAAGTAATAAGACCTGCTGTTAATTAAGACCAAAACAGGGCCCTGTGTGTCAGAGCAGTTCCTGATGTAGTCTGACAATGTGATTACATTCCAATCATCACAATCCACCCTATTGGTTTACATAATTATTCCATTAACATGAGATCTCACTTAACATACTGTACAAAGAAACAGAATGCATGTTAATAGCAGATATAAATGATGGCATACTGAGGAAGATTAAATGAACGAATCAGAATTATTATGGAGTAGTTTCTGAGTAGTGTGGAGGTAAACGTGTATTGCATACATTCAACATATTGCAGTTGATATGAAAAGCAAATCATCTTGACATCAGACAAAAGATTCATTAAACTTCTACCATGAAATTAATCATTTGTCTATAAAGCAATCTGTTATAGGTGAAAACGCTTCACTCTTGATGTACAGTATACTATAGTGCAGAATGGTATCTAAGCTGACGTTTAGTCACTTTTCAAATGTAAAAGAGCTATTATTTTGTATAATAATTGAGTTAGTATTAGTTTTCTAACTATTCCAACCATGTGGTTTCTCTTTTCATGAATGATGACTGTGAACATGACCTAGGGGGTAAGTATCAAATCAATATTACTCAAATCAATTTTTACATCTTTGGTTGTTTCCAAAAGAACAGATCTGTAAGCTCTAGACGCGCCATGACACGGTGGATTAATAGCTTGTATCTCAGATTGTTTGGATAGGCAACACACACGTGTTATGCGTCGTAACAAGCCACATGTATTTGGTTTTGAGAGGCTTATTGATGTAGGCTTTAACAATAAACCTACAGTATTATATAGGTTGTCAGTTGTCAGAACTTGTCATTTTGTTGTTGTGATATAGTAGCTCTGTTTTGGACAAAGATGGATAATGATGAAAAAGGTTCACTTTGCGAACGGGACATTGGACATACTACCGTACATATGTGTTACTTCAGCCAACATGAGTACATTGTCGTGCCTTTCCTGAAACTGGCTAATTTGACAAGGGGATGTCCATCTATGGTGCATAGAACATCGCGCTTGATTTGATTTAGTCCCAAACAGATTCTGGCTGTGTGTGAGCCTGTGTGTGCCTACAGCTCAGCTCAGCTATTCTGAAGAAAACCTGGATACTTGACATTCAGAAAATGGGTATGATCAAAATAAGAACATTATAATGGTGCAGAGATGCGCGGGCTGACCCGTTGACCACGCACCCCGCAATGCGGGCGGGGCGGTCAAGATTTCAAACTCAATTGGCGGTCGGCGGGGCTTGCGCCACTTTCAAGTGCAAAAAATAAATAAGAATAATCACCTGCTCTTATTTGCCTTTTATTCTTAATAGGCCTATAAGAATAAGAATACAACGGTTTGAATAGGCCTACACTTGAACTGAGCGTGAGCGAGCAAGTTTTAAAATGCGCCAGAGAGGCTTCTTGGAGCAAGGTTTTCTCCTCCTCCTGCTCCTCCTGCGCCTCGCAGACAAGCTCGCTGACAGTCAGACACACAACGTGGGCAGAGCAGAATGCACAAACAATTAGCAGCGCGTGTCCTGATCAGGATTTCACTTAAATGTCTCTGTCATCCACACAAGTCTGTTCTTAAATAGCCTTGTGTTATATCACCAGCCAGTCAACGGATAGGCTACGATTTGAAACACCACTTTCGCAAGTGAGACGGATTTGAACTGAATGAACCACACTCACCTTGAGTCGCGACTCGCCCCCATCTCTCGTCTCGAATCTGGAGATTAATCAATAACCAACAGGATTTAATATTGTCCGTCTTTTGCTGTCTGTTTGTAGTGCGAGGCGCTGTATAAATATGATTGACATATGAAACGGCATTCATGCTCCGACGATGCACCCAATTTAGAGAGAATTAATTAACGTGTCTTTGCTATCAAATAATAGTAAAGAACCCCATTTTGAACAACATGTTTGTTTATTTAGCCTATGACAATATTGTGCTACTGTAGACCTTTCTGTAAAACGACTTTGGGTACTTAGAATAGGAGTATATAAAGATGAGCTATTGTGGTGATGATTATCGTCTTTTTTTAAACTGAGGGCCAACGATATTGATTTGTATATTGTTCTGCGGGGCAGATTGTTAAGCAACCAGTGTATCAAATATAACTCTGATAGTGAAGAGATGTGATATTATGAAGCTGAAGAAGGGTTATTCATTGTCTTGCCTTCTAACAAGTAGTAGTACTGTAGTTCATTTCATGAATTGTGGTGTCCGGGTTGGACGCCACGATTGTCTTACATTTTAACGTGGTCACGTGCGTTTCCATAGTCCACCATGGTGCATGGATCGTGCATGACGCGTGTGCGTGCCGTTTCGCGAACACAAAAAAGCATGTTAATCTGAGCTACCGTTAGCCTCAGCAGTGTTTACAATGTAAGCAAACAGAAACAGAAACGGTACAGAGAAACAGCTTGCTACGCCCCAAAAATGAAGATCAGGTTCCTGTTTCCGGTCTAAACAGGAAGCACTTCCTTCTGGGTGCTTAGGAACCACAGAGCGGCGATCCGATTTTGGATTATTTTTATAAATTAAATGAAATTCTCGGTTTCTCAGGCTGGCGCAGTAAATTTGTTTTATACTGACATTAATTAACTTATCCACATGTTTTATACTATGTTTTATATCATTCATTATCATTCACAATTTTCATTTATTGAATACATTTAATTTCATATTCTAAATTTTATAACAATAAAAACAAAACCACTTTCTGCATAAAATATCACTTTTCTAAACAAATGTGTTTCTTTTTCATGTAATAACATCCTGAACGTGCACAACAAGATGGTGAGTAAACCATATTCTCCTTCATGTGCTCTACTGGGTTTTCACACACATTTTTGCGGGGTGTATTTTGGGTGTAATTCTTTCAACAAGTTGTTTTGATATGCCTTCTGGTCATAACCCCACGCCCTACTCTTGTAATTAGTACCTCCACCCGGTAGAGAAATGTTTTCCTTATCTGCTATTTTGTCAATAAAACAAGGGAATACCTTTCAGTGAAAAGAAAAGAAAATAACTTCTTTAAGGCCCATTCACACTGGGTGCAATAAAGATAACAATAATTAACTGACGTCATGGTGTGATAGCACGGATAGTGATCCAAACGATATCGTTTACGTCTATCATTGTCTTTATCGTTGTGGTGTGGATGCTGACATCCACTTCAATTGAGAGCCATATTTTGTTTCCTTATATTTATAGTGCCCAGTGGGAAAAGGCCTTTATAGTTAATAATGCTGTAGTTTCCCTGTGAATCCATGACATAATGTTGATCACAAAGAATTGAGGAGACTTGAGGGGATGTTAAATCAAAAGATTTGCTTTATATAGTGTGGGGAGTTTTCCTCAGAGTATGGGAGTCCACAATGACTTTATCAAGGAAATGTTTATTAAATAGGCTACTTTATTATAAAAGTCCCATGCTTGAGGATAAAAAAGTGTAAAATAGCAATGTGGAATTTCTTTCTAGTTGTTGAAAAGAGGAGAAATATCTATTCATAAACACATGTTGAACTGTTTGGATACCTTTTTGGAGCCAGGCATCAAATACCCCATCATGTAGTAAACAGGATTATCATGAAGGGTGATTTACAGTGGCAGTGTCAGGATACTGAAATGTTTCCAAAGTCGTGTAAACCTTCTAAGCTTGGCCAGAACAACAGGAATCACATAGAATGTAGATTTTGAGGAAATAGGTGGGCAAGAAGAGAGTTGACAGTACACGGTCACCGTCTCCTAGTAATTCATTTTCAATGAGAGGCGGGTGGCTATTTCGGCCGCGTGTTTAGAGGCGGCGAGGCAAGCGGGCGCAGTCCCGTGAAATCCCTGCGAGCGTGCTTGTTTGTGCATGCGAACACGGGCGGCGAGAGAAGGTATTTCATCTTTGTGAAATACCGCGCTGTGTTTACTCACAGAGCGAGTGTGTTTGCGTCCGCCACTGATCCTAGCGGGAGCCCCTGCTGTAACCGCTGCTCATCTGAAGAGCCCTTAAGGGTGGGTTTAAGAGCTCTATTTTAGAGCAGGTGCACTGTCATCGGATTTCATTTTTATCCATTACATTTTTATTTATTCCATTTATGGTTTTACATAAATGATTACATTCATTAACTTTTTCTAAAAGGATCAGGATGAAGATAATCATATTACACCTGCCCACATCTTCAATCATAAGTCACCATACATATAGTAGATGATCTGTCCAATGGCTACCAACCAATACCTCACTACATATCATTGCAGTCGGGAAGAAACATCTTATCTCCATATTTCAACCTTTTTTTTCGTTAAAGAAGAAGAAAAAAAGCTGAATTGACAACTCCCCATTTTGCAGTGGCTGTTTTTGTTTGTTTGTTTGTTTGTTGTTTGTTTGTTTGATTCATTTGTGATACACCTCTCACACAGTTTGCCTCTTCTTCCATGACACTGTGTAAATTACCAGTACGGCATTGTGACTGTATCACAATAAACCATAAAAATGTTATATGATTTACCATGATAGATTCCAC
Source organism: Nannobrachium achirus (assembly GCF_963921795.1). Taxonomy (NCBI): domain Eukaryota; kingdom Metazoa; phylum Chordata; class Actinopteri; order Myctophiformes; family Myctophidae; genus Nannobrachium; species Nannobrachium achirus. Next base: position 2,527,220 of record NC_137815.1, read on the forward strand.
CTGCAACTCAACACAGACAATATTCAGCCTAATCCAACCCATCTCACTGCACCAGATATGCACCCTTCCCTGGTCCTGAAAATTCAAAAAATGTTACGCCCCCAGTAGGGTTGCCAACCGTCCCGTATTGGCCGGGACGCCCCGTATTCTGACTGAAAGAGGCGCGTCCCGTAAGCGACGTCGCTTGTCCCGGTAAAGGGACTATGCACATAAAATATATATTTTTCTGTGCGTGTGCCAGGCATCGTCTGCCTGCCTTTGTGTGTGTGCTGTATGTGAAGGGCTCTAGGTCCCTGGGGGTGCCTCGTCACGTACGTGCGTGCTGCGCGAGTCCTTGTGTAACATGAACTCAGCTGCTGTGCGTTGCTGAATGCGAGCCAGCGCGGGCCGGGCGACACAAAACTAAAGTTGCAACTAATATTTCTCTACCGAAAAAAGTAGCTGCATGTGAGATGAGGTTTGTTAGCCAAAGCTCGTTTTGCCCCAAAACTGTGGGATATTCTGAAAGAATTAGTCTCTTCTGCAGCAGGTGAGCTGTGTGTGTCTGTGTGTCTGTACTCTGTAGCCGACTCTGAATGTGGCAAAATGCTATAATACTATCTATTGGATGTTGAAGAGCTCCAAGCAGATTACTTGTTCCCCCTTTCTCTGTAGCAGTATATTGTTGACCAGTGGTTCCAAAACATTTTAGCCCAAGACCAAAAAGAGAAATGAAACATTTACCCAAACTAGTGAAAATAGCAGATCTACAAGCTCACAACACATCACTATGCACAGCTGTTGTGAGCTTGTAGATCGGCTATTTTCACTACTTCTTAAATATGTGTTTTCTAATTTATGGAATGTCTTAGATTTTCATTTTAGTTATTCATAAAATTCACTAAATCATGAAAACAAAATGTAGGAAACAAAAAATTAAAGGACCCATAAAAATAATTCTGTGACTCACAAATGGGACCCAGTGTTTGGGAACCAGTGTTGTAGACTATGTACAGTAGACCCTATGCCTCAATTGAAGCGTATCTTATAGTAAAATGCAAGCCATGGGTTTATTATAGGCTAGATATATCTGGTGTATGGTTGAAGCATTTAATTTCCTTATGATTATGATATGTATGCGATGTTACAGTAAGTGTAACCTGATGCAGATGTAAGACCTGTTGTGTTTGTAATGTAGTGTGTGTTATACTGTAGGTATAACTGTCTGAGTGTCTGTGACTGTACCGTAGGTATAACTCTCTGAGTGTCTATGACTGTGCCAAAATGCAGTTTACTATGCATTTCAGGCGTGTTGAGTCTGTTGACCCCCCTCAAAACACTTTTTTTTTTCGGCAGGTGAAGAAGGTGTACCTTATTTGAGTCTCTGGGAGTTGGCAACCCGCCCCCCACTTGCCACGCCACTGACTTGCTATATGCAACCAGTATTAGCAGTGCAATAGTTCAGTATCAAAGGGAAGATTATTATTATTATTGGCCGGGTTTCCCGACGTGATTGTTAGCCCATCGTAGCTCACACATGGTCGTAGAGAGTAGCCTAAGCCCCAAGCGGCATATTCCCGTGTTTACATGGGTTTGGGCAGAGCGAGTTATTTAGCCCCTACAACTACACCATCATTCAGATTTCACAAAGTGCTTAATAAAGTCTCACTCCTGTCTAAATACGGTATGGCATTCTATAATTAACCGTATCCTCTGTGTTCTTTGATAAGAAGCCTTTTTATCAGATCACTTTCTGTTTTCCCATGTGTTTCCTGGCGTTCCCCATGCGCACCAACCCCATTGAGATAAACAGACAGTGAGCAGATAAAAAGGCCTCTTATGAAATAACATGGAATATACGGGTAATTATAGAATGCCGTACCATATTTAGACAGGTGTGAGACTTTAAAGCACTTTCTTTGTGAAATGTGTATGATGGTGTAGTTGTGGGGGGCTAAATAAGTCTCTGCCCGAACCCATATAAACCCGGGAACATGACGCTCGGGGCTTGGTCTCTACGACCATGCATACAACAGTACACAACAGATGTGTACGCTTGGCTGTTGTTTACTATGAAAAGCTCCGCCGGCTGTCAGTCAGTCACGTCACGTCACGTCACGTCACGTCACGTCACGTCACGTCACACTTTTCGACTACTCATATCTCCGCCACTGTTGCCCCTATCCATGCCAAACTTTGCTCACACACTCCTTGGTTGCCAAACCACAACCTCCACATTATTCATTTCTCACATGGCCCTCTTCTAGCGCCACCATGAGGCCGATTCTTGCAAAACAAATTTTTGGACACTGCTCCAACACATTTTGCCCTAAAATCAAGCAAAGCGGTACACAGTGTGTCTACAGTCATGTCATCAACAGGGATCTGTCCCATTTAGCGCCACCACCAGGCCGATTTTTTCCAAACAAACAAAGTCTTTATTCATTTGATGTGTTCATATGATTTGAATCTCCATGTCTGCTCTTCTCCATGTACATTCTACATGTTAAATGTATTATCCAGTCAGTACAACATGATGTAGTGCTGCTGTTAATACACAGTTGAACTCTCTTTATGTAGTTAAAGCTAATGCTGAAAAATACCTCAGCAAAGAGACAGCAGAGCAGAAGACTGGAAGAAATAATTCAGTTCATGTGCTTGGTAAGTAGGATAACAAACATAAATGTACATTTATCAATGATCAATTATGAAAACACACACACACACACACACACACACACACACACACACACACACACACACACACACACACACACACACACACACAGAGATGTTCAAAGTGTTTTGTGCACAAATCTTGCATGATAGAAGCATGACATTTGGCACACAGTTAAAACATATGTGCCATATGGAACATTTTTGGCTATAGGGACATCGCAGATTTGTCTTGGGAAATTAATGGTAGCCAATCAAAGTTGGACTCTCATAGACTTTACTATGCAGTAAAATAATACAAAAAAGAAATATGCTTTAAATAGCATCTGAGGGGTCAAACTAGAGTTTTTTTCAGGATTCCGAATCCAATGCAAGCATTGCTTTGCACGAAAGATATTCCTTTCTGAAACGCGGCCTCCACAAAACTGTGAAAAGTGAGGACCATATTTTTCTGGGAGGCGTTTTTAGCCCAAGGAATGTTTTGATTGGCTCCCACAAGTTTCCCAAGACAAATCTGCGATGGCCCTATAGCCAAAAATGTTCCATATGGCATGTTCTAACTGTGTGCCAAATGTCATGCTTCTGTCATAAAGTGCACAATTCCATCAACGTACGGCCCGAAATGTCTGGACTAAAATGTTTGTGATTCTAAACACTTATGTTTTATATATTCTATAAAAGCGATACAACTGGATATGCAGGATCAGCAGGTCCTACTGACAGAAAAACACCAAGAACTGGAGAAAAAGAACAAACTACTGACAGAAAAAGACCAAGAGATGAAGAACGGTAACATACTACTGACAGAAAAGCACCAACAACTGAAGAAAAGTAATGAACTCCTGACAGAAAAAGGCCAAGAAGTGGATAAACAGAGACAACTACTGACAGAAAAAGACCAAGAGATGAAAAACAGTAATAAACTACTGGCAGAAAAAGCCCAAGAACTGAAAGAAAGAAATAAACAACTAAAAGACAAGGCCCAAGAATTGGATACATGTAATAAACTACTGTCAGAAAAAGACCAAGAATTGGATGAACATAAACAACTGCTGTCAGAAAAAGAACAAGAACTGGCGAAAAGTATTAAACTATTGGAAGAAAAACAGCAAGAACTGAAGAATAATAATAAACTACTGACAGAAAAGCACCATGAAGAACTGAAGAACAGTAATAAACTACTGACAGAAAAAGACAACCAACTGAAGGAAAGAAATAAACAACTAAAAGAAAAAGCTGAAGAGTTGGACATACATATTAAACTACTGACACAAAAAGACAGCAAACTGGAGGAAAGTTCTAAACAAATAACAGAAAAAGACCACCAGCTGATGGAAAGTATCAAACTACTGACAGAAAAAAAACAAGAACTGAAGAAAAGTAATAAACTACTGACAGAAACAGACATACAATTGGAGGACTGTAAACAAGTCATGTCAGAAAAAGACCAAGAACTGAAGGAAAGTATTAAACTACTGGCAGAAAAAGACCAACAACTGAATCAGAAAGACGAAGAGCTGAAGATGAGGAAAAAGGAAGGGGATGATGAAAACAAACAGCTTGGTGAGAATTGGATTATAAATATATATATATATATGTGTATTTGTGTCAGTGGTTCATTAAATAATGAATACTATATAATATAATAATGATATCTTTAACCTGTAATTGAGAAGAGCAGCCAAAAAAAAAAAAAAAAAAGGGGCAGTAACATAACATATATGTCCTAAAACATTTAAATACATAAGAAAAGAAAAATCATCGCTAGATAGATTTTTCAGTGGTTCATCACAACATAAACATTGTAAGTATATTCAACCTGTCATTGCAGCTCAGCAGATCTTTGATTTGAAGACACTGGGGACTGAATCAGACAAAAAGATTGGTCAGTAAGCTGCAATAATATTTCCTTATCTGTAACATTAAAACATTAGTAAATTGATGGACAGGGGTGGAAGTTTAAGTGTTTGGATCTGGCTTGAGGAAAAGGATTCAGAGGCCTGATATGTTCAAATTACTAAATGTGTTGTGTCGTGTAATGTAATGCAATGTAATCGATCACCCTGTGTCTGTGACTTGACAAGAAACAAGAGGAAGTAAAACTCCAGCACTAGAATATTACAGTGAAAAACACTGAAATACATACTGTAGAAGAGGATGATTCATTGAGGATGTTAAAATGTATCTGGTTCATCTAATCTTGTATATTGTACTTTCAGTTGATGAAAAAGAGGTACTACAGCAAGAGATGGAGAGAAAGAAACTGGACCTGGACCAGGCAGAGAAGCTCACACTCCAACTGAAGGAAAGAGATAAAGAACTGGAGAAGATCAACCTGACACTGACAGAGAGAGGCAAGATTTATTTTACAAACCTAGCTTATCACAAGGGGGAACTTCAGTTTTCAGCTTCACCCAGCTGAGTGGGTAACCTGTCTACTCGCCGGAAAACCTTGCCTAGATTTTTTTCCCGCCAACCTCATGCTGAGGTCTAGTATTCTTGTATTTGTTTTACTGAGGATAAGGTTAGATATAATTTAGGGTTAAGCATAGATTAACCGAGATTAGGAATAGGGTTAGGTTTTGGCACCATTTGTTAGGAGGTTAGGAATAAAGTTAGGTAGGTTAGGAATAAAGTTAGGTTTAACCGTTTAGGCATAGTTTGCAGAGGTTACGAAGAGACCGTTCTACTGTTCTGCCGGATAGACGCCAAAGACCAGTGTGTTTTCTGGTATTCGCTGAGTGCTGCCCACAGAGGAGTGCAGAAGGGGGAGCAAATAGGGGTTAGGCATCTTGCGGGCCTGGCCTGAATCGTACCTGCGACAACCAGGGGATCTGGTTCCCCAGGCGAGCTCACTAACCACTCAGCTATTGTAACTGCCCAAAATGAACCATGACATATTCATTATTATTTTTTATTTTTTTTACTCTGGAGGTAAATAGTGAGTTTACAGAAATCGCTCTTTTCGTTAACAATAGTCAAACAGTAGAAAAATGTAGGTTTCAATACTATATACTTTAGACAACTATAGAGTAGACAATCAAAGCATCAAATAAGTCCTAAGACAATGGCCAAATGGATGCAGGCCAAAGCCTGCTCAGAGTTCGCTCAACAAACAACTACATAACAGAAAGAATGGTCCAAACACAAAACAAACAGAATGAAAATAGGCTATAAAAACAGGGAAATGACAACTTAACCAAACAGCAGCCGTTCCGACGGGCTCAAATCATAAGTTGACAAAACACAAAGTTAAATAATCTGGTCAGCGGGGAGCTGCGGTGCTAACTCAACAAAGACATGTTCGAAGCTGGCTTTTATAGCCACAGGGCGGGGAGCAGCCAACTCCCTTCCGCTGCAGTCACTGATCGTCACAGCCCTCCAGCCAACGGTGGCGTCCCACCGTTGGGCCAGTCTCTGCCACACTCCCCACGTCACACTGTCTACTGGCGGATGGGTTGGTTCCCTGCTCCAACTCATCCTCCACTCTCGACTGCATCAGGGAAATACAACATCACAGTGATGATAATAATAATAATAGACAGTAGAAATGCATAGTAATAGATAATAAGAATAACTAGAGATACTGTTCCTACGAAACAGTGTGGGCTCGCTTGTAAAAGAAAATCGTAATTAAATAAATTTTCGGTTACGTTTGAACATTAACCTTTTAAATGGAAACGGTCACTAATAAATGATCCTTGTAGATGAGTTTCTGTAAGACATAATACATCTGCTAAACATAGCTCATGATGATATCTTATATTATCGATATGAGGTGCTAGTCCTTCTGTGTTATGATGGATTATGGTTAGTGTGTCATGACCGTTGAGAGTTTGTGTCCTCTGAGCAATTGGCATTATGTTTTCAAAGCTAACTTGTGTCATCTTATTAAGGGCTTTAGTGACTTCAGGATTTGAGTGGATTGTATTCTCATCCATATCAATTATATGTAATCCACTGAGAGAGCTAACTCTACTGAGAGCTACGTAAGCCATACCAGGTTCAAAGATATTCTTTAGTGATATTACTGCAGTTGAGGTTGTCATGCCCTGAACCTTGTGTATTGTACATGCAAAGTGTATTGTACATGCAAATATGCGGCGGAACTCACTCTATAAATAATGAGGATAACATAGTGTTCTCGCCTTCGGCGAGCCCACAATTAATGAAATGCTCTAATGGTAATGTATGTTGCTGGTTGTGCTTGTTTCCTTGTCATGTTTGTCTGGGAGGGACAATTGTTCACAATTCAAGTTTCTATTGATTCTGGGAGTTTCAGAGGTCTTTCTCTATCTTCATGTCATATCGACATATTAGGAATATGTGGCAAAAATATACGGCAGAACTCATTATATATTTCCCCCCAAAGGTGACGTATTGAAGCTCAACCAATACCCCAGCTAACACCACTCCCAGATTTTCCACACCTCAATTACACCTCATTGGCTAAGGGCCCTGCCTTTATACTGTCTGCGACGGAACTCAAATACAATCATGCCATCTCATTGGCTAGTGGCTCTCCCTTTCTACTGTCTGCGGCAGAAATATGCGGCGGAAATATGCGGCGGAACTCACTCTATAAATAATGAGGATAGCATAGCCACCTCATTGGCTAGTGGAGGATAACATAGCACCCTCATTGACTAGTGGCTCTGTCTTTCTACTGTCTGCGGCAGAAAATGCCAACTGTCTGCAGCGGAAATATGCGGCGGAACTCACTCTATAAATAATGAGGATAACATAGTAGTCTCGCCTACGGCGAGCCCACAATAAAGGCAGTCACAGCTATACTAGAAGAGCATAGAAAGAGACAACAACGTAGAAGAGAAAGATCAACTATTGATAGAGAGAGACAAGAAAGTAGAAGAGAAAGATCAACTATTGATAGAGAGAGACAAGAAAGTAGAAGAGAATACTATTATCGGAAGGAATAAACAAGATGCCAAGCTAGTGGAGCAGAAAGATGTAACGTTGAGGAAGAGGAAGGAGTTGGATGATGTCATCAGTGATGAAAGTCATGTTGGCAAGATACTCATAATGACCTCTGACCCTACAATATAATGTGAACCAAGAGTTACTCATTTACATGTTAGTTTGATGGTAAAGGTATGGTAAGTGATTTCATTTAATTCAAATAATGACAAAATGGTTCTATGTTCTGATAGTACTAGTTACTATAGAGTGTTTGGTCCATATTTGGACTTATCCCCTGTGAGGAGAAAAAAGCAGTTTCAGTTGCTCCACCAAAACTGTTGGGTGACAAGTTTTCCTCCAAACAGGATAGAGTGGGGCCTTCCTCCAATCATGGTCGAGTGGGGGCGGGCCTTATGCGTACCAAGGCCCGCCTCCACTTGATCATGATTGGAGGAAGGCCTCCACCTGTCACCTACATGAAAACTGAAGCTTAAGTGAAATCACTTGCCCTACCTTTAAAGGAGCACTTCTCACACTTTCAACCTTATCTTCATATAATTGGTCCTCATTATAAGATTGCACAATTTCTGTCTGCTCACTCTGTCTCATTGGTGACTGTGGACAGTTCAGAAACCATACCAGCGATATCATAGGTAGGCAGGATTAGCAATGTCAAACATAATGTCAAATGTTATATTATTGTTGTATTATCATTACAAGAACAGTGGCTTCTATTCCATCATGCAAACTTTACTGGATTAGAAAAGCTGTTTCCATTCCATTCCGTTGAAAATGGGTGAAGTCTCCTCTAACTGAGTAGTTGAGAAGGACAATTATTCTACCAAAACCCAGTTGGTCTGTATTGATGGTGTTTATCAGAAATGTAAATGATTTGTATCTTCAACCTGTCATTGCAGCTCAGCAGATATATGATCTGAAGACTGAAATAGAGAACCTGAGGATTGCATCAGAACAAAAGACTGGTCAGTAAGATGAAATATATGTCCTTGATTGGATGAAAATAAATACAAATTAAATCAGTTCTAGATATGTTTTTCAGTGGTTCTTCAAAACATAAATACTGTATATCTTCAACATGTCATTGCAGCTCAGCAGATCTTTGATTTGAAGACACAGGGGACTGAATCAGACAAAAAGACTGGTCAGTAAGCTGAAATAATATTTCCTTATCTGTGACATTATAACATTAGAAAGTTTATAACTAGTTGTATTGTCTCGTCTTATAGAGTGTGGGTTCATTAAATGTGTGCTTGTGTTATTAAACAGAAACGGAAGTTCAGATAGGAAGATTCCAAATGATGTGCTGTACTTAAAATAGTTGCAGTAGATGCAAGTCATAATCAAAGGGGATCAGGTCATTATGCAAGGATTAATCAATGCATTCATTATTATTATTTTTGTTCTTCTTCTAAACCTGGTCCATACCAGGTTTACAGGTATCAGCTGGCAAAAAATAGCCTGGAAACCAGACGAATTTGCCAGTGCAAAAACAAAAGAAATTGCCATTGGCAGATTCGGTCTGGCCCCTCTCGGTTGTAATTGGATTTGGCAGCCCCTAAATTGTAGGGCACCAATCAGGGCCCAGTATGCACATGTGGGACAGAAAAGATTCGTCCAGTCCACCAATCTGACAGAACTACATTTCTTCTGATAGATTAGCCAGTCCCTTGGAAATGCAGGTTCCAAACAGAGATCGCAGAGTGAGATCTATAGAGTGATGATGATGCATCTAATACATCTAAGTATTTCATTGTAGGTACTAAACCAAATAATATAGTTCAGACATTTAATACCCAAAGTTAAACAGTCGTACACACACAGAGCTTCAGGACAAAGTCTAAATTTCACCAATTTATTCTGGACTTAATAAACTCACTACCATTGACTACATTATTGATCATGATGATTCATCACATCTCTGATGATAAAATAGTCTGAAACCTTAATATAATTGTATATAGTATCATTTTTGTTGTAACATAATTATACTAGAAATGTTTAAACCATTCCTCTATTTTGTCTTCAAGGTTCTTCCACGACTAAGGACATTTTGAAGATAAATATTGAGGAAGCAGAGAAATGTCTGAAGACTGTGAGGACTGAGTTTGTTGAAAGAGTCTCAGTGCCCATCCTGAATTCGCTAATGGACAGACTTTTGACTAAGGAAATAATCAATGATGGAGAAATGGAATGGGTCAGAGTGAAATTAGATAAGTCAGAAAAAGCACGGGAAATTATTGACATGGTGCGGAAAAAGGGAAACGAGGCAAGTTCAGAAATGATTGACATCCTTCAACAGCTGGACCCTAGCCTTAGTGAACACCTGCATGAATGGTACAGAACCTACCAGGAGACAGAAGCCCAGGCCAAGAAGACAATTCAGAGGGACAGAGAGGATAGGAAACACATGGAGGAGCTTAAGGAATCTCTGAGGGAGAAAGAGGAAACCATCCAAGAGCTCAAGGGACAAATCAGTGAGATTAAGAACCAACAGGTTGAACTGGAGAAACAACTGAGGGAGGAGAGGGATGAAGGGAAGAAAAGCGAGCTGGAACAAGAGCTGGGGAGGGAGTCTGCGAGAAGAAATGAGTTGGAGAGAAAGCTGGAGAAGTTTAAAGAGGAGAGAGAGAATGAGAAGAGAGAGCTGGAGGAGAGACGCGGACAGGAAATGGAGATGAAAGAGATCTATGAAGGAGACGCCAGGGTGGAAGCAGAGAGACACCTGATGAAGATAATCCTGCCTCAGATCGTCAGCAACATCATGACCTCAAATGCAAAAATGGAGAGAGAGTTTGAGAGACAACTGGAGGAGAAGAACAGAGCGATGAAAGCATTGGAGGAAGAACACACACCTTGTGCAGTGTTGAAGGAGGAGAACCTTAACTTACTGGAAAAGAGAGAAAACATACCAGCAGAAAGAGCATTTGAGATAGAAGGGAGAGGAGAGTCATGGTGGATGAGATGTTGTACCAATTTGTTCAGAAATTAACAACAAGATATCTACTTGGTAACATGACATGAGTATGTGTAAAACAGTGTTATTCATGGGTTTACTTATTTAACAACTCGGTACCTATTTTAACTGCCAGGTACAGTATGACTGCAACTGGCACGACTGGTCTTCAACCAGCCTAAGTTCTCACATGTCTCCCCCCTTCTCCGCAGCCTCCACTGGCTCCCGGTTGCGGCCCGCACTGAATACAAAACACTGATGCTGACCTTCAAAGCAGCCAAAGGTATGGCGCCTCCATACCTCCAAAACCTGATCAGCCCCTACAACCCCACCCGTTCACTTAGATCAGCCAACACAGGGATGCTGACAGAACCCTCGCTGAAGGCCCCAGGACAGAAATCCACTCGTCCGAGACAGTTTGCCCTCCTGGCCCCCAAGCTGTGGAATAAACTTCCTGTCGCACTTAGAACAACGGACTCACTCGCTAGCTTTCGCCGTGGACTGAAGACTCACCCTTTCAGACTCCACCTTGACCCATAGCACCACTCAATGACCATACATGAAGCTAGTCAACATTTTTGTTTTAGTTTTTCTCTTTACTGATTTTATTGTTTTAGATTGAAATTCATATGCATTTGTTATATTGTTGTTGATGTTCTGACATGTTATCTTGTTATTATAGTAATGTATTATCTGCTTATTGTAAGTCGCTTTGGATTAAACGCGTCTGCTAAATGCCTGTAAACTGTAAACTGTAAACTGCCAGGTATGAATTAATTAATCTGCTTTTTCTATTTGTGTGTGTGTGTATTTATACCTTATTCTCACTGGCATCAGGAACGCACCATGTGGCCAGGATGTAAACAAGAAACACATGACCAGGCGAGCGTTGTCTTTTCTTTCACCGGAGAATAATAATTGTATTCGTGATCATCTGTTCTTTAGTTAGGGTCCATAGAAAAAAACAAAAACAAGATAAATGGATTTTTCTAAATCTGATAACATGGAGCCGGGCGGACCGTAACATTTTTGGGATGAAGTCATTTCCGGTTTTATTCTGTGATTTGTAGTCCTGGGATTACTCACATGATGAGGAAGAGCGCCATCTAGGTTGAACCACTGAAAAGCAGTTTGACGACTCTAGTCGTCCTTGGTGGTGAACCGTTGGATTCTGAATGACATTGGCGGTGAATGTGTCAATCTCTGTAGAGTTAATCAGCACATATAATAGCTCTAATTAGCAACGCTCACCTAAATTCAATAGGGTGAGCTTAAAAACAATATTTCTCTAAATTTCAAAAGTCTAAATCATGATGATGATGACTGTGGTGTCCCCCAAGGATCTGTACTCGGACCCTCCCTATTCACCCTGTATAATGCTCCCCCTCGGCCGTGTCATCAGCAAGCATGGAATATCCCTCCATTGCTACGCTTATGACTCCCCCCTACAGTCCCATTGTCATCCCCGTCACCATCATCTTCACCTTCATCCACACTCACCATCTGCCTGGAGGAGATAAGAGGCGTGGATGAAACAAAACTTTTTGCAACTCCACAGCTCCAAACCAGAAGCCATTCTCATCTGCACCCCACACCAGGTTCAATCGGCCCCCATGAGTCATGACATGCATCACCTTCTCTGGCCAGGACTTAGCCCTTTCATCTGTTGTCACCAACCTGGGTGTTACAATGGACCCCAACCTCCACGATGAGGCCCACATCAAAAACCTTTGCAAAACATGCCTCTTCCACCTCTAGTCCACGCCTTCGTCTCATCCAGGCTGGACTACTGTAATGCACTTCTCGTCAGGATCCCAAGCAAGAGCCTTCAAAGGCTCCACATACATCCAGAACAGTGCGGCTAGGATCATGACGAGAGTGGCATAACTACAAGCGCATCACACCCATCCTCTGCTCACTGCACTGGCTTGGCTTCCCAAGTCCTCCCGGACAAAATGCAAGATCTCCCTGTTAACCCACCAATGCATCCACAATGCGGTAATGCCTCCTACTACCTGAAGGAACTGCCCGAGCCACAAACCTCCACTCGCAGCTTCCACTCTGGAAGTACTAACTGCCTACAAGTCCCACCCACCAAGCTCCGCAACCAAGCTTTCTGCTCAGCTGGCTCTCTGTTGTAGAGCCAAAGTCTGCCCGTGCTTTTAAGAGAGGACTAAAGACTTTCCTATTAACCCACGATTTGTGTAACCCATTTTCTTCACCCAATCCCAATTGCTAAGTGTAATCCTGGGTGATACACTCCCTCTGCCAACCTGAGGAGAGCAACGAATTGCGCTAATGCTTCCTTCAATGCACGAGGAGTCCAAGCCGCTGCTTATCACCTGAGTCTCCCTGGTGGGATGTAGTTTGTGAAAGGAACACGTTATCCTCACCAGTTTCTTTCCCCTCCATCAGGCGCCCCGGCTGGCCAGGGGGGAGGCAGTTTAGAGACCAGGATCACTGCATGTTTTTGTGAGGGTACCTATCCTAAGGGACACGGCGAGAGCATGCAAACTCCACACAGAAAGGCCCTTTTGCCAACCCCACCTAGGGCATGGGCACTGATGACGCAGAAGAGAGAACACACCCTCAGCGCCCACAAAGTCCCCAGCGGGAATCAAACCCAGGAACTTCTAGCTGTGCGACAGAGCTAGCTCTGAGGCGACAGCACTAAAGCCTCAAGACTTGTTTAACCCCTATAGGTTTTCTTTGCTTACCTTGCTTGTTTTTAACGCCTCTTTTTTAAGATTGTTTAATGTGTTTTTGTTTTTATTACGGTATGTACTGTGCAATAGGATAATAGAAGATAATATTGTAATGTGAAGTAATGTCATATTCCCTGAAAGAGAGGTGGACTCTGTGATTTGACAACAAACGTTTTGCCTACCTGTAAATTGTACAGAATATTGATGAAATGTCATTGGTTGACATGCAGCACCTGACTTTAAAATTGGAATATATGTCTTTAACACATAATAAATTAATCTACATGGACAGTTTGCCTCATGTTGCTTTGTTACTCTCTAAGCATGACTGTAGAAACAATTAATAATTCAGCAAGGACTACAGTATCCAGGTGCTGCAGTGCAGAGGTGAGAGAGACTTGTGGTTGTACAGTGAGTTATATGATTAAAGGTATCCGGTCGACTCGCTAAATTTCAAAGTCGCCAAATTTGCGGGACAACTTGCAAAAGTCAACCAGTTGTGGACATCTCGCACAATTCGCTGGAGGAGTCGCCTATGGACTATTAGGCCTATAAACGAAAAAAAACATCTACTATATTAAATTGATCTAATTAGGATGCAGTCATGCAGAAGAATGGCAATGCAACCGTGCAGAGCTTTACCAATCAGAATTGTATATATCATTTTATGGCCACCGCTTGGGGGGGAAAGAAATAAAAAAGAGAAAGAAATCCAGTGTCCATGGAGTGAAAGCTGTTTGTGCATGCAAATTGCAGCTACATTAATTCATGTCTCAAAGTTATTCTATGATGCGTTTGGTCCTCATATGTAGGCTAGAAGCAAAGTAGGCTAATAACTGTATCCATCTTTGAATGTTCGGTGTAACTTTGATCCATATAAAGTCTATCATTTGGGACAGACATGTAGTTGGGGACGTTGGGGAGATGGTGAGATGGTGATGGTGTAGTATGCTTTATAGTAGGCTAATGGTTATAATAATGCTGCTGTCGCTGAGCAGATAGCCCTATTCAGTCGTCTGTGGCCTGAGTGTTTGATTATAATTGTTTATATCACAGTCCGTGGTTTAGGGGAGAGCCGTCCACGCTGGCTGGCGACATGACTTTGGAGCATTTGGCGATGTGTCTTAAATCCTTTGGCGACATGTCCACGCTAGCTGGCGAGGTGTCCTAGAAAATTGATTTGGCGAGTTGGATTTTTAGCGAGTTGACCAGTATTCGTTTATAATTATAAATGTACTAAACTATTAGGGTTAGGTCCATTTATCATTTATAGACTAGGCTGGATTTCAGAAAAGGTGCTTATTTAAAGTGCTGAAGGCAAATCGTGTTAATTTATGACATACATGTTTTCTAGGGGTATTAAGGGCTGCTGAATCCAAATCTGCTGTATGTCTGAATGTACTGAATTTCCCCCTTGGGATAATAAAGGTATCTATCTTATCTTATCTTATCTTATCTAATCTATGTCAAGCATACAGACCAAAATAGGACCCCCCCTGAATGAGAATGTTTCCCCAGACCTTCTTACCTGGTTAGGTTGATATGCCTCAATTCTGCCCCTGTTCTGAGATTTGTAGATTAGTCCCCACTGCTAAAACGGGCGTATCACCTCTATCCAAAAGCGCACATTTCGGCCGCTTCAAAAGATTTTTTTTTTAAATGAATCGTCCAGACATGCTTCCTAGACATACCAGACACGCTGTTGTAGCCTGTGAAGGGTTAATAGCCTGTTTACCAGGGCTAAGGAAAGCAATGCTGCCTCGAGCTCTCGCGAGATTTCGCGAGACTTCCGCTATATAGCTCTCAGAGCTGATGCTGGAAGTGGCCGTGCTCATGGCTTTGTTTACATCAATGCACAGAGCGTCTCGCTAAAACACTGTGTGTGGTGACTGTAGGAAGCATGTCTGGACGATTCCTAAAAGATTTTTTTGTTTGGAAGCGGCCGAAATGTGCGCTTTTGGATAGAGGTGATACGCCCGTTGGGGAATACAATGAAATATTCTGATTTAAGATCAATTTTGAGGGACCCACTTTTATATCATTTATATTGTGAAAAATAGCTATAGTCCACGCCCTTAGCGTTATTCCACGCCAACCAGTCTAAAAACACCAAATATTGCCCAGATGTAGCTCAGGGCATGCTCTAATGATTTAGCTATGGTACCCAAGCTGGCGTCCTTCGGGGTCACCATAGTGGCCAAATCCAATATGGCTGCCACCTGAAAATTGTTTTTTTGTTAGACTTTAAATCAGATGATCTACAAAGGCAGACCTGGTGTCTATTTTAGGTTGTTTGACAATAATAGAAACATACTTATCTTTACGATTGGGTGTGTCTGGACACCTAATTTGCATATCTCCAAGATGGCAGATATATGAAAAAGCAACAAGATCATGGCTTTGATCCTGGGCATCTCTAACTCAGCGTATGAGTAGCATGACTTGGGTCTGGCAAGCTGTGTGGTAATATAAGTACTGGTAGCTGATAGTAGGTGTTGCACTCAATAATTCATCTTCCAGGGGACTAGCACATTGGTATGTACTGATAAGTAGCCACTCTGTCCTATACTAATTACTGTTGTGGAGTCAACCATAAGACAACCATTCAGACACGATAGCAGAGTCAGACTAGCCAGTCACTGCAACCACATGGATGTGCTAAAGAAGATGCTGATGTGGAAAGCACAAATGAGCTGGCTAGATGTATGGTGAATCGAGATGACTGAAGATGCAGATAAAGGACGCGTCTGAGAGAGATACGCTCTATATAGTTATCAGAACTAACAAACTCGTTTCCTACAGAGGATCGCCCCGATGGTCAATTTCAACACACTGAAGACCATAGCTGGTGCAATAATCCAAACAGCCCAAAACAAACTAATTAGGGTCCTGCTTAACCTTCCCTATCAGACTCACCTCACCACTACTCACCAGTTAAGAGTTGACAGAGATGACAGAGTACAGCAACTTGCAATGGGCCTGGTGTACAAGATACACTACACCACTATGATACCCATGTACCTGTCAAAATACTTTACAAACGTTATAGTCTAGCGGAAAGATGCTGATTTCAATGCATGATAGTTCAGTTGTTGATAAAAGCATGACATTTGGCACAAATGACCTTCATATGACCCTAATTAATAATCAACCTCTGGCCAAGCAAAATTCCAACATTTTTCAAGATGGCCAGCCAGTTTGAAAAATGGCTGCAACTGGACCTACGTTTTGGACAATATCACATTGCTTGGGCTGTAAATCTTTGATTTTCCTCTCATTTTGATATAAGAGAATGTTCTGGAGGTATTACAACCAGGCAAGTTCAGAAATAATATTAGGTTCCAATATGGCGGCATATTTTCCAATATGGCTGCCGATACATTGCATAAATGTACATCTGCTCATAGTTAATCCACAGTTGGTGATACAACCATGAAATCTGGCACAGATCACGTTTATACTACCCCAATTGATAATCAACCTCTGGCCATGCAAAATTTTAACATTTGCCAAGATGGCCAGACAGTTTGCTGCAACTGGACCTACGTTTTGGACAATATCACTTTGTTTGTGCTGTAAATCTTTGATTTCCCTATCCTTTTGATATATAAGAGAATATGTTCTGGAGGTATTATAACCAGGCAAGTTCAGAAATAATATAGGTTCCAATATGGCGGCATATTTTCCAATATGGCTGCCGATACATTGCATAAATGTACATCTGCTCATAGTTAATCCACAGTTGGTGATACAACCATGAAATTTGGCACAGCTGACCTTTATACTACTCTAATTGATAACCAACCTCTGGCCACGCAAAATTCCATAATTTTCAAGATGGCCACCAGTTTTCAAAATCGATGCCCAGCCTAATTGACCAGGGCACACTGGTTGACACTATAGCACACTAGTCGCATGGGGTTCGATGTTAGCTATTAGTGAATACATTTTCTAATTTCACTTACAAGGAAGCTGACACAAGGATGTTCCTTTATGCAGCCTATGCTGCGAATCATGGAGTGTCAGCTGCCATCATCTGAAGCTCAGATACTGACGTTCATTGTCAAAGCAGTTTCAGCCATAGCTGAATGGTTAGTGAGCCCGCCTGGGGAACCAGAGCCCCAGGTTCGATTCCAGGCCAGGCCAGCAATGTCGATCTGTGTCCCTGAGCAAGACTCTTAACCCCTAATTGCTCACACGCTCCTTGTGGGCAGCAAATCAGCTGGGTTGGGCTGAATTTCCCTCGCGTGAGGGGTAGGTAACTACTAACTAGCTATGGGATCAAATTCATCAGGTTCTTTCATGCATTCAGCGAATGCAATACAGTTTCGTCCTTCCATGGACGGTCAGCATGGCAGACATGGAACGTGTTTCAGAAGATATCCCGGGTCTTCACCAAATTAGGTTCAACACCTGTTGCAGTAACTGATGAAGACATAGAAGTCATTGAGGAGTTTGTAGTACTCATGTACGATAGAAGTAGTTCCTACAAGGAAGTGAATGAGGCAAGGCTGCACTTGTCTGCAAGAAAGCAGCGATCATATGACTGTATTCTACCAACATGCTGCTCTGAAAGAACACTGCAAGAGATCTGCATTCCAAGCAGGACATATATGGGGCCTGTCACTCTAATGTAGTCCTGTTTTGTCAAGTCCAATTCACTTGGGATAGCACCAGAGGGACAGAACCTGGCTTCCACAATGGATGGATCTTCCAGCAATGGCCAAATCATGCCAAGAGCTGACGCAATGTCAATGTAAAAAGGACGCTGCAAAAACTTTAAGTCTGGACTAATCTACACACCCCTTTGTGGTTGCAGTTGCTAGCACACAGGCCTGTCACTTTCCCAGCAACCATTATAAATGAGAATGTGTTTATAATGATTTGCCTGATAAAAAAAAAGCAAAAATAAATAAATAATAAATACAATACAAAATACATTTAAAAAGATGCTAAGTTTTATAGGATCTAAGTGTGTGTATGGTGACCTTTAAAAACATGTCAACCTATTTGAACCTATAGGTCATTCTAAAGCTACAGAATCACTTTAAAATGTGCCATAAAGGGATTCCGTGAAGTGGTAATTTACACAAATATGTGTTACAAGCTCATGTGGATTAACCATAAACAGTAAATGTCAATTTATTGGCAACCATATTGAAAAATGTGCCGTCATAAATCAAAGATTTACAGCACCAGCAAAGTGATCTAGTCCAAAGCGTAGGCCCAGTTGCAATGCAGCCATTATAAAAACTGGTGGCCATCTCGAAAATGGAGGAATTACGTGTGGCCAGATGTTGATTATCAATTCTCCCCTTTGCAAATCCCGCCCCATTCTGCCCTGATACTATGGTGGTACAGATGACCCTGGGCAGATTGTTTTTATAGTGGCAGTGAATGGGGGGAGAGGGTATTTTCATTGCCTCATTATTGCAATTTAAAGTACCAAAGGAAAAACATCTAGGTGATATTAATAAAAAGGGAAGACAAAGGTACAGTAGTTACATTGCAAACCAGGGGGTTTCCCCGAAAATATATGTTTTAATTTGTTTAATCCCAGTGGGACAGAATCACCATTGCAGATTCTTTTATAGTGGAAGTGGATGGGATTTTTCTTTTTTTCATAGCCTCATTACAGCTATATAAAGTACCCAAAAAAAAAACATCTACGTGATATTAATAAAAAGGGAAGAAAAAGGTACAGTAATTACATAGCAAAACAGTAGTTTTCCCCCGAAAATATATGTTTTAATTAGTTTAATCCTCTGGATCAGAGAGAGAATAGAAATAGAAAGAGAAAGCGCAGTGCATCTTGGGTAGGAAGATGACAGCCAGATTATAGTTCTCCTCACATAATAGGCTGGCTTTCGTAATTCTGCCCAATATATGTACCCAATCGTAACTCTTAGTTACATTGATAAGGTCCATGTGAACTAGTTTGTTGAAGCTTATTCATTATATTGAGTGAAATCGCGATCACCTCGCGCGGCCGTACTAGACGCACGCCGTGTCGCGCAGTGCGGACCGTTCTTGAAAGCCTGAAGCAACATTCTCCACTGCACAAACTCCACCCCCGATAGCAAAAAGTGAATGTTTTTTTCTGGTTGGCCAGTCAGGGAGTCTCAGGGACCAATCAGAAGGCTGACAAACGGTGGATTAGGGTAGTCTAAATGTGATCTGTGCCAAATTTCATGCTTGTATCTCCAAATGTGGATTAACTATGAGCAGCTGTACATTTCTGTAATGTATCTGCTGCCATATTGGAAAATATGCCAACATATTGAAACCTAATGTAATTAATTTTTTATCTTGTTTGATTGAAATACCTCTAGAACATTATTCTTAGATCAAAATGAGCTGAGAATCAAAGATTTACAGCCCCAGCAAAGTTATGTAGTCCAAAACGTAGGTCCAGTTGCAGCCATTCTGAAGACTGACGGCCATCTTGAAAAATGTTGGAATTTTGTGTGGCCAGAGGTTGATTATCAATTAGGGTCATATGAAAGTCATCTGTGCCAAATGTCATGATTTTATCACCAACTGAAATAGCATGTCAACTTTCCGTTAGACTATGTTTCAACTATACTGAGCCGCGCAACATCGGAACTGGCTCTGTTGAATTGAATTGTAGTCCTTGGATAAGTCCCGGAAAAGTCGCGCTGCGATTGGCCAGTAGTCACTTTGACTGACAGTGTTCCCTTAGTTTTCCCAGGATGTCCGGACTACAACTGTTGCACGTCACTCCAATGAACTGCAGAGGCGAAGGAGGCATCTAGCTCTTTATATCTGTGCCGATCCATGCCAAATTTTGCACACACACCAAACAGTGGCACAACCTCCACCCATCAATTCTCACATGGCCCTCTTCCAGCACCACCATGAGGCCGATTCTTGCGAAACACATTTTTGGACACTGCTCCTACAAATTTTGCCCTAAAATCATGCAAATCGGTACACACTTGCTCTACACTCATGTCATCAACATGGATCTGTCCCATTTAGCGCCACCATCAGGACGATTTTTTCAAACACATTTTTGGACACTACTCCTAAAGATTTTGCCCTAAAATCACGCAAATCGGTACACAGTAGGGGATTCACGAATAGTGATTTTTAGTATTCGATTTATCTGACCTCAAAGTATTGGAATAGTCGAATATTCGACAGGACTGGCCAAACTGTCAAACATCAAGTAAGCAAGAGGCGAACATTGTGAAAATAGCCGATCTACATCCTCACAACGCCTCACGTTGCGAGGCGTTGTGAGCATGTAGATCTGCTATTTTCACAATATTTATCTGGGGAACCGAGTCACATTAACACCCAAGGGGCCAAACTCGTTCAGTAACGAGATAAGGCCACTAGGGGTCACTCTGCCAAAATGAGTTGTCTCGTTCCTCAACGAGACAACAAAGGGTTAACTGTACAGCATGCTGCGTGCATGCTGTGTGCCCTGTGAATGACCCTAGTCCATACATCACACCGTGGCTCGCAGAGAGAGAAGATGGCGCGACTAGGCTGCATTGATTTCCATTCTAGGCTGAAACATAAAAAGGGCTTTATCTATGAATGAGGTGCAAAGAACGCCAGGGAAGCAGAGATCTGATTGTTTTCACGGCGACACTTTACCGCGATGGTCGGCCCCGGTTTGGATTTTAGTTTTGCGAGCGTTTGTAAACAAATGGATTATCTTCCTCAATCTTCAGTGGACACTCACATGCACACGCACGAAGCTTCCGAGGCTCTTCAAAATATAAAGCGGGAGTGAACGGCGGCAGCAGCAACAGCTAGAAATGTTAGAAACCTTGGCTTCCCATGTGTTAAATGTAATACCTACAATTAGCCAGTAGCTATGCCCTTCCCCTAAAAGCTTTTGTCCAATGCTAGCTTAGCAACCGGCAGCTTGCCAAGGCTGTTGCCAAGGCAAACCTTGGCAAGCAGGAAGTTATTCTAAGCTAGCATTGGACAAAAGCTTTTTGGGAGGGGCATAGCTACTGGCTAATTCCAAGTGCTTGTCAGGGTTCTTATGAATTCCTATCTAGCCAAGCTTTATAAACCATGAAGAAATATATATATTTTTAAAGACAAAACAATAATAATAAAAAAAAAAACATAAGCGAATATTCGATTTCGGTGAACAACGTCGAATAGTGACTTTGAATATTCGAATATTTTAATATTTGGTGAATACCCTAGTACACAGTATGTCTACACTCATGTCATCAACATGGATCTGTCCCATATAGCGCCACCATCAGGCCGATTCTTTCAAACACATTTTTGGACACTGCTCCTACACATTTTGCCCTAAAATCACGCTGCGGCCTGGTGGTGGTCGCTTATCTCCCAATTAGGGAGTCTTTCTGGTATTGTATTTTCCCATATGGCCCGCCCCCAGGTCCAGCTGAGAAGGGGAAGAGACCGGCGTCCAAGCGGGAGGAAGGGGAGATGAAGGCCCAGAGCTCCTCCTCCTCATCCTCTTCTCCAGTCAGGAGACCCACGGCGCCACCTAGAGTTCCACCTGTCAGCAGCACCTTTGCCCGCAGGTAACCTTTGACCTTTAAGCCATTTAGACCGGGTACGCATTATTGCGTATTATTATTATTGAATGCTTTAACTATTGAACAATAGCAGATATACAAGCTCGCAGCGCGGCACCGAGTGCCGCGCTGCGAGCTTGTAGATCTGCTATTTTTGGAAAATTTTGAAAATGTGTGTCTTTGAATATTTTAACCGATTCTATAAGTGTCTTCTAAACCCTTCTACGTTTTTTTGAAAAACACATGTTTCTATGTCAGTGATGCTCAAACTTTTTCATGTCAAGGACCCCCAAAATGATATTTATTTGGCCACGGACCACCATCTCAAAATATTTCCATATAGTTCCAGGGGCCCCTCAGTAGGAAAATCTTAGTTAAAATTTTCCCTTTAAAAAAACAAAGATTCTAGTCCTAAATGCCTTTATTCACCTTCACCCGCCGCAGGTGACCTGTGAAGCTGAGTTAGGTTTACCGATGCCATTCCTGCTGTACCTTTGAACTTTGGCGACACAGATTTGCGTTCAGGTTCAGGCCTAAGAGTGTGTGTGTGTGTGTGTGTGTGTGTGTGTGTGTGTGTGTGTGTGTGTGTGTGTGTGTGTGTGTGTGTGTGTGTGTGTGTGTGTGTGCGCACATCAGCTCTCCGGTCAAGAAGCCAGCGGCGGCCAAGGCCCTGCAGATGGACAGTGACGGAGGGCAGCAGAGGGAGGAGCCAGGCCCGGAGGCCCCGCCTCCCAGCTCCGCCTCCCCCGAGCGCCCCGTCCCCTCCTCCATCCTGCCCCTGATTGGCCAGCTGGCCGAGACCGCCGAAGAGAAGTACCGCCTCCTGGAGCAGAGGGACAAGATACTGCGACAAGGTGACGGCGCTAGGAAAACATTTTTCTTGAAAAACGGATGCTAAAATAAAAATAATGTTTAAAAAAATAAGCTTCATATATGTTTCTATTCCAAAATGACCACAAAAAGCGTAAAATAATGATAAAATAATCATTTTGGCCATTGTCAGACCGACACTTTGTTTACATTCTATCTAGTCTATAGACTAGGATGCAAACAAAGTGTCGGCCCTACAATGAAAAAGACCGCAAGGATCAGAATATCCCCAATAGGGCTGTCACAATTATTACATAATCGTCTAATCGCAATTATTTGACATAATCGCAATTAGTTTGCATAATCCTCATAATCGTTTCCATGTTGAGAACAGTGTTGTTTTTGGCAGGTATTTTAGATTTAGTCTTAGTCTTTGACAAAATGCTTATAATAATGAATTGCATTTTTATAGCGCTTTTCCAAGTGCTCAAAACCACTACGTCACTAACGTAGCCTTTGGGAATAGTACCGTTCTCCGCATCCAGTGAAAAAAAAGTTGGCATGCTTTACAACAAACAATCCAAATTAATTTACGTTTGCTTAAACAAGCCAACATTAAATTAGAAAACGTTGAGGTAGGAAAGTGACCATGGCCGGGTCCAGTTGTCAAATCAACTTCTCAGCAAAGCAAAGGATTATGATTTGTTAAAAGGACTGTGTGTCCGTTGGATTGGAATATAGCAGCGCTCCGTCGTAGGTAAGCCTGCATTATTTCCTGGGTTGTAAAATAATTCCATATCGTTGCTTCTTTTCCGACGACTGAATCTATTAATTGATGTTGATGCTGCTGCATGAGGCAGATACAGGAGGTCTTTCCTCAATCAGATGATTAGCTTTCATTTCCCAATAGAAACGTAATAAATTCTCAGCAGTAATGTGTGCTACTAACTTCTGACATTAACAAACAACACGCGTATAGGCATGCCGACATCCCAGCCAATCACAGAGCCTGTTGCTATTTGCGTCCTAGAACGTTCCGTATGATTGGCCACTACTCAGCCACTATAATATTTTACAGTTTTCATGCATGTTAAAACGACCAGATGTTCGTCTCGTCTCCGTCACGTCAATGAAAACACACATTCGTCTCGTCAATATGTTAGTCACCGTGCCCCCCATTTTAGCTCGTTAACGTCACGTCTTCGTCGTGAAAAAAAGGTGCGCTAACGAAATGATATTCGTCATCGTTTCGTCAACAAAAACAACACTGGTTGAGAAATCTTAATATAGTTTCAAACACTTTGCTTGTAGATCTGCTATTTCCACTACCAATGTTCTTTTTTAAGTATAAAGTTGTCAAATATGTCCGTGAGTTCTTTGTATATTTAGGTTGTGTGTCATATCTGCCATGTGCAACTTCAAAACCTAAAAGCCAAACAGAAATGTAATTGTCAAAGACAAAAACACAATTAAATCGCCAATCACAATTATTTGAGTGACAATTAATCGTCATGTAAAATGTCATAATCGTGACAGCCCTAGAGGTGACGCCGCTATGAAAACTTAATATCACAATTATTGTGACCAAAGAAATCGCGATTTACAATATTATCGCGATCATCAGAATATCACCAACGTCCATTATCCAGGGGACGGAACATTTGCGACGCGTTGTGAGCTTGTAGATCGTCTATTTTTTGTCAAAGAGATTTGATAGAGAGTGAAAAAAAATACTAT
Organism: Nannobrachium achirus; assembly: GCF_963921795.1. Lineage (NCBI taxonomy): Eukaryota > Metazoa > Chordata > Actinopteri > Myctophiformes > Myctophidae > Nannobrachium > Nannobrachium achirus. Next base: position 2,551,558 of record NC_137815.1, read on the forward strand.
TTTAAGTACGTTTTACAAATAGAGGGTTTAAGTGGTACCGGATATGCAGCTCGGCAAATAAAAGGTGAATTGATGCATGATGGAGGACGATTTCACGATAAATTTAATCTCCATTATCGTGGAGATTTTTTATCAAGATAAACGATAATATCGCTTGTCGTCCCATCCCTAGCCTTCGCACGCACGCACACACGCACGCACGCACGCACGCACGCACGCACGCACGTACGCACGCGCGCACGCACGCGCGCGCGCGCGCACGCACGCACGCACGCACTATGGCGGCTTTTCCGTGCCAGGTAAGCAAAGAGACGCACGGGTGCCGCATGGCTTTTTGTTTACATATGCGTGCGTGCATGCATGCGTTAGTTGTGCTCCAGTGGCACTCCGGGGCACACGTTGCACACAGCTTTGGTACGCGTGACACGTCATGTAAAAAAAAAAAAAAAAGGATGGCACAGCTATAAGGTACGCGTGACATGTCATGTAAAAAAAAAAAAAAGGATGGCACTGACAAAAAAAAAAAAAAAAAAAAAAAGTCTGTAGATGTACAGTGATTCTTATATCAATGGTTTCATTGTAGACAATTCATTTTAAGCTCTAACTCATGAACACAAGGGTCCATTTGGTTTCATCTTATGTTCTAAATAACAGTCTTGCCTGACTTTCATGAGGGCAGAGGTATAGGCCTACCTTTTTTTTCTTTTTTTTTTTCTTCGGTGATATGCACGGCAGCACGTCATTACTTTCTTTCTGACAGTGGATTTCAACCAGTGGTCCGGGGCCCCACAGTGGTTCTTGAGGGGGTGCCAGGTGTCTAATGGCTTTTCAATCAATCCTCTACAAGTCTCCATGATTCATGAACATTAGCAATGGACCGACGTATCTCTCTCTCTCTCTCTCTCTCTCTCTCTCTCTCTCTCTCTCTCTCTCTCTCTCTCTCTCTCTCTCTCTCTCTCCCCCCCCCCCTCTCTCTATGTCTGTCTGTCTGTCTGTATATATAAAGATATTGGCGATACGTTGTGCCATTGACCGTTAAAATGTTTAATTGGCCGGTAATTATAAAGTCCACCGGCACCGGACACTGTGACCGGCTGGGAAAATGTCTCCCTTATATAGGCTATTTTATCATGTGGCTCCCTTTGGGCTATTTTATCAGATTTAAGCCTATTATTCTTATTATTATTTGGTTAAAGTAGTAGGCTACAACCATTAAATCAACATCATCATTTTTGTATCATGATCTGTCAGCGTGGTTTAAATCCCGAAGGGTGAGCGTGCTGCGGGCTGCTTCTTCTGTGCTGTGTGCTGTTAAAAATCAGCCTATTCGTCGTACGATGGTGACGCGCGTTGAAAATATCAGAGCTACAAGCTCACAACTCGTCGCAATTCACCACGCTATGAGCTTGTATATCTGCTATACGCAACACGGCCATACGGCGAGCTGCCTGCAGCTCTAGCGCTTGTCCCAAATCAGCGCTGTCTTGTTCGCTGGAGACCCTGCAGAGTCGGGGTTTACCAGTGGCGTCAGTTCAGCAAAAGCTAAGGTATGGCAACATGACTGGTGTCTTGCACGCGCGCCCTCGCGTGCGTGCAAGACACCAGTCATGTTGCCATACCTTAGCAACAGACATGATGAAAAGTACATTTTATTATTTCCCACTGTAGCCAAGGTATGGCAGCTGCCATAGCTTGCCATACCCAATTGACGCCTCTGGGGTTTACTGTTACAGAACCGTGCGGATTCCGTGGTAATCTGAACCAAACCGGACCAGTTGACGATTATAAAAAAGGGATCCGAACTCAGTGGAACCACGTGGATATTATAGCCTACAAGACTTTCTGATACAGAAATTGATGTGGTGGTGCGCTCGTTGAATTAAGGCAACTGAGAAAAGTCAGCCTTCCTTGCGCCATCATAACATTAATAAAACAAAACAAAGGTTGTATATTTGCATATTAAGGTTTAATGACACGTAAAGACCAAATCATAGGCCTATACGTAGATTAATTCGTAGGCTATTGTGTCGCCGCGGTGGCGCAAAGGCAGTTCACTTGCGCCCACTTTATTCACTTATTTTTTGGCAAGCAATAGTTCTGCATAAGTAGATAGATATTATTTAGTTAATTATAAAAACAGGAACAGAATGCATCTGTGATATAAAGAGGAAAGAAGCCCAAACCTTATGGGCTATGGCTCGGCGAGCCCAGACTTATTTAGCTGCCTCTCTGTCTGTCTGTCTGTCTGTCTGTCTGTATAGGCCTATATAAAGATATTGGCGAAGCATACGTTGTGCCCAAGGCCAAGAGGGGTGCAACATGACCTTACACACATCGACGTAGAAGCCGATGATCCAGCAATCATTATTTTAAGGCCGTCAGTAGATTAACCACTTGAACCCTAGCATATAGGCTATTCTGAGAACTTTAGACAAAAATGGCAGATCTACAAGCTCACACCGCCTCCTGCTGCTAGGCATTGTGAGCTTGTAAATCGGCTATTTCACACATGAATCCAAAATACACTGATGATTGTGCTGTCAAACAATGAAACTATATGGAATCTATGAAGGTTGTGGGGATCCCTGCTTCATCTCTCTCGCCTGTGACACCACGCAAAGCGTTTCGGGGTATTCCGAGTTTTGCACGATCTGATCATCTGCTTCAAATACCACCAGTGGTCCTTGAGGCTTGAGGTGGTCCACAATCCCCAGCTTATTAATGATGGAGTTGGACAGTTGGTAACCAAATGGACCTCGGCGCTTGCTGAGATCTCTCTCTCTCTCTCTCTCTCTCTCTCTCTCTCTCTCTCTCTCTGCTCTCACTGGGCGCAGTGGGGCAAAGTAACTAAGTAGATTTACTTATACTGTATACTCAAGTAAAATGTTGAGGTATTTGGATGGAACCGACGTATCTCTCTCTCTCTCTCTCTCTCTCTCTCTCTCTCTCTCTCTCTCTCTCTCTCTCTCTCCCCCCCCCCCCCCTCTCTCTATGTCTGTCTGTCTGTCTGTATATATAAAGATATTGGCGATACGTTGTGCCATTGACCGTTAAAATGTTTAATTGGCCGGTAATTATAAAGTCCACCGGCACCGGACACTGTGACCGGCTGGGAAAATGTCTCCCTTATATAGGCTATTTTATCATGTGGCTCCCTTTGGGCTATTTTATCAGATTTAAGCCTATTATTCTTATTATTATTTGGTTAAAGTAGTAGGCTACAACCATTAAATCAACATCATCATTTTTGTATCATGATCTGTCAGCGTGGTTTAAATCCCGAAGGGTGAGCGTGCTGCGGGCTGCTTCTTCTGTGCTGTGTGCTGTTAAAAATCAGCCTATTCGTCGTACGATGGTGACGCGCGTTGAAAATATCAGAGCTACAAGCTCACAACTCGTCGCAATTCACCACGCTATGAGCTTGTATATCTGCTATACGCAACACGGCCATACGGCGAGCTGCCTGCAGCTCTAGCGCTTGTCCCAAATCAGCGCTGTCTTGTTCGCTGGAGACCCTGCAGAGTCGGGGTTTACCAGTGGCGTCAGTTCAGCAAAAGCTAAGGTATGGCAACATGACTGGTGTCTTGCACGCGCGCCCTCGCACGCGCCCCATCTGCTTCAAATACCACCAGTGGTCCTTGAGGCTTGAGGTGGTCCACAATCCCCAGCTTATTAATGATGGAGTTGGACAGTTGGTAACCAAATGGACCTCGGCGCTTGCCGAGATCTCTCTCTCTCTCTCTCTCTCTCTCTCTCTCTCTCTCTCTCTCTCTCTCTCTCTCTCTCTCTCTCTCTGCTCTCACTGGGCGCAGTGGGGCAAAGTAACTAAGTAGATTTACTTATACTGTATACTCAAGTAAAATGTTGAGGTATTTGAAGATATGATTAGGCCTATTATATTATAAAACATCCATTGATCCACTTTAGCCGTACGTTTTATGCCTATATGCCTATAACAAGACAACTAAAGGAAAGAGAGAGAGGGGGAGGGGTTATTATTACCCTTATTACTATACTACTAACTAGGTAACCTCGCACACCAGGCTTTCTACTACTGCTACTACTACTATTGCGAAGGGCAAATGCGTTGTACAGTAGTTATCTAAACCGGAGCATGGAGGAGCTTGGAACATGCATGGTACAAAAAAAATGGCGGAATGGCAGAGAATCTATGCAGATTAGCAGTAGGCCTAAATGGTGAGGCCACATTCTCATAATATAATTCGGTTTAGTCGTGCGAATAGGAGGGGTGAAGTTGCCACATTCTTGCATATTTAATTGATACGTTTGCGTCTGTGTGTAACCGCAGGACCCCCGCAAGCGCCGCATTAGCCTATTTATCAGCGGTCAACGTTCGTAAACGGGCAATCAAAAAATAAAACCAGCGGCGGCGGGAGAGTCTCGCAAAATCTACCAGCAATAAACCAGACAGAAAATACTTTAGCAAGATATGAATATCTACGAAGAGGACAACGTCTCTCTCTCTCTCTCTCTCTCTCTCTCTCTCTCTCTCTCTCTCTCTCTCTGCCCCTCGTCTTGCCCTCCGCTGGCTCACTCGCTGTAGCCTGACACTTCAGTCCGCACATCACCCCCCCCTGCTGGTGGGTGGTGTGTAGTGTGGACTGAAGCTGCACGTATTTTAATCTATTTCGAAGGCGCCTTTAGAGCGGGCGCTTTGAATGGGCCAATCAGGGTTGTATGCTTGGGGCACGTGGTGATTTCTCCCTCCTGCGCTCCGGTCCCAGCCCCCTCCAAACAGAGCTCTTGAGCTCACGTGAGACTCGCTCGTGGACTCTGATTGGTGTCCTCTGCCCACGTGAGAGTCTAGTGGACTCTGATTGGTCCGTGAAAACTGTCATGGCGGAGTCAGACTTGACTCGTATTATTTTAATAAACTATGAAATAGTGCCGTTTCCTCACGTTTTAATACCATTTTGCACTAACGTAAACATGCAGACATATAATATGTTATGAGAAATAACGTATTTTTGCAATGTCACGCCACGTCGACATCGCGCGGCGTGTGTGTGTGTGTATGTGTGTGTGTGTGTGTGTGTGTGTGTGTGTGTGTGTGTGTGTGTGTGTGTGTGTGTGTGTGTGTGTGTGACGTCAATAGGCTTTAGCCCGCCCACGCCGAAGTAGAATCTGCCCTGGTAATCTCAGACTCTCCCGGAGTGAAACGTAGTGAACGTAGTGTGAGATGTCTGGCGCTCGCAGTCAGGCAACACTCGCTGCGCAAAAGCGTCTCCATTTGGACATGATTTGGCACAGAGAGCAGCGCGCGCAAGCTAGGGCGAGAGACCCACACATCGGCCTATATTATATTAGCCTATAGCCTATATATGATATACAAGTGACTCCAGAAGCACTTTCCTTTCATCTAAATGTGAGCAACTCCTCACAAATAATACACTATGTGCGATGGAGGGAGGGGTGATCAGAAATTAAATCAATGAGGGGAGGAGGCGGCCAGAATGGTCAGAAATCTAATGAGAGCGGACGGTCTGGAGGGGGATTTAACCTCGAAGTGTCGTTTTGATTGCCGTTGGAACTAACGGTCTAACGCCCGTCCTGCGATAGTCATGAACAGCGTGACACCAGATAGATATAGATAGATAGATAGATAGATAGATAGATAGATAGATTATTATTATTATTACCCTTATTACTACTATACTACTAAGGCAAGGGGTGCCTCTCCGCTGAGCGCATGCATTGCTCGTGCCTAGAGCTTAGATTGGGCCTAAAAAAAGTGAGCCTGGCCCAACCCAGCCGGCAGAACGTCAGCCCGGGCCCGGCCCAAAGCCCGATACATAATTGACAATTGGAGACCGGCCCGGCCCGAAGACCGACATTTTTCTAAACAAGCTTAATTGCAGAGTGCGTGTAGCAGCGGCCTTTTGTTTTCATTACATTTTAAATATTGGTGAAGAACAGAGACATGATACCCCTTTCCAACTGTCTTTATTTTTAAAAAAAAACAGCTTGGAGCAAATGGGGATATAAATGTATACAATTTGCTATAATTGTGACAATTCCCAAATCATTTTTTTTACTGTAAGAACAATTAAACATTCAAGTGGAGCCTGCGCTCTCGCCAGTCAGGCAGGCATATTGTATGAAACTGTACATTTTCTTTTCCTATGTAAACTTCTAAATAATAAAGTCTTCAATACAGTAGTAACGGAGGAGGGGGGCCAGGGCCTACAGCCTCAAACAAACAAACAAACAAACAAACAAATAAAAACGTAGGCCTAATCCCTTCAATCGCGATTCAATTGTGAAACAGGTCCCGACTCCCGAGGACAATTTAACAATGAACAATCCTTTGAGTTTGCGTTGTGCGACATTTGTGCAATTAAAATAAACAATCTCAAGTTAAGTATGTGTATAAAATATTAGAATGAATAGCCTTAATCAGTCAAGCAACGAAACATTCCCATTCCCTGGTTAAATTAAAGTATATAAATAGGCTAAACAAATAAAATAAACAGCATTTGTTATTTTAGTCCGTAACACAGCACTTTTCTTTGTATGAATCAACACTTATTCGTTCAGTTTAATAGTCCCAAAAATCCAGCGCTGGGCGCAAGGCCGCGCCGGGAGGCCGCACCGCCGCAGGGCGCTCGCTCCGGCGAATAATCCAATCAGACAGCAAGCAGCTGAAATTAAATAAAATACATTTATAAATAAATGATAAGATCACAAGAGACCAAGATGACTACATTCTACGTTGGCCATTGGGTATATATTGCCAACAGTTAAAGGCTAGGCTGTTAGGGGGTCATTACATGAGGTCGATTTTTTTGTAGACGATAGTTTTTACTATTGATTCGGCCATTTTGACACACGGAGACGCGGTTTCATGACCCTAACCGATACTTTTCGGAATTCGGCTCTGAAAGTGCATTTCTGCGGTTTCGCATTGGTTTCGCACCGGTGTAATATAGGAAATCGGCGGCGAGGGAGAGTGCGATGATGTCATAGCCCCCTGCTCCCCCTCCCCTGCTGCATACAGTGTCAGTCTGTCATACTAACCGAAAATGTATTATTATTATTTGTGTTGTTTTAGGCCTAATTAAAACCCAGAAAATAGCCAAAACTGAACACATAGTGATCTATTAGCCCAAACCTCATTTGGAAAATATCAGGAGTAGGCTAGCCTATATGAAAGCCTTTTAAAAATGTTTATAGCCTACAATTGGAATCCTTCTCCAAACCAATCAATTACAACTGCCAGCAAAAGACGTAAAGATTATGTAGGTCCGATCAATTTAGTATTTAGCGCAGCTGGCTACTATACAGCTCGTTTGACAGGAGTCGCAAGCCCACTAGGCTACCAACAGCTCTCCTCTCATCAAAGTTACTTTAAACCAGTATTCCATTCTCAGCCAACTAATTATTAAATCCATTTATTTCCGAGTTTCCAAGAGACCGACCATTTAATGATTATTAAAGCCCATAGTTGTGCGTCCCTCTCTGCCTTCATGTGCCGATCCATCCACTTGCAGTGCAGCCGTGCGCTGTTCTGATTGACAGCGAGGAGCTGTAAACTGTACACTTTATCATGTAACATTTATGGTATTCCAGGCAATAATGCATTCCCCTTGTTTTTACCTAAAAACTGGATTAATTCTTCAAAATGTGGACTACATCACGTCACAGATGCAGCGCACTCAAGGTAATTATTGTGACTTATCCAGATGCTTTGCAATTAGGCTACTCACACGAGTAATGAATATGCTGACAGACAGACAGACAGACAGATAAAAGAAACTGCTCATATCACAAAAAAAACGTCCTCCTATCGCTCCTAACTTTTACTGTCCAGTCAGAGTCCACGAATAGGCCACTCGCTCATAATGTCACCAAAAAAAAGAAAGAAATTCCTCCTCCTCCTCCTCCGGTCAGTTCTGCAAATGCAAAGGTATGGCAACATGGCTGTTGTCTTGCACGTGTGAAGGCATGCATGCAATACACCAGTCATGTTGCCAATACTTAGCAACAGGCATGATGAATTTATTTTAAGAAGTACATTTTATTATTTCCCCTTGTAATCAAGGTATGGTAGACTACCATACCCATATGTGCCTCCATAGGCGATTTTAAGGGGTGTCCTAGGGTGCACGTGCAACCCCTGGCCGCCAGGCGGCCATTTTGATTTTTTTTTTTTTTGTAATGTAACTTTACATCCACTCAGACCGAATACAACAACACCCCCTAGTGGTAGTGATAGAGGCTGGCAGCTCCAGGCAGCCCCCCCCCTCCCCTCCTGATGTGATGTCATATCCACGCGCCAGTATTGAAATTGAAAACAACGTGACAGACGTATGTCAAACATACACTCTTGATGCAGATGTTCTGAAAGCTGAAATCTCTGTAATGACTTCCATGTACAGGGAAGAGAATGTGCGCAAAAAAAAAGAAATGGAGGACACGACACTGTTTGAAAAGAAACTTGCTTTTTTTCAAGAGAAGGGAATGCATAATTCTGATTCATTTGGTACATTAAAACACGTCTACACACTGTACCTCACCATACCAGTTACGAGTGCTTCAGCTGAGCGCAGTTTCTCTACTTTGAGACAACTAAAAACGTATTTACGGACAACCATGACTGATAGAGGCTGCAGTTCATTGTGTAATAAGGATGTGTCTACTATTTGTTTTTGTGAAATGCTTATTTGACACTGTAAATGACTGCTTGATTGCTTGATGAATGATGATTAACTTGATGTTTGGCTTTGCTGCCTCTGTCTGCAAAATAAGTAAATAAATCCTATACTAGACATGCTCATGGTGTCTAGAAAAAGAAGCACCTGTTTTACACTTTTTTTGTTTATATTGTGTTACATTTGGGTACAAAATTAACTGCAGAAATCCGCTAAAACAACATTACAAAACCGCTAATATCCGCAATTTTTTTATAAGGATGTGTCTACTATTTGTTTTTGTGACGACGTCGTGCAACGTCGTGTTTTTGTGACAACGTCGTGCAACGTCGTGCACGCGCGCACAGCGCGCGTGCATGAGGCGCGCGCTGCGCGCGCGTGCATGAGGTAATAGAGGTCGTGCACCCCCCGCTGGAAGAGGCTAGAATCGCCTATGTGTGCCTCTGTAGGCTACTGCGTTCGCTGCCTCGCAGCATGTTGCGTTATAGGTCTACTTCTGTGTTGCAGATAGAAGACAGAACTCACTTTATATAGCCCATCCCCGTAGATAATGTCCAGAAATATGCTCCATAGGCTATAAATGTTCCGACCTTCATCTTCCAGGTGACTTTTGTTGATGTTTCACTTCACCTCGCTAAAAACCTCCTTTTGCGGGACTCATTGAATATGCGTACAGACGATAATAATATGGATTTGGGAGCATAGCCTAATTACAAAGCATGTCTCATTAAAAACAATATATATTTTATAGTTGAAGGGTAAATACACAGTATAGGCCTATGTAGGCTGGGAACATGACACATTTTGCTTGAATTCATGTGTTGTCAACTTGTCGTATAAACACAGAAAAACGAACCAACAACCAGGTGTAAACGCGACGTTTTTTGGGTAATAAACCCAAAACGAGACCGGCAGCGTTTCCAATCGTCCTGGTATAAAGACCCCCAATTGTGATGAAGAAAATCGTTCAACGATGTCCTTCGCTCGGAGATGGTTCTGCCCGCAGCGCTGAAAACCCGTTCACTGGAACTGCTGCTGGCCGGGATGCAACCGATCTGACTAATACTTGTTGTGTATATTGTGAATGTGACACAATGCATACACACATAGCTAGCTCCAAATTTTTTTCTTTATTTATTTTTCTCAAGCCCGACCCAGCCCAAAGCCCGACATGTGCGTGACAAATTGAGCCCGGCAGGCCAGGCCGCTGCTCAGAGCTGAAGTTAACAACTAAACAAAACAAACAAATAACGAAATAAAGGTCTAAACACAACATAACTGAACAGAACTAAACAAATAATAAATAAAGCAATTTAACTGACAACTTAACCAGAAGGCAGCCATTCCGAAGGGCTCAACTTAGGAACACCAAACAAAACAAAAACAGTTAAATAAATAAATAAATAAATAAATAAATAAATAAATATAAATAAATTAACGAAATATGTATAGTCTCAATCAGTCAAGGATTAAAACATTTGGTTAAAATGCAAATATAAAAATGGGCAAAACAAATAAAATAACCAGCATCTGTTATTTTAGTCCATAAACACAACACACTTCTACTTAATATATTAGTCCCAACCAGCAGGGCGGAAGGCCGTGACTCATGCATGCGCTGATCTGACAGTTACATTTCATCATCACATCATCGCCCAAATAATAATAAATAATATATTCGGAATGACGGGGTGTTTCCAGAAAATGAAACGAAATCTATTTGGTTTCACTTTATGCTCTCAAGATTTAAAATATCCATTTGGTTAACAACTCTCCATAATTTAGCTGTGGACCACTTGGAACTTCCCCCAAGGACCAACGGTGGTCCTTGGCCAACGGTGGTCCTTGGGGGGAGGACCACCAGGACCACCAACTCACCAAAGGACCACCGGTGGTCCTTGAGGGTCTGTATTTTATCCCAATTCAAATAGGCCTATATAAAGCAAATTTGCTACGTCAGCCCTATAAGGAGCACAGAGAGCAGCCCACATGGAGACAGTGACAGACCAACGCATGCTCGCATGAACGTCTGGATGGATGTTTTATTTGATATACACGTCTACACACACACACGCAGGTTTAGCGCTGAGAATCAAATGTGTGGCACACATCTCACACGTGCGTACAAGAGCAGAGCAGCAAGTCAATCATGCGAGTATTATGGCTGCGGTTCTGCTCATGAGCGCATGCCTGAGCGGATGAAAAAAACGGACCAAAAGATTTATGCGTGCGTTAACACGAGCGTTCGCCACAAACGCCTAACACTACGCGACCTCGCGTTCCCCTGTGAGGCACAAAAGAGAAGGCACACGGGGACGCGTGCCGGCGACGTTTGCGCGTTCTGATTCAAAAGCCATTTGAAAATTACAGGAGACGTTCATGCGTTCAGTACAACACAGATAAAATCGAATGCGTGCGCGCGAGTGTAGCAACGTCCATGTGGCACGTTTTGCGCTCGATACACGCACGCACGCACACACACACACACACACACACACACACACACACACACACACACACATTCTACAGTTGATTTAGTTGAATAAAATGTATTTCGACAGGCCTTGGTGGCGTCGCAATGGCTGGTTATAGCTGACCCACAAGCAGTGTTGATTTCGTCGACTAAAACTATGACTAAAAATGTTTGTCGACTGTGTTTTTTTCACTGACGAAAACAAAATAAAAACGAAATAAAAACTAAGCTGTGATGACTAAAACTAAGACTAAATATATTGACAATTTGGTCTACAAAATAAAAACTAGACTAAAACGTTAGGGAGGGACTGGTGGAGAAGAGAGTCATTTTATATTTGGTTGCTCTCAGGTTTTGGCATGCTGAAAATAGCAGATCTAAAAGCTCACAAAGTGTCGCAGAGCGACGCGTTGTGAGCTTGTAGATCGGCTATTTTCAGCACGCAACCAAGTGTAAAATCAGTCATTACGATGCCATCAAGGCCCGCCAAAATACTTGAGTTGACTAAATCAACTGAAGATTTAGTCGACTAAAACCTTATGATATTTAGTTGACTAAAATGATACTAAAACTAAAACTTTTCAGGTGAGTAAAATTATGACAAACTAAATGACATTTTATTCAAAAGACTATGACTAAAATTAATTTGCTGTCAAAAACAACACTGCCCACAAGTTATTTTCCGTCACTAGTTTTTGTCAACCAAGCCTGCTGAGACGGTCCACAGCCCTCCTCTAAGACACAACGTGTGTGTGTGTGTGTGTGTGTGTGTGTGTGGTCTGCAGGTCGCCCTAAGAGGACAGACCTGGACATGTCCAAGGTGTTCGTGGGGACGTGTCCTGACATGTGTCCAGAGAAAGAACGCTACATGAGGGAAACACGCAACCAGCTCAGTGCCTTCGAGGTTCTCCCCGACACCAAGATGGTAATGTCCCTAACCCAGGCGTCTTCAATGTTTTCAGGCCAAGGACCCCTTAGTTGAGAGAGAGATGAAGCTAACCCACAACCTGTTTCTATAGTTTCATAATTTGACAGCACAATCATCAGTGTATTTTGGATTCATGTCAATTTGTGTTTTCAGATATTTAACCACTTGAACCGTCAATACTTAATAGAACTTTCACTATGTACTTAGTCTGCTCTTTTTCCCCTCTACACCAAACCTCTTTTTGGGACAAGGCCAACTAAAAGGCCAACTAAAAGCCAACTTATTTCCATAGGAAACCATTGAAGTATCTCATATAACATTGAATGACAGATGGATAGAACACAGTACTATGCAGTAGATATAGTAAAAAAAAAGTAAATAAAAATAAAATAAACAGTGTACAACATATATACAGTAGGTATTGTTTGTTTGACTTGACTTTGGGTTGAACGTGACAGCGTAGACTTGTTTGACAGCACTATTATCAGTGTAGGTTGTTCATGGTTTAATGTATATTTTAAGATTATTATATTTTTTTAGACATTGAACTTGAACCGTCTGCTCTTCTTTTCCCTCTACACACCAAACCTCTTTGCCAAGAATAGCAGATCTACAAGCTTATAGATCGGCTATTCTTGGCTAATGTTCCACACAGAATAGGGACACTAGGGTTGAAGTGGTTAGTGTAGAAAAAAATAAAAAAAGTTCTTATCACACAAAGATTTGGAGGACCCCCTTTAGTAACTCTGAGGACCCCCAAGGGGTCCCGGACCCCCTGTTGAAGACCCTTGCCCTATGTATTTATTGATGTTTGTAGGTGTATTAAGGAGTGTTTAAGGAGTACATTATAATTAGGGATGAAGCTTGTTCATTGTTATTGATAATGAGCACATTATTGATCCTGCTTATTGACCCCGGCTTTCATCGAGCCCACTATTGAGTGTTTTCTAATATTTTGTGGAAATATATGAGACGACAAATTCTGAACATAACTGGTATCTTTTCTATTGGCCAGTTGTTGCGACTGTGAGTTTGTGGCTGACCACCATCTATGAAGATGACAATTGATAAAAGTAACAAATGTCATTACCAGGCCTGGAATTTCTACATTTTAGGGGCAAGGCCACTTGGCCTTTGGTGTTGTCCATTTTTTGAGGGCACAAAGGTTAAATGCCAGGGCAGGAAGGCCATCAAATAAAACAACAATTTTAGTCCATTTAAATAATTAATTTAATTTAAATGTTACATTTAACATGTAGAATATCTGCTGTGAAATAACTAAATGGGTATTTCCAATCTGATGCTCAGCCCTGCACAAATCAAAGATACTGGATTGGTTTAAAAATGGGAACTCAACAAGTTACTGGTGTCTACATGACAAGAAAGACACTGGTGTCTACATGTTGACAAGACAGAGACAGAGGATAAAGTGGTATTCAGCTGGGGCATTAAGGCCACTGTGGCCTCAGGTCATGCCAGATTTTGGAGGGGCACAAGGCCAAACTGAGGGGCAACGACGGCCATGGCCTTCATGGCCTCCCTGAAATTCCTGCCCTGGTCATTACATATCATTAAAACAATCATTCATTAGTGTGCATTAGTGTTAAATGGCTTTATATTATGGATTGTATTGTAATAATTTCTTCATGGCCTCTTGTCTTGATTGTTTAAACATGACATCATGGGCCTCTATGCTCGATAACAAGCTTGATAAAGCCCAAAGCTTATTGATACTGGGTAATCAATAAATCTGTTATTGGGTTATCGAGCTGCCCTTGTTTAGGGCTCTGTCCCTAATTATAATACATATTGATGTTTCCAGGTGGACCACCAAGCAGCCATGTGTTTATGTATGTGTTTATGTATGTGTTTATGTATGTGTTTATGTATGTGTTTATGTATGTGTTTATGTATGTTTCCAGGTGGACCACCAAGCAGCCATGTGTTTATGTATGTGTTTATGTATGTGTTTATGTATGTGTTTATGTATGTGTTTATGTATGTTTCCAGGTGGACCACCAAGCAGCCATGTGTTTATGTATGTGTTTATGTATGTGTTTATGTATGTGTTTATGTATGTGTTTATGTATGTTTCCAGGTGGACCACCAGGCAGCCATTAAGGAGTACAGCCGCTCCTCTGCGGACCAGGAGGAGCCTCTCCCCCATGAGCTCCGCCCCCTCCCTGTCCTGTCCAGGACCATGGACTACCTGGTGACACAGATCCTGGACCAGCCCAGAGAGAGCACCAGAGACTGGTACGACTTTGTGTGGAACCGCACCCGCGGGATACGCAATGTAAGCAATAGTAGTAGTAATAGTAGTAATAGTTTGTAGAGGCTTATTGCTGGTTGGCCCCGGACACACATTTAAAGCATGTGCTTTATGCTTTACCTGGGGGCATAGCAGTAGGCCTGGGACGATTCACTTACCTCCCGATTCGATTCGATTTCGATTCATAGGGTGGCGATTCGATTTATATCACGATTATAGATTTTTCTGCGATTCGTGATTCGAATCGCGATTATTGCGATTCTTTCCCACAATTTACATTGCTTTTTTATATAATTTGAATTAAAAATGTTTAGGTGGTGGTCATACGTAGGACCACAGCACTTTATTCTCACACAACCTTTTTTGTGCAGGCCTGATTGTGTGTGTGTGTGTGTGTGTGTGTCTGTGTGTGTGTGTGTGTGTGTGTGTGTGTGTGTGTGTGTGTGTGTGTGTGTGTGTGTCTGTGTCTGTGTCTGTGTCTGTGTGTGTGTGTGTGTGTGTGTCTGTGTGTGTGTGTGTGTGTGTGTGTGTGTGTGTGTGTGTGTGTGTGTCTGTGTCACGCTGTAAACTACTTCTGAGCAACGGGTATCAAGAGGTCAGGTCACCAATTGACCTCTCAGAGAAGTTCAATAGAAGCTTAACAAGCTTCAATTAAGAGCTGTATTCCATCGGCTGTATTTCTCCTAAAATATATATAAAAATAAAAAATAAAACTATTCACAATTCACTTACCTCTCGATTTGATTAATTGAATCGTGGCATCAACATCGCGATTAATTGGTGAATCGATTTTTTGGCACACCCCTACATAGCAGCGTCCCAATGTATTCTTTACACATGTTTTGAAGAGGCAAGCTTGCTCTGTGGCTTAAGGACAACCTTAAGAAGAACTTAGAACAAGCTTGCCTCTTCAAAATCAGAATGAATGGACCCTATTCACAGCCTGCCCACTCAGCAAATTTCTCAGCAACTTCCTGGTGCTGATGTCAGCTTTGAAGGGTAAACTAACGCAGAAAATGCTGGACTTGAAGCCAACAAATCATTATTTTGAATGGTAAAGTAAATTATAATGCTTTGTGCCTTTTACTATCTTGTGTTCTTGATCATGCTATCCGTATTTTATACTTTACTATCCGGAAATTGCATTACATTTGCGATTTCTGTGTTAACTCTATGGGCTTTTAGCAGGGTTTTACCCTTCAAAGCGTGACTTCAGCACCAGGAAGTTGCAGAGTGGGCGGGGCGTGAATAGGGCTAACCTCCCCCTAGGTAAAGCATAAAGCACTTGCTTCAAAACGACCGTCAGGTCGACAGAGCTTCTAATTAAGTTGCTGCTTTCACACTCACCAACATGGCTCTGTGCCACTCACTCACATACTGTAGCTCTGTGCCACCTTGGCTTTCAGACGTGACAGGAGATGAGCGTGACATGAGGCGTGACTGACTCACTCACTCACTCACAGACATGAGCTGGACGTTTTCATACTAACTGCAACCGGACCGCCAAAATCAGCCAGAACTATCCCTGTTATGTAGTGTGCTAGACAGGGACATGCACACATAGACATCAAAGGGGGCTTGAGCCCCATTCCCTTTTATCTGTCTATAAAAAGTGCTCTCTCCAGACCATGAATGCAGTTTTCACTGTGTTGAAAGAAATGCAAATGCCCTCTTTCCATGCCATACCTGAAGGCAGCATTCAAGAGAATTGCCTTGAATGCAGCATCTTATGTTGAAAGAATTGTCCTCTGTGTAGAAATCCATGCCATTACACCACATGTCCAGTATTCACTTGATTATACTTAGTTTAATGTGGTTTCAAGTACCGAAAATAGCCGACCTCCAAGCTCACAACCCGTCGCAGCGCGACGCGCTGTGAGCTTGGAGGTCGGCTATTTTCAGAAAAGTCTATAACTGAAGCTCAAGGGAATTTAATTCAAAAGAAACTAAATGGAATTGAATTAGAAAAGTCTGTGACTGGACCTAAATGGAATCTAATTCAAAAGTCTGTGACTGAAATTAAATAGAATTTTATTCAAAAGTATATCAATGAAATTAAATGGAATCTAATTCAAAAGTCTGCGACTGAAACTAAACAGAACTTAATTCTAAAGACAAACAATGACATACTGTATGTATGTTCTCCAGGACATCACCCAGCAGCACCTGTGCTGCCCGCTCACCGTGTCTCTGATCTGTATGTGTATTCTCCAGGACATCACCCAGCAGCATCTGTGCTGCCCGCTCACTGTGTCTCTGATCTGTATGTGTATTCTCCAGGACATCACCCAGCAGCACCTGTGCTGCCTGCTCACCGTGTCTCTGATCTGTATGTGTGTTCTCCAGGACATCACCCAGCAGCATCTGTGCTGCCCACTCACCGTGTCTCTGATCTGTATGTGTGTTCTCCAGGACATCACCCAGCAGCATCTGTGCTGCCCACTCACCGTGTCTCTGATCTGTATGTGTATTCTCCAGGACATCACCCAGCAGCATCTGTGCTGCCCGCTCACCGTGTCTCTGATCTGTATGTCTATTCTCCAGGACATCACCCAGCAGCACCTGTTAGTCAGGTCTCTTATGTTAAGAAATGTATGTTTGTCGGATTTCTTTGAAGATTTGTAAAACTATACATTTTTTGAATCTTCAGAGCATGGAGAATCCAAAAATATATGTTCCCATTTGCACAGACACCTGCAAAGCCGCCATTTTGGACATTCAAAATGGCTGACATAAAATACATAATTTGTGCTATTTTGGCTTCTAGACAACCTAGAAACTTAATTAAACATGCCAATCCTATGTTTTCTGGGTCAAGGAATCGATTGAGTTGGGTGTAAAATGTTCCGGACCCCCACCCCCTTTCTGGGGGTTATCTATTTTGGGACCTCCCAGAACAGTACACCAGCCAGTTAATGTAAAATTTTCATAATAATAGAGTTGTTTCATAGGTTTTAAAACATCCTGAGTTCATTTATTACACTTTTAAAGCAGCCAGAATAACTCTTCTGACTTTTGGTTGGGGTCTTTCTTCACCTGGGACCCCCCCACACAGACTCCTGAGCCTATCTCAGTGATCGCTCTGCTCAAGAACAATGTTAAATTAGATCATAATTGAAGCATAAAAGTTGTTGTAGCTGGGCTCTGAAAACAAAAAGGAGTAGGTCCTAGTAGCAAATACCAGGGGTCTTCCGCGGGGGGTCCGGGACCCCTGGGGGGTCCTCAGAGTTACTACAGGAGGGGACCCGCCAAATCTTGATGGGATTTGAAACTTTTTATGTAACATTTGATGGTTTTCGTATTCTCAGTATTATTTATAAAATTTTTGTGTTGGACAGTTATGGTTGACAGGTGTTACTGCAGGGATTGCAATAATTAAGGTATTGCAATGTATTACTTTAGGCGTGCAGACTAACGTGTCCCTTTATTGCACTGCACTCACACTGACAACCCAACACACCTCTGTGTTATCGTCACCCCAAAACCTGCACCCTATCCTCTTAAAGAGCTCATGGTCAATTATGCCCAAAGAGATTAACTACAATACATGTCCTCCCTAATAGTGTTGACAGTCTTTGTTTGTATTGTTTAAGCAGCTGCACCGTCCCTTGCAATCTGCTTTGCAGCCACATTTGATGAGCTCAATTTGCCTATATTTACTGTATATGAGTTAAAGCGAAGGATCTCAATGTCTTACACTTACCTGAGTTTCCTTTTAGTTGACCTTGTATCAGTGAACTGTCATGAAACTGTACTTTTTCCTATGCAAAACCTCTAATAAATACTTCAATCAAATCAATAAAAAAAAGCCTTTGATGCAGGGAGGGAAAGACACCTGACTGGAACATACCCTCCACTCTCTGAATTCCATCTATTTTCTTCAATTGATGGAAGCTCAGGGGAATTTGTCAAGTATGACAAAGTAGGCATCATAATATGATACCTTCATCAAGGGACATGATTTTGAGGAAGTGCACACACAGGAAGAGGCTGATACCCTGATTCCTCATCAAGTCCTTGCCTCTGCTGCTTATGGTGCTTTGTGAGACATATGTGTTTCGTCACCCGACACTGATGTCCTCCTGCCTACCGGCTCTTCATCAGAAGAGCTCAAAACGTTACCACAAGTAAACGTAATGTTTGGAAGCATAAATTGGTGTGCAGACTTTTATTGTTCTATTTGTATGCACTGCTTTAGTCTAGCACTCAGCCAACATTGGCTTTAGATGTGCGTGCCTTCTGGCTGCATTGCAGTCACTTTGTCATCTCCTGCTGTTACTTCTCTGATATTTGTCAACAGTCAAAGCCAAGGTACAAAAAAATGTAAATAGATATATTTGAGCGAGTTCAAGTTATTGAATGTCACAAATGTCAAGGGTTCCTTGGGCTACACAATTCATCATAGGTCAACGCCTACTTGAAGCCTGACAATGATGACAAAGCCATTAACCACTTAGCAAAGGTTCCATTTCCCCTGAGCTTATTAATCAACATTGCAGTCATTGGAGCATGTTGCATGCCGTGTTTACAGTTCTAAAGGTCCAACAACCAACTCGTGCTGCACTGCTACCACATATCCTCCGTGCCAACTGTCACAAATGTCACAATGCGGTATAAATCATACCTGACAAATTTCCCTGAGTCTGCATGCCCAAAATAAGAAGTTGCAATACCTTAACTCATCTGGTGCCGATCCCGAACTAGTTCGGCTTTATTTCAATCCAATACAATCTTTTTTTTATTAATTCACTTACCCCGAGCTGCTTGTAGAGTCGTGGGTGGTCCTGGCTCGCTAGCCGCTAGCCAGCTAGCCGTTCTACTCTGTCCGACGATATATTCCATTAAAAATGGTTTAAAATACATTTTTGAGCTCCCCAATGTTCACCCGATGTTCGGCGCCGCTTCCGATGAGTACACGAGTGTGCCGATCCCGAAGTAGTTCGGCTTTATTTAATTAAATGAATAAAATGATAAGAGGCCTTCTGAAGCCTGGCTTGATTTTTGTAGCTACTAGCCGAAAGCTAACAACGTCCCGGCCGGCCGTAATTTGCGAACGCAATCGCCAATCTCCGCCTAATCCAATGAAAGACCGCATCTTTAAAGGCTTATATCTCTTTTTTGTGTTTTAGGAAAGCGGCGCGAGGTTTATTTACGGCGAAATCGCCCAAAAATGATCTTTTAGATGACAAAATGGGAATAGCCATTCTGTTAGCATCTTCATCCGGGACATTTCCATGCCGTGCATCAACGTGAGCACGTCAGGTCCTGGAAGCTGAAGTCCTGGAAGCTAAAGCGCTCGCCTATGAGAGATGCGCTGGCATTCTTTGGCCCCTAGAGGGCGCTGGCACGCAAAGAGTTAATTATTCCCTGCAGTAACACCTGTCAACCATAACTGTCCAACACAAAAATTATATAAATAATACTGAGAATACTAATAAACCATCAAAGTACAATACATAAACCCAGGATACATAAAAACATTCAAAGTTTCAAATCCCTTCAAGATTTGGTGGCCCCTGTAGTAACTCTGAGGACCCCCCAGGGGTCCCGGACCCCCCACGGAAGACCCCTGGTATTTGCTACTACTACTTTTTGTTTTCAGAGCCCAGCTACAACTTTTATGCTTCAATTATGATCTAATTTAACATTGTTCTGGAGCAGAGTGATTACTGAGATAGGCTCAGGGGTCTGTCTGGGGGTCCCAGGTGTGGAAAGACCCCAACCAAAAGTCAGAAGGGTTATTCTGGCTGCTTTAAAAGTGTGATAAATGAACTCAGGATGTTTTAAAACCTACAAAACAACTCTAATATTATGAAAACAGGACATTAACTGGCTGGCGTACTGTTCTGGGAGGTCCCAAAATAGATAACCCCCAGAAAGGGGGTGGGGGGCCGGAACATTTTACACCCATAATGTACTCATTCGATTCCTTGACCCAGAAAACATAGGAATGGCATGTTTAATTACGTTTCTAGGTTGTCTAGAAGCCAAGATAGCACAAATCATGTATTTTATGTCGGCCATTTTTTATGTCCAAAATGGCTGCTTTGCAGGTGTCTGTGCAAATGGGAACATTGATTTTTGGATTCCCCATGCTCTGACGATTCCAAAAATGTATAGTTTTACAAATCTTCAAAAAAATCCGACAAAAATACACAACCAACCTGACTATGTGCTGCCCGCTCACGGTGTCTCTCATCGAGAAGTGCACGCGTTTCCACGTGCACTGTGCTCACCACCTGTGCGAGGAGCGCCTGATGACGTTCGACACCAAGATCAACAACGAGAACATGACCAAATGTCTGCAGAGCCTGAAGGAGATGTACCAGGTGAGAACACGTTTGTGTACGTGATACGCATCACGATAGAGAGGTCACGATAAGACATGTATCACAACAGGGTTCCCACGGTCCTGAAATTCCTGGAAATATTATGAAATTAGAACAATATCTTTCCAATACTGGAAAACATACATACTCAAATGTTTTACTCAAGTAAAAGCATCAGCTCTTATCTTATTTCACCAGGACCTGGCAACACGCAACGTCTACTGCCCCCAAGAGGCCGAGTTCCGCCAGTACAACATTCTGGTCAAACTTGATGATGGAGATATCCTGAGGTCAGTGACAATGACAAGCATTTCATGAATGAAAGGAAAAGGTTTAAGAAGTAGTGAAAACATGTCAGTGGAAAAGGTGTGTATGTGTTAGGGCATTCACCAAATATTTGAATATCAAAGTCACTATTCAACGTTGTTCACCGAAGTCGAATATTCGCTTATTATTATTATTATTATTATTTTATTGTTTTTTCTTTAAAAAAATATATAGTTTATAAAGCTTGGCTAGATAGGAAGTAAGAATGAGTTGTCAATGCCCCTGGTGGATGAATTTGTTAATGCTCTATACCAGGGCTTCTCAAACCTTTTTCGGCCGTGACCCCCAAAATAAACATATTTCAACTGGGGACTCCCACCCTGACAAGCACTCGGTTCTGCAGATAAATATTGTGAAAAAATGTTCGCCTCTTGCTTATTTAATATTTGCCAGTTTGGCCAGTCCTGTCGAATATTCGACTATTCGAATACGTTGAGGTCGAATAATTCGAATACTAAAAATCACTATTCGTGAATGCCCTAAGAAGTAGTAAGAATAGCAGTTTGTAGATCTGCTGTTTTCACTAGTTTGGGTCCTGGCCAAATGTATCATTTCTCGTTTGGGTCTTTCTTGAGCTATAGGGTTTTTGAACCACGGGTGTAAATTCCGTAATGTGTGATTTAATTGTGCACAAATGGCGGAAACTGCCGATCTACAAGCCTCTGCGTCACAACGCACCGTGAACTTATAGATCTTTAACTTCCTTTAGTTTTCAACAGGTACAATACCACAAGCAGCACAGATGCGACGCAATGTGAGCTTGTACATCGGCTCTGTTAGCCGCAGTACACTGTGGCACGAAGCATATATCAGGCAATGTCTTCAATGTTTTCAGGCCAAGGACCCCTTAGTTGAGAGAGAGATGAAGCAGGGACCCCCACAACGTTTTCATCGTTTGACAGCACGATCATCAGTGTATTTTGGATTCATGTCAATTGTGTTTTCAGATATTTAACCACTTGAACCGTCAACACTTGACCTTTCACCCTGTACTTAGTCTACTCTTTTTCCCCTCTACACCAAAGCTCTTTGCCAAAAATAGCCGATCTACAAGTTCACAACGCCTCGCGCTGCAAGGCGTTGTGAACTTGTACATCGGCTATTTTTGGCTAAAGTTCTCAGAATATGGACACCAGGGTTCAAGTGGTTAATACAAAATAAAAAATAAATCTTTCTATCACTCAAAGATTTGAAGGACCCCCTCTAGTAACTCTGAGGACACCCTAGGGGTCCCGGACCCCCTGTTGAAGACCTGTGTAATGTGTATATGTATGTGTGTATATATGTACCTGTGTCTCTGTTACAGAGAGGTGCAACAGTACCATCCAGATGTGCGTAACTCTCCTGACGTCCAGTTTGCGGTCCAGTGCTTCTCTGCTCTGAACAGCAACAACTTTGTGCGCTTCTTCAAGCTGGTGAAGAGCGCCTCCTACCTCTCTGCGTGTTTACTGCATCGATACTTCAACCAGGTACTGCACACCTCTGATCCAGGGGTTTTCAAAGTGGGCACCCTGGGGTGCTGTGCCGCAAGATAATTTGATAATATTTCGAATTCATCAATATCACTTCACTATGCTTAGTAAAACACAGGGTTCCCACGGTCATGAAATTCCTGGAAATATTTTGAAATTAGAAAAAATAGTTTGGAAGGTCCTGGAAAAAATAGCTATGCATTGTCTTTGGTTATTGATTTTGTTAATACCTCTGAAATGACAAATTAAACATTGGCCAAATTGTCAAATATTAGAGGCAGAAATTGTGAAAATAGCCGATCTACATGCTCACGGCGTTGTGAGCATGTAGATCGGCTATTTTCACAATAAAACGTGTTATACAAAATTCCTCAACTCTCTTCAAAAATATGATTATTTCGGGGGTCACGGCCTGAAAAGGTTGAGAACCACGGGCATACACTACCTGTCTTTGGGCATTGCGCAGGAGTAAGCGACTCGTTATTGAGCTGAACTATTGTTATATAGTCCTGGAAATCGGGTTAAATATTCTGGAAAAGTTTTGGAAAGGTTTGGGAAATGAATTGGTAAAAATGTGTGGGAACCCTGAAAACAGACCTGATTTGCACTGTACTTGATGAGTTCTTTTTCTATCTACGACAACTCTCTTCACCAAAAATAGCAGATCTACAAGCTCACAACGTTACGTGACGCGTTTTGAGCTTGTAGATCGGCTATTTTTGGTGAACCTTCCCCCCAGAATAGGCATGCTGGGGTCCAAGTGGTTAAACGTCAAGTATAACGTTATTTTCAGTCAGTTCTGATGGAAACGGATATGTCTCCAATAGGATGTAAGATTTTAAAAATGAACAGTGTAACTCATGGGTGCAGTGGATGAAACAGTTATTTACAGGGGTGCCCCGAGTCAAACAAGTTTGAAAACCCCTGCTCTAACATGGGGACTGAGTTACTAGGGCCCAGGAGGGGCCTTCATTATTTTATACTTTAGCTATTGAAAAATAGCAGATATACAAGCCAACAGTGAGCTTGTAGATCTACTATTTTGGAAAAGTCTTGAAAATGTGTGCAAATCTTTGAAAAATGTATTTTTAACATTTGTAACTCAAATTCTGCTTCTGGGGGGGTCCCTGAAACTAAATGTTTTGCGATGCGGGTTGTGGCCAAATACATATCATTTTGGGGGTCCTTCACGTGAAAAGGTTTGAGCACCACTGCTGCTGCTCCTAAGCAGCAGTGTTATAGCAGTGTTTAACACTTCAAAAGGCCATAGACCGGTGACCATTGCTCTTGTCAGCGCAACATAAAACTAGGTTCTGTGTTCTTGCGTCATGGCATCCACTTTGAGAAACCCTGGTGTAGGGCAGGCTTTAGAGTCCAACACTCACTAGTGGTTCTCAACCTTTTCAGGCAGCGACCCCCAAAATATTAATATTTTAACAGGGACCCCCCCACCCTGACGAGCACTAAGAGTTGAAGCATAACATTTTGTATGACACGGTTCTATTGTGAAAATAGCAGATCTACATGCTCACAACGCCTCACGTTGTTGTGAGCATGTAGATCGGCTATTTTCACAATTTCTGCCTCTAATATTTGACATTTTGGCCAAGGTTTCATTTGTCATTTGCCAAGGGGGTCAGTCATTATAGGAACCCTAACCCAATTTGGAGGATGTGTTTATTCCTTTTCCCATGATTTATCTCTGCTGTGTCTGACAAGTATGTTAACTGTACTGTATGTAACAATGTTCTGCTGTCTATGCACTCTGTAACTGGCTGTTCTTTCATAAAGTCTGACTGCATTGGCGGTGTTTATGTCGAAGCATGCTTGTACTACTGTTCATGTGGACATACACATTTGTGTGTGTGTGTGTGTGTGTGTGTGTGTGTGTGTGTGTGTGTGTGTGTGTGTGTGTGTGTGTGTGTGTGTGTGTGTGTGTGTGTGTGTGTGCAATCTATTTGTGTTCATCTTTGGCAGCCTTGGACACGTCGTACATAGGTTGGTTGTAAGAGGCTTCCAACAACTTGGGATGCCAAAAAAAGCAGCTAAACGGCTTGCAAAGTTCTGTGCAATCTCGTCTACTATCGGTAGTCGCCAAATGTGGCGAAGGCGTTGTTATATGTACCCTTGAATGGTGTGTGGTTATTGGATATTTGTCCAGGATTTGCTGACTGTACATTATTTACAGCACCTTGTAATATTTGTGTCCTTGTACTTGTATCTCTTATGTGGACATAAATAAATTATTGAAATGTGTGTGTTTGTGTGCGTGCGTGCGTGTGCAGGTCAGAGCTAAGGCCTTGAAGACCCTGAACATCGCCCACACGGTGGGCTCTCAGCGCTCCACCAGTTTCCCCATAGAAGACATGGTCAGGATGCTGATGTTCCACAACACAGCAGAGGCCACAGACTACATGACTCACTACGGACTGACTGTCAGCGACGGGTAGGATTATTAATATGTCTGGGCGATATTAGGAAAACCTTCGATATTCGATAACGTTGTTGAATACCTCTATCGATATTACTCACCACATTAGTAAAAACAATTGCATTATATAGTTTGTAATGTTTTTCTGCTTTAGGTCCACTGCCTGCGTAACCCAGATAATGAATAGCATATCCATGCATGTGGACTGCACTGTACACATAAAATGAAGATTTCCATTTCCCAACAAGTGTTAGGTGCATGCATAGTGTCTGTTAATTAATTTGACACATACACCAATACCTCATTTCAAGCTGTCTTCGTCGATATGTATATCTGTTACACATCTGTATTCAGAAACATTGCTATTCAGAAGATTGACTTCCATTATTCTAAATGGAGGTGTCACCTAATCCTAACCTTAACCCTAACCTCAGTGGGGGTATTTCTGAATAGGAATGTTTCTAAGTAGGGGTGTTTCTGAATAGAGGTCTGCCCCCATGTATACCTTGTATGTTGATACCTCGATAGGAGGCGAACAGTGCTCTCCTTCGTCAGAAGCACACATGCACGACCCGCACACAACTCCGGATGCGGTTTGGAATTTCCATACACTAAATCAGGGGTCTTCAACGTTTTCAGGCCAAGGACCCCTTAGTTGAGAGAGAGAGATGAAGCAGTGACCCCCACAACCCGTTAATAGATTTCCATAATAGTTTCATCGTTTGTCAGCACAATCATCAGTGTATTTTGGATTCATATACAGTAAATGTGTGTTTTCAGATATTTAACCACTTGAACCGTCAATACTTGACATTTCACTCTGTAGTCTGCTCCTTTTTCCCCTCTCCACCAAACCTCTTTGCCGAAAACAGCCGATCTACAAGTTCACAACGCCTCGCAGTGCGAGGCGCTGTGAGCTTGTAGATCGGCTAAGTTCTTAGAATATGGACACTAGTTCAAGTGGTTAATATAAAAAAGGAGAAAAAAAAGGTTTCTATCGCACAAAGGAGTTGGAGACCCCCCTTTAGTAACTCTGGGGACCCCCTGTTGAAGACCTCTGCACTAAATTGTCCATTTTCAGTGCAGTTTGCGATTCAAAATCGTGCCAGCCTTATATTTATAATGTGGGGGTGTGTGTGCGCGCGCGCGCGCGCGTGTGTGTGTGTGCGCGTGCGTGCGTGCGTGTGTGTGTGTGTGGTCACGTGACCCTCTCATGACTCCGCCCACAGCCAGGTGGAGCTGAGCCGGACGGCCTATCAGGAGCCAGAGCTGGCCCTGTCCCAGCGCAGGTCGGAGGTCATCCTGACCAAGCGGTCGGTGCCGGTGGGTCAGGTGGTGAACGGGGGGGCTCTGCCCCTCCCCCCCCAGCACACCCCCGTCTGCAGCTTCGACGCCCACAACAGGTTCACTGGAGGAGAGCCGGGGGCCGCGCCGCCCCCAAGCTCCACCACCTGTCCCCCAGCCGCCCCCTGTCCCCCCGCGCCAAGCCTCTTCAGGGGAACAGGTACCAGAATCCCTTTAACCTAGGTGGCCATATTTTCAGCCACTCAAACCGGGACGGGAACCCCTTTGGCCTAAAACCGAGACCCTCAAAGCAATGCGCACGCTGCGGTGCACGCGCTTTCCCATTCTCTAGCGTTTGTGCACATACGCATCGCAGGGTTGCATACAGGCAATGAGTGATTGACAAACAGCCTCAGGGTGTATTTGTTCATGTTTTTCTGATTGTCTAGGTGAGCATGTTTTCAAGAAAAGAACATGATAAATGTCTATGCAACCACTGAAAACGGCTACTGTTATTTTAATTCTGGTGAATGTTGAAAACCAGGGACTTATTAGTGTTTTAGTTGTAAGACATTTACCATGAGAGGGAGTGGGTTGTTGGCTGATTTACCACTGTTTCAGGGTTGTGGCACGAGGCGAAGCCGAGGAAAACTTCTACCATATAAATGAAAGAAAACACAGTTGTAACTTGCAAGGTTATCTAGTTAAAATCATTATTTTTTTCAGTGCGTGGGGTGGGGGCCAACTCAATGTTGTTGACTGATTTACCACTGTTTTAAGCCAATCAGAATCCAGTATCTGAACATGTGACCACAAAAAGTGGTAGAATTAGAGATATTTGTCGGGACAAATGGGACAGTCCCGGCCAAACCGGGACGTCTGGTCACCCTACTTTAACCCAGTGGTTTTCAACCTGTGGGTCGGGAACCCTCGGGGGGGGGGGGGTCCCCAAATAATATTGGGGGGTCCCCAGATGATTAACTTAAATACTCAACGTGTTCAGTCTTTGCAGCGAAGCCGGATGTGAAGTCGGAGAGTGACGTTGAGTCGTGGCCGCCGGTCAAAGCCCCCCGCTCCAGACCCGCCACCCCACAAGACCTCTGCAGTACCACCGCCCTGCCACTAGAGGCTGCTGACGTCCAGCCCCAGGAGCAGCCTGTCAAACTCCCCACACCCCCACCACCTGCACCTGTCTACACTGACGAGGTAAGACATACACACCTGCACCTGTCTACACTGACGAGGTAAATAAGCAAACCTGCAGCCAGGAGTGTGGCACCAAATTCTGGGCCCTGGGTACAAGGATTCGGAAAATATATAGTTCCAGGGACCCCCCAGAATCAAAATTTGAGTTAAAAAAGTTTGCTTAAAAATACATACATTCAAAGACAGATTTTCACGACTTTTCAAAAATAGCAGATATACAAGCTCACAGCGCAGCACCGAGTGCCGCGCTGCGAGCTTGTAGATCTGCTATTTTTCATTGCTAAAGTATAAGATAATGAAGACCCCTCCACCTTGGGCCCTGGTAACTCAGTCCCCAGGTTCTGTGTAAGGGTTAAAAAATATAGTTTTATTATAATTATATCATTATATTTCCAACAACATCGCCACTGTGCCATTTTGAATCTTGTGTGTGTGTGTGTGTGTGTGTGTGTGTGTGTGTGTGTGTGCGTGTGCGTGCGTGCGCGTGTGCGTGCGTGACAGGACATTGTGAGCGTGTTGGACACCATGGTAGAGGAGGTGCTAGGGTCAGAGGTCAATGAGGTCGCTCTGGGTGGATTCGCCTACACCTCTGTAGCCCTGGAGTAAGTAATCACATTACAGTAATCTATTACAGTAATCCCAAAACAATTCTGGGACAACGTGAACCTTCAGAGGTTTTTCTTTTAACAACGTGTGTGTGTGTGTGTGTGTGTGTGTGTGTGTGTGTGTGTGTGTGTGTGTGTGTGTGTGTGTGTGTTGCAGTGAGAGCAGTGTCCAGGTGGAGGCGCTAGTGAGTCTGGTCGTGGGGGAGGAGCTTCGGGAGGTTTCGTCCAATCAGATCCGTCTGGAGGAGGAACGCATCGCTGAGGAGAAGCGCAGACTGGACGAAGCCAGGTTGGAATGACTGCCCCCTGCTGTCCTTATTAGCTCATTATTAACTCATTGTCACAATTCACAATCACAGTCACAATTATTACATCGTGATTATTTGACATAATTGCGATTATTTTTCATAATCGTCATAATCGTTTCCATGTTGAAAAATGTTCACATATATATATATATATAGATCTACAAGCTCACAATGCGACGCGTTGTGAGCTTGTAGATCGGCTATTTCCACTATCAATGTTCTTTTTTAAGTATAAAGTTGTCAAATTTTTCAGTAATTTCTTTGTATATTTAGGTTATGTGTCATATCTGCCATGTGCAACTTCAAAGCCTACAAGCCAAACATAAATGTAATTATCAACGACAAATACACAATTAAATCGTTAATCGCAGTTATTTGAGTGACAATTAATCGTCATGTAAAATGTCATAATGGTGACAGCCCTACTCTTTGACTGCCAGGATTCAGAGGGTTTTTCATCAACATTTGAAAAATCGCTGAACATTCTGCGTCGCTCCGATCTGCTCACAGGAGCATCCAAATGACGCCCACGGGTGTCCTAGGATCTTAACCCATTTAGGCCTAAAATTATTGAATGTTGTAACTATTAGAAATATCAGATCTACAAGCTCACAGCGCGGCACTCGTGCCACGCTGTGAGCTTGTACATCTGCTATTTTTCAATAGTTAAAGCACAAAATAATGATACACCATAATGTGTACCCGTTCTAAATGGGTTAAAATAATCCGTGTTCACACGCGACTAGGGGTGTAACGATATAGTAACTGTATCGAAATATCGTTTTTAACTTAACTTAACGTTTTATTTTGTATCATATCGAATCGGCAGTGCAAAGAATCGATTGTATCGATACTACCTACTTGTGCATTGTATTTAGCATTTTTAAGAAGAAAAAATTAAAAAGAGGGGTTTAATTACTTTTCCTTTCCATATAGCTACACTGGTCTATCGATAAATGTGTGTAATCTCTGGGTTCATGTCAAGGTGCAGGTTTGTCAATATACAATGTCCATGTATTTGGCAGATAATCACTGTGTTTACTTATTTATATCCATAATAATACATGTTTCCCTTAAAAACCTGCACTATCCACACCTTTCACAAAGATTTAATTTCTTTGCTAAATAGTTACTATATCGATTTTAAATCATTGAATCGAATCGTATCGTAGCGCCATGAATTAACCAATATCGTCCATGTATCGTATCGTCAACCATGTATCGTGATATGTATCGAATCGCTATTAAAATGTACTGTTATACCCCTACACGCGACCATTTGAAATACAGAGGATTCCGTGTCAACTTCCTCGCCACATACAAGCACTCTATGTGTATATATACAGAATGTCTCAGTGTTTTGGAGGTTCTGTGAGATTGAGACCAGGAGCGCTCGTTTTGCGGCGCGGAGCAAGCGGTGGCTTTGATCCACACCTGGCTTTGATGTGCCCACCTGAGTGACAACAAACACAGTAGCAAACAGCATAACTCATCAAACTTTGTGACGATTGCTAGGTTGCTATTTTTCAATAGTTAAAGTATACAATAATTCCAGTTCTTAACCCATTTAGAACGGGGACACATTATTCTGTATCATTATGTTATGCTTTAACTATTGAAAAATAGCAGATATACAAGCTCACAGCGCGGCACCGAGTGCGAGCTTGTAGATCTGCTATTTTTGAAAAATCTTGAAAATTTGAATTTTGACCCTATTCTATAAGTGTCTTTTGAATCCTTCTTAAGGTTTTTTGAAAAACTATTTCTATGTCAGCAATCTGGCTCGCCATCGTCAAAGAAAAGGTCCTTTTCACTTGGAGCTCAGTTAGTCTGTTCTTGAGAGACTACTATGTCAGTGGTTCTCAAACCTTTTCATGTGAAGGACCCCCAAAATGATATGTATTTGGCCACGGACCCCCCCATCTCAAAATATTTAGTTCCAGGGACCACCCAGAAGCAAAATTTGAGTTACAAACGTTCGCTTTGAAAATACATATATTCAAAGATTTGCACACATTTTCACAACTTTTTCAAAAATAGCACATCTACAAGCTCGCAGCGCGGCACTCGGTGCCGCGCTGTGAGCTTGTATATCTGCTATTTTTCACTGGTTAAAGCATTCAATAATTCTAGTTCTAAATGGGTTCTAATACTGCTGTGTTCCAGGAGGAGACAGGAGCATGAGGTGTTTGTCAGTCAGTACAGTGTGAGTCTCAGTACAGAGCTGCTCCAGGAGGTCCTGGACCAGAGCATCACAGAGACCGCCGCCCAACAGATCCGGTGAGTCAAGTAAGCAATTTACCCCGAGTGAGAGGACTTTTCTACCACTTTTTCCCGTATACATGAAAGAAAACACATAGTTGTAACTTGCAAGGATCTTAAGTTACAATCATTATTGCCTATAAAACTTCCGCGAGACAGCAGATAGTTCCACAAACAACATCTTCTACTCACCAACAGATGGCGCCAACTCCATAGTAATCCATGCGTCTAGCTTACAGCTAAGCTAACGTCAGTTAAAAGCACCGTTCCGGCCGTAAATAGAGGCTGTTCGCTTCCAGAAAGGCATAGGTTCAGAGAAAAGGGGCTTTAAAGTTGGCGGATTGCATTGGATCCAAATAAATCGGCGACGATAGTACGCACGTTAGTAAACATAGGACCGCTGCGACCTTCATTTGTTGGTTGGGGGAACTACCTCCTGAAGTCCCCGGATGTACACTGAGGCGCATTGATCTCGGACACACAACTTTGCGGCAGTTGTCCTCTCATAACCTCCGGAATTTAGCCAATCAGAATCCAGTATTTGAACACGTGACTCGAAAAAGTGGTAGAAGCCTAATTTATTGTTCGCCCCGGTTTAAAACACCAGCCCTGTAATTCACAATCACGTTAAAGACATAATTTTCTTCAGGACAACCAGGGCAATCAGAATATGTAGGCATTGATGTCATATGCATCTATCCTCCACAACGTTCCAACATCCCATCGTGCATTGCGCAGAATGTGCAGGCAGGCGCCGCAGCCGAGAGTGATCTACAAGCTCACAACGGTTGCATCTGCGACGCGACGTGAGCTTGTTTGTGTCCCGCAAATAATGCTACAGTAAATTATTGCGGAAACAGGTGGACAGAGGGTATGCTCGTGACATCATCATCATGCTCGGACGTTATGCGGGAACGCCTTCTACTGAGTTGCAAAAAATAAAATAAAATAAAATACAAACTTGTAAATGTATGAATATTAGATTTTCCTTTTAGAAACACATTCTCCCAAGACCTGGCAACCAGAGGGGGAAAACACACGTCCAAAGTTTCTACCAAATATTCTGTGCCAGGGACCCCAATGGCCCATACAGGATAACATTTTGTATTCACCCCCCAAGACTTTCTTTTGAAAAGCGGTGTGTGTGTGTGTGTGTGTGTGCGCGTGCGTGCACTCCTCAGAGAGGCTCAGGAGGAGAAGGAGGAGCTTATCTCTCGCTGCACCGAGGAGGAATGCTCCGCCCTATTGGATGAGACGCTGGAGGCAGACATCGCCCTATTGGTGGAAAACGTACTGAGGGCAGAGCTACAGCGCATCCACAAGTACATCAAAAGGTAAACCCACCTCTTAAAGACCATGGACAAATAGGCCTGTCACAATTATTACATAATCGTCTAATCACAATTGTTTTCGCAATTGTTTACCATAATCGTCATAATCATTTCTATGTTGAGACATTTCTCCAAAAGTAGTGGATATAGTAGATCTAAACTCTCACAACGCATCACATCGCAATGCGTTGTGAGCATACTGTATCTGTGCGTTGTGAGCATATCTGTAGTGATAATATGGCCATAGCTAACACTGGATGCCAAAAAAAGTGAAACATTTGAGTATTTGTGTATTAAACAATTAGAGCCCTAAGCCCAGCCACTAAACAGAAACGTCTTTGTGTGATGACGAACATCAAGAAAATGTATAATTCACGAGGTCAGAATGACTGACAGGTGTCTGTGTCAATCAATGTCATCTACTTCAACTTCGGCGACTCCCCGCGAGTCGCTGGTTCGCGCGTCTCCTCCTTCCCCCGCCTCCCCTTTTGTCCTCTCCGTACAGCAGGGCCAGTCTGTTGCACTGGCTTGCCTCTGGTCCAGCCAATCACAAGCCGTGGCCGACATCTGATGTCCTATGAACACAAATTTGTTTCTGTAGGCGCTGTCTTGTTGTCAGCCCGCCTATCTTTACATATTAATGTCGTCAATGAGTTATGGCCTGTCTACTTTTTGACCGTCAAATAACAATCACCCAAGTGCTCTGCTGTACCTCCTCTCTGGAGCGTTTCAGGAGGAACTGCGTCACTATAAGGAAGTGGAGTGAGTGGAACACTTGGTTTCATTGGGTCTTTAACAAGACATGTGCTGGATGTGTTTGATCTCAGATGGTTGGACGTGGTGGCGTTCCGGCGCCAGCTGAAGAGACAGATGCGGGGTTTCCCCGCCGCCCCGTGCTGCGTGGACCCCCGCTTCAAGCTGAAGGCCCTGGCCCCCAGCGCCCCCCAGAGGCCCTGTCTGGAACAGCTGGCACGAGGCCTGGTCAACCTGGGCAACGCTGGCACCGTCTCCTTCTCTAGCACCAGGTGGGCCTAATTAACACTGTCACCTTCTCTAGCACCAGGTGGGCCTAATTAACACTACACTGTCACCATACCCGTAGAATGGAGAGAGTTACGACACTTACATCGACTCCCATTGTAAGTGTGGAAACTATGGTGGAAAGCTAGCTTAGCCTAGCTTACTGGAGCCTGTTCTCATTCTTATCGAGCCTTTGCTGCTCTCCAGCCCCGTCTGCCCCCATTATAACCAAGGCATTTTCACTCGCTGGTAAGTAGACTAAATCACGTCTTTTTTTCCCCTTTTAATAATGTTGTCTACCTTGGAGAGGCCCGTGAATGCGTTAAAAGGGTGAAAAAGACGTGATTTAGTCTACTTACCAGCGAGTGTAACACTCTCCTCTAGTCTAAACCACACTGACTGTCACCTTCTCTAGCACCAGGTGGGCCTAATTAGTGTGGTTGCCTAGAGGGCAAAACCTATTCTAGTGTGGCATTTGTCATCTTCTTGGATCAACTTTTAGCCAATCAGGAATCAGCATTCTAGAAAAAAAGTCATACTCCTTTAAGGTGTGTGACCCCACATCAAAGCAGTTTTCACACACCTTTGGGTCTAGTTGAAGTCCATGTATGTTACAGTTAGTTTGAGAAACCAGTTAGAATGGGAGAGGAGCGCTTGTTTTTGTTCACCTGGATGTGGAAGAAGCCCATGTCTCAGTGGTAGAGCATTTGACTGCATTAGTCCCACGCTGGTGAATGCTAACCTGGTGAATGCTACTATGTCTAAACCTAACCCTAACCTCAGTAAAACTATGCCTAATCCTAACCCTAACCTCAGTAAAACGATGCCTAAACCTAACCTCAGTAAAACTATGCCTAAACCTAACCCTAATCCTAACCTCAGTAAAACTATGCCTAATCCTAACCCTAACCTCAGTCAAATTATTCCTTTGTGCCCAAAAACGAGCGCTCCTGTTCTCAATCTAACTGAATCTCAAACTAACTGTGACATATACTTAATGAATCCATTCTTGAGTCTTTGTTCTTTACAGGGTGGATCAAAAGGAGACGTGCTTAATGTATCCATTCTGTAATGTCTCTCTGCAGGTCTGATCAGATGAGACAAGAGGCCATGCATCAGATGAGAGTGCAGTACTACTTCCAACAGCTGTTGAAGTAAGTCACTGAATCAACGACTACCATTTACACCAGGGGTCTTCAACGTTTTTAGGCCAAGGACCCCTTAGTTGAGAGAGAGATGAAGCAGGGACCCCCACAACCTGTTCATAGATTCCGTATAGTTTCATTGTTTGACAGCACAATCATCAGTGTATTTTGGATTCATGTCAATTTGTGTTTTCAGATATTTAACCACTTGAACTGTCAATACTTAATGAACTTGACCTTTCACTCTGTACTTAGTCTGCTCTTTTTCCCCTCTACACCAAACCTCTTTGCCGAAAATAGCCGATCTACAAGCTCACAACGCCTTGCAGCGTTAAAGTTCTCCAAATATAGACGCTAGGGTTCAAATGGATAATATAAAAAAGGAGAAAAAAAGGTTTCTATCGCACAAAGATTTGGAGTTCCCCCTGTAGTAACTTTGACGACCCCCTAGGGGTCCCGGACCCCCTGTTGAATACCCTTGATTTACACTGTAGGCTTTTATCACACACTCTAATCCAGTGGTTTCCTGTGGGTTTTAGGGGGTCCCCAGATGACGGTGAAGTGACAATTTAAAGACTTTTAACAAATTATCAGCCGAGTAGGGCTGTCACGATATGGCATTTTACATGGCGATAAATTGTCACTCAAATAGTTGCAATTAACCATTTAATAATGTTTTTTGTCGTTGACGATTACATTACTGTTGGGCTTTAAGTCTTTGAAGTTGCACATGGCAGATATGACGCATAACCTAAATATACAAAGAAATAAAGGACATATTTGACAACGTTCTACTTAAAAAAAGAATATTGATAATGGACATAGCCGAGCTCACAATGGGTAACATCGCGACACATTGTAAGCTTGTAAATTGGAACTGAATATTTTGAGATGGGGGTACATGGCCAAATACTTATCATTTTGGTGGTCCTTCACATGAAAAAGTTTGATCACCACTGACATAGAAACTAAATAAAAAAATACATTCAAATTTGCAATATTCAAAGACTTTTAACAACTTTTCAAAAATAGCAGATATACGCGCGCGCTCACAGCCGCATCTGTGAGCTTGTAGATCAACCTGTGGGTCAGGGCCCCCAGGGGGGTCCCCAAATTATTTTGCCGGGTCCCCAGATGATTAACTTCACAATAGAACCATGTTATACAAAATGTAATGCTTCAACTCTTAGTGCTTGTCAGGGTCAGGGCGAGGGTGTGGTAAAATATGATTATTTTGGGGGTCACAGCCTGAAAAGGTTGAGAACCACTGGCCTAATACACACTCTCACTCATTGTATCTTGTGTTCTTCAGTGAGAGGGTGTGGAGACCACTGGATCTCCCAGCGCTGGTGATGGAGAACCTTCCCAACCCGTCTGACAGGATCTACTGGAAGACCACCCTGCTACTGCCTGGAGACCATGATGGACACACCAGTCTGGAGGACAGGTTAGGAGATCCACTGACCTTCTATGATGGGTGGAGCGTTGTCCAGGGGGTTTTAGGGAAGAGAGAAGAATCTGGGACGCGTGGAGCGTCGTCCAGGGTGTTTTAGGGAAGGGAGAAGAGTCTGGGACGCGTGGAGCGCGTGGAACGCGTGGAGCTCACAGCGCGGCACCGAGTGCCGCGCTGCAAGCTTGTAGATCGACTATTTTTTTTAAATTGTGAACATTTGAATTTTGACCCGATTCTGTGTCTTTTGAATCCTTCTAAGATCTTTTGAAAAACGTATGTTTCTATGTCAGCAATCTGGCCAGCCATCGTCAAAGAAAAGGTCCTTTACACTTAACTGGAGCTCAGTTAGTCTGTTCTTGAGAGACTACTATGTCAGTGGTTCTTTTTCATGTGAAGGACCAAATGTATTTGGCCACAGACCCCCATCACAAAATATTTAGTTCCAGGGACCACCCAGAAGCAAAATTTGAGTTACAAACGTTCACTTTAAAAATACATATTTTCAAGGATTTGCGCACATTTTCACGACTTTTCAAAAATAGCAGATCAAGCTCACTCGTGCCGCGCTGTGAGCTTGTAGATCTGCTATTTTTCAATAGTTAAAGCATTAAATAACTCTAGGCCTAATTGGCTTAACGTGTCTATGGCGACATCACCATGGTGCTTCCTGTCACCTGACAATCAGGATCCTCTCTGATTGGCTGGAGGCGAAACTGGGCGGAGACAAGAGGTCAGAGGTCACAGAGAAGCGTCCGGACGGTGCACTGCAGACGCTCTACGTCAGCAACACACTGCACCACCACGACCAGCGCACACACTCTGTGCACGTCAGCATCAAGGTGCACACACACACACACACACACACACACACACACACACACACACACACACACACACACACACACACACACACACACACACTCTGTGCACGTCAGCATCAAGGTGCACACACACAGACACACACACACACACACACACACACACACACACACACTCTCTGTGCACGTCAGCATCAAGGTACACACACACACACACACACACACACACACACACACACACACACACACACACACACACACACACGCTCTGTGCACGTCAGCATCAAGGTACACACACACACACACACACTCTGTGCACGTCAGCATCAAGGTACACACACACACACACACACACACACACACACACACACACACACACACACACACTCTGTGCACGTCAGCATCAAGGTACACACACATGCACACACTGTGCACGTCGGCATCAAAAGTCTTTTCTCTCACTCCCCCCCCCCCCCCCCTTTTCTTTTGAGGGTACCTACCTGAAGCAGAGAATCTTTATTAGTGTGGTTTCCCAACAGGGCAACACAGTCCTGGGGAAACTCCACTAGATAAACCTTTTTGTGAATCAGATGCCATTGGAAATTGAAGGAAAAACATTAGAGGAGTGGTGCCAGCTGGAGTAATGGTTGAGCTTCACATGACAGGTTAACTTGCATGCAGAATACAGTCACGGCAACCACACTTGCAATTTCCAATTTCATCTTTCTAGTTATTTGTATTTGAATGCATTGATCATTACCCATTTAGGCCTAGAATTATTGACTGCTTTAACTTTTGAAAAATAGCAGATATACAAGCTCACAGCGCGGCACCGAGTGCCGCGCTGCGAGCTTGTAGATCTGCTATTTTTGAAAAATCGTGAAAATTAGGATTTTGACCCGATTCTATAGGTGTCTTTAGGTGTCTTTTGAATCCTTCTAAGTTTTTTTGAAAAACCTATGTTTCTATGTCAGCAATCTGGCCAGCCATCGTCAAAGAAAAGGTCCTTTTCACTTAACTGGAGCTCAGTTAGTCTGTTCTTGAGAGACTACTATGTCAGTGGTTCTCAAACCTTTTCACGTGAAGGACCCCCAAAATGATATGTATTTGGCCACGGACCCCCATCTCAAAATATTTAGTTCCAGGGACCACCCAGAAGCAAAATTTGAGTTACAAACATTCGCTTTGGAAATACATATACCGGTAGTCAAAGATTTGCACACATTTTCACGACTTTTTCAAAAAATAGCAGATCTACAAGCTTGCAGTGCGCTGCGAGCTTGTAGATCTGCTATTTTTGAAAAATCGTGAACATTTGGATTTTGACCCGATTCTATAAGTGTCTTTTGAATCCTTATAAGGATTTTTGAAAAACCTATGTTTCTATGTCAGCTATCTGGCCAGCCATCGTCAAAGAAAAGGTCCTTTTCACGTACCGGTAACTGGAGCTGTTCTTGAGAGACTACCATGTCAGTGGTTCTCAAACCTTTTCATGTGAAGGAACCCCAAAATTATATTTATTTGGCCAACGGACACCCATCTCAAAATATCTAGTTCCAGGGATCACCCAGAAGCAAAATTTTTGTTACAAACATTCGCTTTGGAAATACATATAGTCAAATATTTGCACACATTTTCACGACTTTTTCCAAAAATAGCAGATCTACAAGCTCGCAGCGCGGCACTCGGTGCCGCGCTGTGAGCTTGTATATCTGCTATTTTTCACTGGTTAAAGCATTCAATAATTCTAGGCCTAAATGGGTTAAGTAAAGCATTGACATCGACACATTTCCCCGTCCCAACGTTCCAGGTGTCCCGCGGGCCTCTGAGCGAGGACAGCCTGCTGAAGGTGGAGGAGCGTCAGGACCTCCAGGGCACGGGGGGCCTGGTGCTGCTGCTCCCTGCCCAGGCCGGGGCCTCTCTGCCGGGCCAGGAGGACGGGGACGTGGCCCTCCTCTCCGCTCTGCTCCAGCTCAGGCAGCTGCAGCAGGTCAGCAGCTGGCACTGCCCGCTGCCTCTGGTCATCCTGGTGCCCGGAGGAGCCTGTGGTGGCGCTGCCGCAGGCGCCACCGCACCGCCACAGCTGGAAGAAGGTATATATCGCCAACACGCAGCGGTGGAAAGTAGTAAAGCTGGGCGATATTAGGAAAACCTTCGATATTCCATAACGTTGTTGAATACCTCGATATCGATTACTTACGATATTAGTAAAAACAATTGCATTATGTTGTTTTTAATAGGTTCAGCTTTAGGTCCACTGCCTGCGTAACCCAGATAATGAATAGCATATCCATGCGTTCGCACTGCACAGTAAACACAGAATAAAGAAATTAAATGCCTGATTTCCATTTTCCAACAATGGTTTTATTGAAATAACCACACCTGGTTACAGATGGACTGTTTTTTTTTTTTTTTGCATGTGCTACGAGCATACATAGTGTGTCTGTTAATTAATTTGACACATAAACCAATACCTCATTTCAAACCGTCTTCGACGATACAGTATGTATACCTCGCATGTTGATACCTCGATATCGATATATTTCTGATATATTGCCCAGCCTTAGAAAGTAGCTAAGTAGCATGTATTCGAGTAGAGGGGGCTAGTCACATGGCATAGATAGATAGATAAATAGATAGAATACACACATATAAATATTTATTGTTTGTGACTGTAGGTTGCATTTACTATGAAAACCTGCAGTTCATGTGTGTCAGTCAGTTATGTCTCATGTCACGCTCCATATATAGCCAACACAGAATTCATTTGCAACCATTCTTTGATTAATTTTGTCCTCGTCTCTTTTATGACCATATATGGTGATCTCTGATGTCATCAATATTAACTCATCTGGTGCCGATCCCGAACTAGTTTGGCTTTATTTCAATCCAATACAATCTTTTTTTTATTAATTCACTTACCCCGAGCTGCTTGTAGAGTCGTGGGTGGTCCTGGCTCGCTAGCCGCTAGCCAGCTAGCCGTTCTACTCTGTCCGACGATATATTCCATTAAAAATGGTTTAAAATACATTTTTGAGCTCCCCAATGTTCACCCGATGTTTGGCGCCGCTTCCGATGAGTACACGAGTGTGCCGATCCCGAAGTAGTTCGGCTTTATTTAATTAAATGAATAAAATGATAAGAGGCCTTCTGAAGCCTGGCTTGATTTTTGTAGCTACTAGCCGAAAGCTAACAACGTCCCGGCCGGCCGTAATTTGCGAACGCAATCGCCAATCTCCGCCTAATCCAATGAAAGACCGCATCTTTAAAGGCTTATATCTCTTTTTTGTGTTTTAGGAAAGCGGCGCGAGGTTTATTTACGGCGAAATCGCCCAAAAATGATCTTTTAGATGACAAAATGGGAATAGCCATTCTGTTAGCATCTTCATCCGGGACATTTCCATGCCGTGCATGAACGTGAGCATGTCAGGTCCTGGAAGCTGAAGTCCTGGAAGCTAAAGCGCTCGCCTATGAGAGATGCGCTGGCATTCTTTGGCCCCTAGAGGGCGCTGGCGCTCAAAGAGTTAAGCTCATATCTGGGAGTGTCGGTCTCATGATAATCAAAGTGGTTGTCGCAATGTGAGTCATACTTACAAATAAATACCAGCCTTGTCCCTTTTATGCCCATATATGGTGATCCCTGATGTCGGCAATAAATCCCATTCAGGCCGGGAACACATTTTAGTGTATTACAGTACATATACAGTATGTAGGAACATATTTGTTTTTGTAGGCAAATTTTTGAATAAAATTGTTTTTCAGAAAACTTTGGTCAGGCCTAAATGGGTTAAGCCCATATCTGGAAATGGCCATATATGGACACATTGTGTCAGTCTCTTACTGATATATACTGGTTATTGTGTTCACAGCTCTGATGCTGGGCTCTCTGGTGGAGGAGGGTCTGGTGTCTGAATACACCCTCATCTACATCCCTGAGACCACCTCTGACCTGCAGGGGTCCCAACAGGTAACACACACATTTTAATGGGGGGCGGCATAGCTCAGGGGTAGAGAAACCGTTATTAGAGCACAAAGGGTTCACGAAGGGTTCCCAGTTCGAATCCGGGCTCCCCCTGAGTTAATGACGAAGAGTCCTTGAGCAAGACTCTGAACCCCTAATTGCCCTTGCATGGTTTCCTCCACCACCGGTGTATGAATGTGGGCGTGAATGGGTGAATGTAATGCACAATCTCTGTAAAGCGCTTTGGATAAAAGCGGTATATAAATGCACCATTTACCATTCATTCCTTTATCGGATTACGATTAGAGACATAAATCATCAAAGTCCAATAGTAATAAGAGGCAATGCAGTACAGTGCAAAAGATCATGTTCACAAATAATGTCCTTAATTCCCTATGCTATAGGGCAGATTGTGAAACACATAAACTATGGGTATAGATGGCACCGTCTTTTCCAAATAAAGTGACTGCCAATGATGGCAGACACAGAGCAGAACTTAGCCAATTGGTTTGCTGCTTTTTTTGCCAGTCCAGCAAGTTGGACTCTTACACATTGTAATGAACATGCCCTAGGCCAGGGATACTCAAACTTCTGAACAAGTTGGACTCTTACACATTGTAATGAACATGCCCTAGGCCAGGGATACTCAAACTTCTGAACAAGTTGGAGTCCTCTTACACATTGTAATGAACATGTCCTAGGCCAGGGATACTCAAACTTCTGAACAAGTTGGAGTCCTCTTACACATTGTTATGAACATGCCCTAGGCCAGGGATACTCAAACTTCTGAACAAGTTGGACTCTTACACATTGTAATGAACATGCCCTAGGCCAGGGATACTCAAACTTCTGAACAAGTTGGAGTCCTCTTACACATTGTTATGAACATGCCCTAGGCCAGGGATACTCAAACTTCTGAACAAGTTGGAGTCCTCTTACACATTGTTATGAACATGCCCTAGGCCAGGGATACTCAAACTTCTGAACAAGTTGGAGTCCTCTTACACATCGTTATGAACATGCCCTAGGCCAGGGATACTCAAACTTCTGAACCGGTGGGCCACATTACAACAATGAAAAACTCGCACTTTCGAACGACCATCATTTCGACCGGAGGGTTAGCGACTCACCCCACGGAGGTTA
This sequence comes from Nannobrachium achirus, assembly GCF_963921795.1. Classification (NCBI taxonomy): domain Eukaryota; kingdom Metazoa; phylum Chordata; class Actinopteri; order Myctophiformes; family Myctophidae; genus Nannobrachium; species Nannobrachium achirus. The sequence continues at coordinate 2,592,998 of NC_137815.1, forward strand.
AGGTTAGGATAAGGGTTAGAGTTGGGTGTCGAAAAGATGACACGTAGAAACAGCGAAGCTATCCCCTGCGGTTGATAAAATGACATTACTTGATAACTTTTTGCTTTATTTCCACATAATACAAGACAATTGCAATGTGCATTATTTTACGGCTTGGAATTCCATTTATATTCTGTCAATGACAACATTTGTAATCAAAGTAATTTGCTGCATTTTCTCTCTTTTTAATAATTCTGTGAAATTAGCATATTCCACAAAAACACCAAAACAAACTAATGTACGTTTGTCTGCTATTTGTCTGGGTTGATATCTGTCTTCCTGCTATCGAGTTGGAGCTGAGCACAACTCTCATTCAATTGCTTCACAATGCTATTTATGACGTTGCCACATTCAACACAAATTGCTTTTTACAGAAAATAAACTTTAAGGAAAATAAAATCAAACAATCTACTTAAAATAGATTACCCTGTTTAACTACCAAATGGCTAATTATGCAGTTGTTAAGTAGAGCTACAGTATGTCCCTTCATTTGCATTAGGCCTACAATAACATGTTGGGTATGCTAATAAGTTGGGCAGAGGCAGAGCCACTGGTAAAAAAAAAAGAGCGAGAAAAAAAAAAAAAGCGGCGAAAATCGGCGATTTCTATGGCCGTTTTCAAGATGTTTTGGCCATTATCTCTGGAACGCAAGGTCCAATCTGCTCAGTTTAAAGCTTGTTGGATGCGCAACTTTGAGGAGGGGCCGGAGTTTGAGTATCACTGCCCTAGGCTACCAAATATCAAAATTATAATTTTACAATTATAACCACAAGCAGAGATGGTATTTGCAAGAGGCTGATATTTTGACCATTTATAGCTAAAGCAGGTGTCCATGTACATATCAAAAGAGCATCCAACTTCTAGAATGAGAACTGACTTGGTAGATTCATTGATCATGACAATGATCTGGAGTATTGGGGAAGCTTTCCACAGTATTGTTAAATGTATTGTTGAGTTGAGATGAGTCGAACCAGTTAATTTGAACAGTTTTGTTAATATGGAATATTGTGTGTTGTCCAGTGGCACGGCGCAGTTCTTTTGCTGTCAAATCCACAATGCGATCGTGGCGTGCCATATACAGTCCCTTGCAAGCGGGGCAGCCGTTCATAATGTGCGCAACGGATTCCAGTTCTTGGTTATTGTGCAAAAGGCAGTATGGCTCGTGTTGTGATGGGTACCAGAGGGCGAGGTTGTATTTGGTAGGTAAAACTATTGTAGAGTTGTGTAGTATGGAATGGGACACAGTGTGGTCAGCACACGGCAGACAGGCCAGTTTCCCCTGTAAGCGCAGCTCAGTCCAGCGTTGCCGCTGGCGGGCTTGATGATGTTCAATAATGTCTGCAGTTTATGGGGTCCAGCACTTTTTTGGTTTCGTCGGTGTTCAGCACCGCCCGCACGGAGATACTCCCGTCGGTTACCACCACGTCGCCAGCCTCCACCACACGGTCCGCGTCGCTCCAGCTCAGATGTATTTGAGCGCTGTTGCATAAGTCGTTGAGGTCAGGCCAGTCAGAGCGCACTCCAAATCCCGGTGCGCGCGTGTCTAGTTTCCCACTCTGCTTTGTTTCTGAATCCCAGAAAGTTGGCCTCAGTTGTTGAGTGTGGGACTTTGCACTTTGATAGATCCAGGAGAAGTGATGCTCATGCCTGTTCTCTGACAGCAGGATCCTCGTTGTTAAGCATACTGACAAGATGATTTATTCTCCTAGCTGCGTATATCCATTCAACATTGGGGACGCCTAACCCCCCCCCCCCCCTCGCTTCTTTTATGGGAGATTAAATCTCTAGTTGAGTGCGTGTTCAGGGCCATCCATTTCCGTAGTAAATGGACCGTCTTATTGTTTAGTTCTGTTAAAGTGCATTTGGGTATGTGGATATTGGCGAAGAGATGCTGCACTTTGGAGAGCGCAATCTCGCGCACTGCTGTTAATTTCATGGTTATGAAATTAACAGACACCTGCATGCATACACACACATGCATGCACACACGAGCGCTCACTCACACACACACAGGGCACATGCTGTGTTCAACAAATAGGGCTGTCACGATTATGACATTTTACATGACGATTGTCACTCAAATAATTGCGATTAACGATTTAATTGTGTTTATTTTGGGGGGCACGGTGGCGCAGTGGTTAGCGCTTCGCCTCACAGCTAGAAGGTCCTGGGTTTGATTCCCGCCGGGGGACGCTGTGGGCGCTGGCGGCGTGTTCCTCCTCTGCGTCATCAGCGCCCACACCCTAGGTGGGGTTGGCGATAGGGCCTTTCTGTGTGGAGTTTGCATGTTCTCCCCGTGTCTCCTAGGGTTGATACCCTCACAAAAACATGCACGTAATCCTGGTCTCAATAATGCCTCCCACTGGCCAGCCAGGGCGCCTGATGGAGGGGAAAGGAACTGGTTGGAATAACGTGTCCCTTCCACGCGCTACGTCCAAACCAGGGAAATCTCCACTGTCAGGTGAAAAGAAGCAACTTGGACTCCGTGCATAGAAGGAAGCATGAGGTCAGTCCGTTGTCTCCCCAGGCGCGGCAGAGGGAGAGCAGAGCCCAGGATTACATAGGCAATTAGCACTGGGTGAAAAAATGGGTTACAAAATTGTGGGATAAAAATTAAAAAAAAAAAAAAAAAAAAAAAGATCTGCTATTTTGCTTCTGGGGGGTCCCTGGACAAATATATTTTGAAATGGGGGTTTGCGGCCAAATGCATGTAATTTTGGGGGTCCTTGACATGAAAAAGTTTGAGAACCACTGATTAGAAGAAGGATTTAGAAGACATTTATAGAATGGGGTCGGAATATTCAAATAACATGCAAAAATGTTGCGATTCTTTTTTTTAAATTGCAGATCTACAAGCTTGCAGCGCTGCACTTGGTGCTGCGCACATCTGCTCAATGTTAATAGTTAAAGCATTGAATAATGGTTAAAGTGGTTAAATTCTAGAGTGACACTAATGTGTTCTAAATGGTTTCATGTTTTTTTTTTTTTTTGATAACTTTGTCTTTATTTGAATTGCAATTTAATACAAAAACGTATCAAGACATACCGTCATAAAAAATGAATACCACAAATTAAATTGGACACAAATGTATCAAATCAAAAACAGAAAACAAAAAGAAAATTGCAACATTTACGGGGGTTCACATTATACACATTTCTCCTTTTTTGAATTTATACAATTTTTCCCATGTTTTATTATAAAGTTCTACTTTTATTTTCAACACAACTCAGATATTTGTCCCCTGCTTGTACAGACTCCTCCATATGACCCATGCATATAGTACCAGACATGAATGAGGAATTTCATATCCCAACACCTCACATATAACCGAATGTATGACATCCCAGAAGGGCTGGACCATTTTACAACTCCAAAATATGTGTGAATGTTTGGGATCAGTTTGGCCACATTTTCTCCAACACATTTGGTGAGTTTTAGCTTGTTTACTCTTAATCTGGGGTGTGATGAAAGGTTTCATGAATTTTACATACATTATAAATAATAATATCATGGTATGTTTCTCCCCAGGTGAAACAGGCCATGGCGTGGCTGCTGTCTCGCTCTCCCCCCTCCATCCACATGTGTGGTCAGACTCTGGTCCAGCTGGTGGAGAGCACTCTGACCAGAGAGTTCACCTCCAGACTGTGTTCTCACCATGCCCAGAGGCGGAGCTCCGCTCTGGGCCCCGAGGCTCCAGGGCCCATCATCAGCCTGTACAACGCTGTGCTGGAACACCTGGCGGAGCTGGTCAGCTCCAAGGTAGGCACTGTTCTTTTTGACTGCACCTTTTTAATATAGTTTTATTCTTAGTCTTTTGAGTAAAATGTCATTTAGTTTTAGCAATATTTTAGTCATTTGTTAATTGTTTAGTGTTAATCTATTTTAAATTCTCAGTTGATTTTGTGGACAGGAATGTATTTTGATTTTACACTTGGTTGCATGCTGAAAATGGCCTATCTCACAACTCTGCGACAGATTGTGAGCTTGTAGATCTGCTATTTCAGAGCGCAACCAAACAGAAAATGTTTTTTATTTATTTTTTATTTTTTATTTTTTAGTTCTGCTGGATCTCTTCTCCACTAGTCCCTCCCTAACATTTTAGTTTTAATTTGCTGACAAATTTATCAATTTATTTACTATTAGTTAATAGTTTTAATTTTATTTGGATTTTATTTTCGTCAAAATTTTTCTTCATAGTCAATGAAAATTACAATTATTACATATTAATCACCTAATCACAATCAATTGACATACGTAATCGTTATAATCGCTTCTATGTTGGAAAACGTTCATACATCTTCAAACATTTTCCCAGAATAGCAGATATACAACACGTCTCTTTGTTATGTGTTGTAAGCTTGTACATCAGCTATTTCTGCTGTTTTACTTTATTTTGAAATGTAAATGTATTAAATATGTCAGCAATTTCTAAATCTAAGTTATTTGTCATGTCTCACCTGTGCAATTTGTGATTATGAAGCCTAAAATGCCAAACAGAAATTAGATTGGTATTCATAACGTTCCAATGTTCAAATGCCCCAAAACTCATTTAATTCATTAATCACAATTATTAATTGTGACTATTAATCGTCAAGGTGCCTAGGCTATAGGCCTGCCTGTGTGTCGTGGGTTCGAGTCCCATTCCAGACGATCTCACATCTCACTCTCTCCCTGTTTCCTGTCCATCTTAACTATGCCCCATTTCCACTGTAGGGCCAACCCAGAACTAGAACCAGAACTTTCCAGATCCAAGAACTTTCAAGAACCTGTGAAGTTCCGGGACCAAGTTCTGCTTACATTTCCATATAACCAGAACTAACCGGGAAGGTCCCAAAAAAGAGCAGCAGCGCTGCTGGCCCCTCCCATAAGTTCCCAGAACTCAAGTTTAGTTTTACCTCAGGAGCAGGACCTAAAAAAGGTTCCAGGAACCTTGTCTGGAACCGGGCCGTGCGCAAAAACCAGAACCAAAAAAATAGGTTCATGTTCCTGAAAGTTCTGGTTCCACCTTACAGTGGAAAAGGGGCTTATTACTCTATAAATAACAATGTTGTAATGGTGTCTGCTGTCCTCCCAGGCCCTGGCCAGCCTCTCCTGGCACCCGGGGGAGTTTTCCCAGGCTGAACCCAGACACCTGCTGCCTCACGTGGGATGGAACTCTGACGACCACCTGGCCTGGCTGCGTCACACCCTGCTCAGCCTGCACATCCCACCCTGGCAGCCAGAGCCCTCCCAGCACGGTCAGTGGAGACATGGATTCATCTATCAGGATGAGGATATGATTTATTCCTATTCATTATCTATATAGCATGGTATTTATCCATATTATGTATCTAGATAGCATGGTATTTATCCATATTATTTATCTGCATAGCATATTATTTATCCATATAATGTATCTATATAGAATATTATTTATCCATAAGATTTATCCATATTGAATGTTATTTATCCATATTGTCTATACATAGAGTAGCACAGGGGTCTTCAGCGACCCCTTAGTTGAGAGAGAGATGAAGTAGGGACCCCCATAACCTTTTCATAGATTCCATATAGTTTCATTGTTTGACAGCACAATCATCAGTGTATTTCGGATTCATGTCAATTTGTGTTTTCAGATATTTAACCACTTGAACCGTCAATACTTAATAAACCTGACCTTTCACTCTGTACTTAGTGTGCTCTTTTTCCCCCTCTACACCTAACCTCTTTGCCGAAAATAGCCGATCTACAAGCTTACAACGCCTCGCAGCGCCAGGCGTTGTGAGCTTGTAGATTGGCTATTGTTGGCTATAGTTCTCAGAAAATGGACACTATGGTTCAAGTGGTTAATATAAAAAAGAAGAAAAAAACGTTTCTATCACACAAAGATTTGGAGGACCCCCTGTAGTAACTCTGAGGACCCCCTAGGGGTCCCGGACCCCCTGTTGAAGACCCCTGGAGTAGCATATTTATCCATATGGCATTTATTTATCCAGATTATGCATCCATGTAGCATATTATTTATCCATATAGAGAACCAGAGTTATTACAGAGGGAATAGACAATGAGTATTATGCTCAAAGTTTAATACAACATCTCAGTGAAAAGCAACCCACTCATGGGTCCTGACCCACTGTTTGGGAAACAGGAGAGTGTTTTTTGCAGGTCTTTCAGTCCGAGTGTATCAAAAAAGCAACTGGGTTAAGCACCGTTGGTCCCACCAGTTTAACATTCACCAGCTTAGCATTCTCCAGTGTCGGCAGGTTAGCATTTCACCAGGTTAGCATTCACCAGCACCAGCAGGTTAGCATTTCACTAGCTTAGCATTCACCAGTGTCGACAGGTTAGCATTTCACCAGTGTTAATTTTAATGAGGTTAAAGTTAGGTTTAGGTGTTTCTCTGTCCCTCAGACTTTTGTCACCTCGATGCAGCCAATCGCCTGCTTCCGCTGCCTTAACACAGTTGCTGTTTTGATACACTCGACTGAAAAAACCTGCAAAAAACACTGTCCCTTTGGAAAACTGCATCAGAAGCTTCTAAAGTTCCACTGCAGTGCACTGGCTCCCCCTGCTGGGCAACAACTGCTCTATCTCTACATGGCTGAAAAGTTCTCAAAACATTACACTTAATTCATTAACAGATTACATTAACAGGCGTCATCTGTTTCTGTCAAACTGGAGCTATGACTTGAGCTTGGCTGTCGTTGGAGGTTTATCTACAACTCTGCAATTTGAGGACCCCCTCGAAAACAAGATGGTGCATCTCAAGGGTTTTATCCTGCAATTGAATTGTGAATAAACAAAAAAAAAAAGTGGTTTTATTACAGTAGGTATGTGTCTAGGTCAGTGTTTCTGTGGACCTTTGGTGTGCCCTTTGAGATGTTTGGTTTTCCCTTTGAAATGTCAAAGGTAACTGGGGGACCCAGGGAGATCCCCAAATGATTTTGGGATCCCCAGATGACAGTGAAGTCACAATTTAAGAAAGAAAATGGACCATCACTGCACCAAAAGTAATCAACAAACTATATAAAAACTGGTCAAACATTGGCCAAAAAGTACACACCGTATATCTAGGTGTGCCCTGGGATCTGTTGGCTATGAAAAGTGTGCCCAGGCAGAAATAAAAGGTTGGGAAACACTGTCTTATGTAAATGTCTCCTAAATCTTTCTAACCAGTACTATTATGCGTGTTAAATAATATTAAACACACATAATAGTAACATAATATGACACATTTTGTCATTATGTTCATGTTTAATGTCAGCCCCCTGTTCAGAGCTGTGCGTGTCCATCTACCAGTACTGTTATATTGTTTTATATTATGTTAATGTTATGTGTAAAGCATGGATTAATCCATGTTAATGTGTTCTATCATGTTGTTTTGTTTTATATTATGTTAATGTCATGTGTAAAGCATGGATTAATACATGGTAATGTGTTCTATCATGTTGTTTTGTTTTATATTATGTTAATGTGTAAAGCATGGATTAATCCATGGTAATGTGTTCTATCACAGTGGTTCTCAAACCTGTGGGTCAGGACCCCCAGGGGGGTCCCCAAATTATTTTGCGGGGTCCCCAGATGATTAACTCAATGTGCAGCATTGTTTTCTCACTCATCAGTAAACAAACCAACATAAAGTCTAAGTGTATAGAGGGTATATGCACATTTCTAAAGTGACAATTTAAGGACTTTTTAATACCTCTAAAATAAAAAATCTAACTTTAACCAAATTGTCAAATATTAGAGGCAGAAATTGTGAAAATAGCCGATCTCGCAATGCGAGGCGTTGTGAGCATGTAGATCTGCTATTTTCACAATAGAACCTTGTTATACAAAATGTAATGCCTCAACGCTTAGTGTTCGTCAGGGTGGTGGGGGGTCGCCAGTTAAAATATGATTATTTTGGGGGTCGCAGCCTGAAAAGGTTGAGAACCACTGTTCTATCATGTTGTGTTAATGTTCTATCATGTTGTGTTAATGTTCTATCATGTTGTGTTAATGTTCTATGATGTTGTGTTAATGTTCTATGATGTTGTGTTAATGTTCTATGATGTTGTGTTAATGTTCTATGATGTTGTGTTAATGTTCTATGATGTTGTTTTAATGTTCTATGATGTTGTTTTAATGTTCTATGATGTTGTGTTAATGTTCTATGATGTTGTGTTAATGTTCTATGATGTTGTGTTAATGTTCTATGATGTTGTGTTAATGTTCTATGATGTTATATGGTGTTTGCAGCCTCCTGGTCAGAGCTGTGCTCCTCCATCTACCAGTACTGTTCCCTCATCCCGGCCTCTGACCACACAGCCCCTCTCCTCATGTCCAGACTGGACCACCTGCTGCACAGCGTCAGCCTGCAGGGGGGCTCCCAGAGGACCCCCCAGAGGACCCCCCAGAGGACCCCCCAGAGCACCACGTACCAACACATTCCCTGGGACGACATCGTGCTGCTCTGCATCGACCACAAGATGAAAGACTGGCCCCCCGCCGGACCCCCTGTCTGTGAAGGTCTGTCTCACTGTCATAGTTCTAATGAATAAGAGTATCTTTAGTTTGTCATGGTTCTAATGAATAAGATTCTCTTTAGTTTGTCATGGTTCTAATGAATAAGATTCTCTTTAGTTTGTCATGGTTCTAATGAATAAGAGTCTCTTTAGTTTGTCATGGTTCTAATGAATAAGAGTCCCTTTAGTTTGTCATAGTTCTAATGAATAAGATTCTCTTTAGTTTGTCATACTGTAGTTCTAATGAATAAGATTCTCTTTAGTTTGTCATGGTTCTAATGAATAAGATTCTCTTTAGTTTGTCATAGTTCTAATGAATAAGATTCTCTTTAGTTTGTCATGGTTCTAATGAATAAGATTCTCTTTAGTTTGTCATGGTTCTAATGAATAAGATTCTCTTTAGTTTGTCATGGTTCTAATGAATAAGATTCTCTTTAGTTTGTCATAGTTCTAATGAATAAGATTCTCTTTAGTTTGTCATAGTTCTAATGAATAAGATTCTCTTTAGTTTGTCATGGTTCTAATGAATAAGAGTCTCTTTAGTGTGTCATGGTTCTAATGAATAAGATTCTCTTTAGTTTGTCATAGTTCTAATGAATAAGAGTCTCTTTAGTTTGTCATACTTCTAATGAATAAGATTCTCTTTAGTTTGTCATGGTTCTAATGAATAAGAGTCTCTTTAGTGTGTCATGGTTCTAATGAATAAGATTCTCTTTAGTTTGTCATAGTTCTAATGAATAAGAGTCTCTTTAGTTTGTCATAGTTCTAATGAATAAGATTCTCTTTAGTTTGTCATAGTTCTAATGAATAAGATTCTCTTTAGTTTGTCATGGTTCTAATGAATAAGAGTCTCTTTAGTTTGCCATGGTTCTAATGAATAAGATTCTCTTTAGTTTGTCATAGTTCTAATGAATAAGAGTCTCTTTAGTTTGTCATGGTTCTAATGAATAAGAGTCTCTTTAGTTTGTCATGGTTCTAATGAATAAGATTCTCTTTAGTTTGTCATGGTTCTAATGAATAAGATTCTCTTTAGTTTGTCATGGTTCTAATGAATAAGATTCTCTTTAGTTTGTCATAGTTCTAATGAATAAGATTCTCTTTAGTTTGTCATGGTTCTAATGAATAAGATTCTCTTTAGTTTGTCATGGTTCTAATGAATAAGATAACATTTATTAACATATAATAAACATTTATTAACAATTAATAAAATAATTTATTAATGTTAATAATTGTATCTATAAGACAGTTATTAATGTTTATAAGGAATTTAATAAACATTTATTAACAGTTAAGAGGATGTTAATAAGACAATTTATAACTGTTAATAAGTGCTTTATAAGACACTTATTATTTCTTTATAAACATTTGTAAGGCATTCAATAAAGTTAATAGTAGGTTTATTAGACATTTATTAACTTTTAATTGCTTATTTCTAAGACACTTGAAAAAACGTTTTCATTTTTCTAAAACGTTTTTAAGGAATTAATAAACATTCATAAACTGTTAATAACCTTTAATAAAAGTTATTAAGATATTTACACAGCATTAAGTAACAGTTTAATAGATGTTAATAATATATGTACATTAACCGTTATGAGTTTACTGAACCGTTGGTAAGGGAACTAATAAACCTTAATAAATTGATAATATATTAAGGTTACTAAAAAAGGGTCTTATAAACGGTAACAAATCCTTATTAGACGCTTGAAAACCAAATTTATTCTTAATAAATGTTTATAAGAACTGTAAAAATCATTAATAATATTTATTAAATGTTAACACATGTTAATAAGATGTTTATAAAGCTTTACTTAACCGTTAACAGGTTACCCTAAGTTAACCTAACCGTTGGGAAGGGATCTAATGAAAATTAATAAACTGTTTATAATATATTATAAAACTGTTAATGGGGTATGAAATAGTCTTATGCACTTGGGGGGTAAAGAGGAACGGTCATTTACTATAATTAAACAAACCTTTATAATGTGTTTTATTAACTAGAAAAAAGACTTATAAACATCAACAACTTGTTAACAATGTCTTTATTAACACTTAAATAGGCAGGAACATTCATCTATAAACATTTATAAACAGCTAGTTCGTTTAAAGTGGGAAGTGGGAAGAGTCATCTATAAACATTTATAAACCTCTTACAACAAATAAACGGTGTCTTATTAACAATAACAAATACTTAACAATGCACTTATTAAAGTGTGAACAGTCATCTATAAACATTTATAGTTCGTTTAAAGTGGGAACAGTCATCTATAAACATTTATAAACCTCTTACAACAAATAACGGTGTCTTATTAACAATAACAAATACTTAACAATGCACTTATTAAAGTGTGAACAGTCATCTATAAACATTTATAAACAGCTAGTTCGTTTAGTGGGAACAGTCATCTATAAACATTTATAAACCTCTTACAACAAATAAACGGTGTCTTATTAACAATAACAAATACTTAACAATGCACTTATTAAAGTGTGAACAGTCATCTATAAACATTTATAAACAGCTAGTTCGTTTAAAGTGGGAACAGTCACCTATAAACATTTATAAACCTCTTACAAAAAATAACGGTGTCTTATTAACAATAACAAATACTTAACAATGCACTTATTAAAGTGTGAACAGTCATCTATAGTTCGTTTAAAGTGGGAACAGTCATCTATAAACATTTATAAACCTCTTACAACAAATAAACGGTGTCTTATTAACAATAACAAATACTTAACAATGCACTTATTAAAGTGTGAACAGTCATCTATAAACATTTATAAACAGCTAGTTCGTTTAAAGTGTGAACAGTCATCTATAAACATTTATAAACCACTTATAAGAACTAAACAGTGTCTATTAACATTAACACATTGTTTATGTTGGCACTTATCAACACGTTAATAGACATTTTGCAGGTACTTGGTTTAAAGTGGGAACAGTAATCTATAAACATTTATAAACACATTATAAGAACTAAACAGTGTCTTATTAACATTAACAAATTGTCAAAAGGCACTTATTGACGCGTCAATAGGCATTTTGCAGGTACTTGGTTTAAAGTGGGAACAGTCATCTATAAACATGTATAGATATAAATATTAATGTTTTGGGGCTAGCGATTCCTTTGCAGCTTATGTAATATCATTCCAGTTTATGTACAACTATCACTGTTGTACACCTCTTCCTCCTCCTGCCATCGCTTGAAGATGAAGAGCTTGAGGAATTTGAGGCGAAGGTGGTTGAGTAGCTGGACTCGGATGGTGACTTGACAGAGGTTGGAGACTCATTTCTTGATGCTGTAAAAACAAAATGCAAAATGTTATATAAATAGGAGGTTAGGCATTTTAGACATGTTTTGTTCATAAAGGGGTTACAGTGCACTTATTGTAAATAATAATAATAACAATAAATAAATAAATAGGAGCAGCGCTCTTCCGAGCACAGGTCTCCAATGTGATAAGCAAATGTGAAAAGGGTGCCATGTCATCTGTGGCCTGTCATGATTTCGTTCCAAAGATGTGTTTTGCTCAAATTGAGCTGCTGGTGGTGCTATAACAGGCCGATGTGAAAAGGGTGGCATTTGTTCCTTGACCTACGGAAATCACAAGCTGCGTTTCTGATTTGAGGCATTTTGTTCAAAACGGACCAATCCTGCAAACTTTGGAAGCCACTCAACTAGGATGGAATATGAATTATCGGACAGCTCAGTCTTGATCACTTGCCTATAGCGATACTCTGTACTGATTCCTGTGATTTTTGGAACAAATCTGAAGGAGTAATTTAAAAAAAAATGTTTTACTTAAGTCAGCCTCCAGGTGGCACTATAAAAAGCAGATGCGAAAAGGGCAAAGGTTTTTCCTTGGCCTCGTGGGAGTGCGCATACAACGTTTTACACTGATCGGTGGAGTTATTGGTAAGAACCATAGACTGTAAAAAAATATGGACGATGCAAAGCCATTGGTTTCTATGCTGCGAAGATGACGTTTTTCGTTCAAAAGGGAGCACACTTGCAAAAGCCAGTCTTAGCCTATCAGGATGGAATTTGAAGAATCTGAAAGACCTGTTTCGTTTAATGACTATAGAGATACCATGTAACGATTTGCGTGATTTTTGGACAAAATCGTTAGAAGTGCTGTCCAAAAATCTTGGATCACATGACCACAAGGGGGGGGGGGGGGGGGGGGGGGGGGCAGCCTGTATTACAATCCATTGTAAACAATGGAGCGATGGTCCCAAAATATGAGTTCTGTTCAACCAATTTATTTGGACCAAATCGACAAATGGGCAGATGACAATTTGGATTAAATAGATGGGTACATCCACAATATTCATGGCAGTTAGGTTGCAATGTTACTCTGTACAAAGACTTGCTACAGTATCTGTGCAGACTAGTGCTTGCTCTGCCATTATATTAACTTACTGTATTGTGATTTTTGCATACTAACCCTTAAAGGGGCACTCCACCACTTTTCAACCTATGTTCATATAATTGGTCCTCACTCAAAAATAGCTTTTTTTTTCCCTCAGAGGAGGGCTGTGGGCAGGTCAGAAACCCATCATCTTGTGACATCATCGATTGCCAATCCAGTTTATAGAAACTGCAGGCTTTCTATTCCCGCAAAGTTGCAATTTTAAAGTGGAAGCCATTGTTCTCACGATAATAAAAATCTATTTTTTTTTTCAAAAATATTGATACATTTTTTGGGGGGAAAATGATGATGTCACAAGACGATGGATTCTGAACTTCCCACAGCTCTCCTAGGAGACTTGGACTGAGTAGAAAAAAATTGTGATATTTTACCATGAACATTAGTGAGGACCTATTATATGAAGACAGGTTGAAAAGTGGTGAACTACTCCTTTAAATTCTGTTCGGGTCATTATGACCCGTTTCACATTTTCATTTGGAAAAAAAAGGTAGAAGTTTTTTTTTTTTCCACCTGAAACTCACTGGCCTTAAAGATTCTTCTGAGATGAAACATGTACAAAGTTTTACACTGATCGCTGGAGTTATTGGTAAGAACCATAGACTGTTAAAAAAATATGGACGATGCGAAGCCATTGGTTTCTATGCTGCGAAGATGACGTTTTTCTGTCCCTTGTATGGGTGTCGCCATCATTGTTCGAATGGTACCCCAGGAATCACAAGGAATGCTATTGGCTGCCAACGGTCACGTGGAACCGCAGGGATACATGGGAGAATGTGGTGTTGAGCCTCCCGAAATGAAGAGCCTCCCGAAATGAAGCACACGAAGAACACAGCAGGCTAGTATCAGTTTAGTTGGCCACTCCCCCCGCAAATCTATCATCAATTTTAACATAAACGTGGCCATATTTGCACAAAAGGCATATCATGATTGAAAGGGAGTTTTCCACTAGCGACAGGAACCATAAAGTATGTATGACAATGTTTATTAAGGTTAGAAAATCAAAGGGGAAAACGAATGGGGTCCAATGAAGACAAATTCTTTTTGGTACCTTGCGGGGGGAAAACAGCGCAACTAGCGGCCAAACATAGGAAGTTTTAGTTCTGTATAGAGACACACGGGCGCCTACAAATATGGCCGTCCTATTGTGATAGCGACCCCACTTCGGGTAAGGGAGAACGGTGCACTGCAAGCCAGCCCATAGAAAGTCATTGCAATTCAGCTGTGGTTAGCCTAATATTAAAATAATCCTACACGAACTGCAGACTATCTTGATTTGAATAAAAATATGTTTCCAGATGTATGGACTGACTCTGCCAACATATCTTCTTGTTTTCTAAATACATGATGTGTGTCACATTTAATGTGCCACTTGAATGGATTACCCATAATGTTAACAGAGAAGAGGGGAAACGGCAGACACAGAACCTGTCGCTTTTCAGTGACATCACTGTCTTTACTGCTGTGCGTTTATGAGCGCTGACTTTGAAGATCCCGACCTTTTCAACTACAGAGTGGATTCTCCAGGTTAGTATTAACCAAAAATAACCTGCAAGACTCCGTTTGGAAAAGGCGAGATGCGATCATTTCCCAAAAATAAACAGCCTAATTATACATGAGAGACGAGCGTATCTGGGTATAGAAAACCTCAAGGGATGCGTCCATGACGTGTGTACCATGCGACCACCTAAACTTAAGATTTCCAATGCTAGCACTTTTGACTCACAGATGAAGTATATTAAAGTATATTGTAGGTAGTGTATCAAGATGACAGATATGCCACTTTAAAAAGGCAAAATTAAACTCATGGGACACTTTATTAGAACACAAAAGAAATCGCTAATGCCTCAGTAGTCAACCACTGAAATTATGATATTTCACGATGCCTTTCATTGGGATTGCATTGGCAGCTGCAGTTCACCATTCATCCTTACCCGAAGTCGGGTCGCTATCACAATAGGACGGCCATATTTGTAGGAGCCCGTGTGTCTCTATTGGTATTCGTTTTAAATCGGCGGAACTATGCCCCTGGTAAAAACACAAATCTGCCTGTTATAGCGCCTCCATGAGGCTGATTTGAACATTTTTAACTGGCATTTCTTCCTCTGCCTAGTGGGAGCGTGCGTGCAAAATGTCACTTACATCGAACTCTGTGTTCATGATTTGAGGCATTTCGTTCAAAAGGGAGCACACTTGCAAAAGCCAGTCTTAGCCTATCAGGATGGAATGTTTCGTTTAATGACTATTAGAGATACCATGTACCGATTTGCGTGATTTTTGGACAAAATCGTTACAAGTGCTGTCCAAAAATCTTGGATCACATGACCACATGGGGTGGCAGCCTGTATTACAAAATATGAGTTCTGTTCAACCAATTTATTTTGACCAAATCGACAAATAGGCAGATGACAATTTGGATTAAATAGATGGGTACATCCACAATATTCATGGCAGTTAGGTTGAAATGTTACTCTGTACAAAGACTTGCTACAGTATCTGTGCAGACTAGTGCTTGCTCTGCCATCAACTTACTGTATTGTGATTTTTCCATATTAATCAGGAACAAGAAATTGTTAATATGATGGCAGAGCAAGCACTGCAAAGATTGCAAGTCTTGGTGGCGCCCACTGGCCTAGTGGTCCAGGCGCATACCACATACTAGGCTATGATGCCTGCTGGCGTCGCCGGATCGATTCCCGATCCGGACAACCTTTGCCACATGTCATTTCCCATCTCTCTCCCCATTTCCTTTCACTTGAATATCATTACCGTGGATTAAATCAATCCAGTTACTGGAGCCCTTCTATTTAATCCTTTTGGGGATGTTGAAGTTATCATCTGCCCATTTGTTCAATTTGGTCAAAAGAAATTGGTTGAACAGAACTCATATTTTGGGACCATTGTTTATAATGGTTTGTAATGCAGGCTGCCACCCCTTGTGGTCATGTCATCCAAGATGGCCATGGTGTGAATAGAGGTTCTGCTCTGGCACCCAGGGAATGTGTGTGCTCAGTTTCGGCCTGGCATAGACAAAGGGTTTGGCACTATAACAGGAGAAGTTCACAGCAATTTTCATCTTCATCTTAATTTTTCATCGTCCTGCTGGACGGAAGAGCAGCAGGACCATTTTAGTAATACATTTTAAAAATGAATAAGGGTAATAATAACAATAATAATAATAATCCAGCAACAATTTCATGGACCCCCTGCAGTAACTCCGGACCCCCTAGGGGTCGTGGACCCCCCGTTGAGGACAGGGGTGTCGCACCAAATTCTGGGCCCTGGGTACAAGGATTCACTCACATTTTGTGCTTTAAAAAGTTGCTATATGCAGTTTTCTGCTGAGATAAGCAGGAAACAGTCAATTGCTTATTACTTTTTTTTTTACACTTTATTATATTCAGACGGCTAACCATGCTTCCTAAAGAAATGTTGTCTCTGTGACACTTCCTGGGGCCACAATCTGCCTCCAAAACTATTATTTTTCTCTGTGAGAAGTTCTATCATTGGTCGATAGACAGATAGCCTGCCCAATAAGCAGACCAATCAGGACCGCCTCTTGTTGTTGTTCGGATTGGTTGACACGTCTGTCAATCCTTTTAGCCCCGGTCGGCTGGTTCATGCACCAATGAGCTGCTAGTGACAGCGCTTCTCCTAGAAGCGCCACAGAGACTAGATTCTTTTTAGGGAGAATTGTTAGCCACCTGAATATAATTAAATACAAATAAAAAAATAAAATAAGCAATTGCCTGTTTCCTGCTTATGTCAGCAGAAAACTGCTTATAGCAACTTCAACCATTGAAAAATAGCAGATGTACAAGCCCACAGCGCGGCAACGAGTGCCACGCTGCGAGCTTGTAGATCTGTTATTTTTTTTTAATTGTGAACATTTTTCATGAGGTTTTTTGATAAACCTATGTTTCTATGTCAGTGGTGCTCAATCGTTTATGTGAAGGACCTCTAAATGATATGTATTTGGCCACATCTCAAAATATTTAGTTCCAGGGACCCCCCAGAAGCAAAATTGTATCTAAAAATGTTACCTTAAAAAATACCCATATTCAAAGATTTCCACACATTTTCATGACTTAAAAAATAGCAGATCTACAAGCTCGCAGCGCGGCACTCAGTGCCGCTCTGTGAGCTTGTGGATCTGCAATTTTTCAATAGCTTAAGTATAAAATAACAATATAAAATCAAATTGGTTTAATCTCATGCTCTCAAGAGTGCTTGTTACAATAACACACTGGTAAATAAAATATCTGTAAATATTTTCTACATCTACAGCAGTGGTCCTCAGCCTTTTCAGGCTGTGACCCCCAAAATAATCATATTTTAACTGGGGACCCCCCACCCTGACAAGCATTAAGAGTTGAGGCATTACATTTTGTATAACTGTTTTTTGCGAGGCGTTGTGAGCATGTAGATCTGCTATTTTCACAATTTCTGCGTCTAATTTATGCCAATTTGGCCAATGTTTAATTTGTCATTTTAGAAGTATTAAAAAGTCCTTAAATTGTCACTTTAGAAATGTGCAGCTACCCTCTATACACTTAAACTTTTTATGTTGGTTTGTTTAGTGTTGAGTGAGAAAACAGTGTTGCACATTAAGCTTATCTTCTGGAGACCCCCCAAAATAATTTGGGGACCCCCCGGGTTGAGAACCACTGATCTACAGTAATGCACTTAGCAAATTCGTTTAGCCCTTAGCAGGAGGTTACATCACAGCCAACAATAACAACATTAAACAGGCCTAAGTGAAGTAAAAACAAAACAAAAAAAACGTCATACTGTACCTTGGATGCATACACATGAACAAAGAGGGGCTTGTAGAGTGATTTCGCTGACTTGTAGGCACTTAAACTGTTAGAACAACACACAGTAGTTGCGTGCATATCGACGTTGTGTTACTGTGTGTTACGTTCAAATATGTCCGTGTTACGTTCATCAAATGCGGCCGGACGGAAACAGTGTTTTGCCGATAATAGTTCCGCATTGTTCACAAGGAGGGTGGGAACAGCTTTAGCACTGACTGACACAGCTGCAATTAATTACTGTCACGTACCACGCCACCTGTACTGTGCGGATTGGCTATGAGTGTCAGGCAGTGGTTTAAGCAAAGTAACTAAGTATTTGTACTTTACTTGAGTATTTCCAATTTCCAATACTTTTACTTCTACTCCAATACATCTCGGATTCAAATATTGTACTTACTGCAATACGTTTATTGCGACCGTCAGGGAGCAGTTTACTATGAAAACCTCCACCGGCCGTCCGTCCGTCGGTCGGTCACACGTCACACGTCACACCTTTGCCCTGCTCATATCTCCGCATCAGTATATAGGGCTTGTTTGTTTATTGTATGACATCACGCCACATCATCAGCTGTGAACTCTGTGATGTCATCGTATCGCATCAGTATATAGGGCTTGTTTGTTTATTGTATGACATCACGCCACATCATCAGCTGTGGACTCTGTGATGTCATCGTATCTCCATATATGGCCATCTCCGTATATGGAGATATAAGTCGTCCATGCCCAAGTATGGGCTGGTGAGGTCAGACTTTGTGTGATGCGTAGGTTATCTCCATATATGGAGATTCAACATTCCAGGCAATGCTCTCTTCCCTGGTGAGAATTGCCCCTTTATATAGGGCTTGTTTGTGTATTGTATGACATCACGCCACATCATCAGCTGTGGACTCTGTGATGTCATCGTATCTCCATATATGGCCATCTCCGTATATGGAGATATAAGTCGTCCATGCCCAAGTATGGGCTGGTGAGGTCAGACTTTGTGTGATGCGTAGGTTATCTCCATATATGGAGATTCAACATTCCAGGTGTAACTATGGCTACCCGTATGACGTGAGAGGTGGAGGTTGTGATATTTGTGGAGATAAGCGACCAACGGTCGCTTATCTCCCGATTAGGGAGTCTTACTGGTATGAACACTTCATGATGAACACCACTAGTTTATATGAATAGCCGTTACTTAGTTGCGACCGTAGGTCGCATTTACTATCAAAACCACCACAAAGTGTCAGTAACTCCGTCAGTCTGTCTGTCACACCTCACACGTCACACTTTTTCCCTGCTTATATCTCCGCAACCGTTGCCCCCATCCATGCCAAATTTTGCACACACGTTCCTTGGCTGCCAAACTACAACCTCCAAGGACCCCCGGAGCTCCAGGGACCCCCAGGTCCCTGGGGGACCCCCAGATGTAAAAAATGACCAAATGCGCAAACATGACCAAATGACCACCCCAACGGGGCTGCTCACGGGGAATTCCCGGGGACCACCGACTCCTGGTGCTCCAGAACGGATGCAAAAGTGGTGGCGCCCCCAGTGGAGGACCCCCTACACTGCAGCTCACATAAAATGCCGTAACTCCGGCTAGGAGCGACCGGGACAGCCGGGGCCGGTACCTATTCGTCCGCCTTGCCGGCGCGGAGACCCCACCCCTCATTTCTCACATGGCCCTCTTCTAGCGCCACCATGAGGCCGATTCTTGCAAAACACATTTTTGGACACTGCTCCTACAATTTTCGCCCTAAAATCACGCAAATCGGTACACAGTATGTCTACACTCATCCCATCAACATGAATCTGTCCCATATAGCGCCACCTCCACGCCGATTTTTAAAAACACATTTTTGGACACTGCTCCTACAGATTTTGCCCTAAAATCACGAAAATCACTACACAGTATGTCTACACTCATGTCATCAACATGGATCAGGAAGATTTTGGCAAAACACATTTTTGCCCTATTTGTGGAGATAAGTGACCTACGGTCGCTTATCTCCCGATTAGGGAGCCTTACTGGTAGATTTAGATTAGTATTACAAAACTATACACTAAGAAATTCAGCCATGTATCAATTTTGGCCATTTGAAATTACCCGACCTACAAGCTCACTGTGCGCTTGTAGATCAGCTATTTTCAAAAGATGTTTTAAGTACATTTGAAAACTTATTTTGCCCAAGACTTTTGCAATTTTATTCAATTACAACCAGTAAGACTCCCTAATCGGGAGATAAGCGACCGTTGGTCGCTTATCTCCACAAATATCACAACCTCCACCTCTCACGTCATATGGGTAGCCATAGTTACACCTGGAATGTTGAATCTCCATATATGGAGATAACCTACGCATCACACAAAGTCTGACCTCACCAGCCCATACTTGGGCATGGACGACTTATATCTCCATATACGGAGATGGCCATATATGGAGATACGATGACATCACAGAGTCCACAGCTGATGATGTGGCGTGATGTCATACAATACACAAACAAGCCCTATATAAAGGGGCAATTCTCACCAGGGAAGAGAGCATTGCCTGGAATGTTGAATCTCCATATATGGAGATAACCTACGCATCACACAAAGTCTGACCTCACCAGCCCATACTTGGGCATGGACGACTTATATCTCCATATACGGAGATGGCCATATATGGAGATACGATGACATCACAGAGTCCACAGCTGATGATGTGGCGTGATGTCATACAATAAACAAACAAGCCCTATATACTGATGCGATACGATGACATCACAGAGTCCACAGCTGATGATGTGGCGTGATGTCATACAATAAACAAACAAGCCCTATATACTGATGCGGAGATATGAGCAGGGCAAAGGTGTGACGTGTGACCGACCGACCGACGGACGGACGGCCGGTGGAGGTTTTCATAGTAAACTGCTCCCTGACGGTCGCAATAACTATTTCTATATTGCAATATTGACACTTTTAATTGCAACCGTCAGGTCCCAGTTACTATCAAAACCTCCATCGGCTGTCTGTCCGTCATTCAGTGCGTCAGTCCGTCAGTCAGTCCGTCAGTCTGTCTGTTACACGTCACGTCACACTTTTGCCCTACTCATATCTCCGTCACCGTTGCCCTTGGCTATCCATGCCAAACCCCTCTCACATAGCCCTCTTCTAGCGCCACCATGAGGCCGATTCTCGCAAAACCCATTTTTTGATACAACTCCTACAATGTTTGCTTAAAATCACACACATTTGTACACAGTATGTCTAGACTCATGTCATCAACATGGGTCTGTCCCATTTAGCGCCACCTTCAGGCCGATTTTTTAAAACACATTTTTGGACACCGCTCCTACAAATTTTGCCCTAAAATCACGCAAATCGGTATACAATATGTCTAGACTCATGTCATCAACATGGATCTGTCCCATTTAGCGCCACCTTCAGGCCGATTTTTTAAAACACATTTTTGGACACCGCTCCTACAAATTTTGCCCTAAAATCACGCAAATCGGTATACAATGTCTAGACTCATGTCATCAACATGGATCTGTCCCATTTAGCGCCACCTTCAGGCTGATTTTTTAAAACACATTTTTGGACACCGCTCCTACAAATTTTGCCCTAAAATCACGCAAATCGGTATACAATGTCTAGACTCATGTCATCAACATGGATCTGTCCCATTTAGCGCCACCTTCAGGCCGATTTTTTAAAACACATTTTTGGACACTGCTCCTACACATTTTTATATAAAATCGCGCAAATCAGTACACATTCTGTCTACAGTCATATCATCAACATGGATCTCTCCCATTTAGCACCACCATCACTCCATCAGGCCGATTTTTACATGCGACCTGACAGTCCCTTATCTCCCGTATGAAACCCTTGTTGCGACCGTCAGGTCGCAGTTACTATCAAAACCTCCACCGGCTGTCAGTCAGTCCGTCTGTCTGTCTGTCTGTCACGTCACGGCACGGCACGGCACGGCACACTTTTGCCCAACTCATATCTCCGCCACCGCCAAACAACAACCTCCAACCTCTCACATGGCCCTCTTCTAGCGCCACCATGAGGCCGATTCTTGCAAAACCCATTTTTTGACAACTCCTACAAAGTTTGCCCTAAAATCACACAAATGTGTACACAGTATGCCTAAACTCATGTCATCAACATGGGTCTGTCCCATTTAGCGCCACCTTCAGGCCGAACACATTTTTGGACACCGCTCCTACAAATTTTGCCCCAAAATCACGTAAATCGGTACACAGTATGTCTACACTCATGTCATCAACAAGGACATATAGCGCCACTATTAGGCCGATTTTTTCAAACACATGTTTGGACACTGTTCCTACAGATTTTGCCCTAAAATCACGCAAAGTGGTACACATTATGTTTAGTGTTTATTGTCACTCTTTCAGTTCATATTCCTTCCTATGGGATCCATAGACTCTCGGAAGCGACGATGACCAACACCTGATCACCCAAATACCCAACACCTGATCACCCAAATACCCAGACTAAATGTGCTGCATAATCAATGAGCAGAATAAGTCCGCCTTATAAGGTAATGGGTCCACCTTCACCATGACCAACCAAACTCACCGGTCATGGAAGGAAAACATTGGAAGGACTATACCCACCAGTCCAATTGCCACTTGGAAAAAGGGAAAGGACTGTACCCACCATTTTCACTTAAGAAGAGGAGGCAGCCACTTGTAAGACTGAGTGTGCACCAACAATGCGGGAACCACGTCCAGGTGATAATAAGCTGCAAACGTAGATGGCGACGGCCAATTGGCCGCCATGCAAACCTCCTGCATGGAGACCCCCTGAGAGAGGGCCCATGAGGTCTACACCCCCCTGGTGGAATGTGCCTAAAGGTCCTCCGGCAGAGGAACCTGAGCACTATCATAGGCTTCCCTGATAGCCTCCACAATCCACCTAGAACTAGAGGCCTTAAACACCTCTTTTCTCTTAGGAGAGTTGCTAAAGGAGACAAACAGACGTGACGACTGTTTCTCATTCCTAGTCCTCAACTGACTATTATGCCTTCAAGGCCCTCACTGGACAGAGGCAATGCAGATGCCGGTCCTCCTCCGATGCAAAAGGAGGAGGGTGAAAGGCGACCAACTCGACCGGGTCCCTACTCACAATCCCGTTCTTTGGTACAAATTGGATATTGGGCTTAAGCAGAACCTTACGGTCACTGTTAGCAAACCTCATACAGTCCACTGACCCTTTTGGCTGTAGTCAACGCCAATAAGAGCACAGTTTTGAGACTTAGGTGTCTCAAAAAAACCTTCCCCAAAGGCTCGAAAGGGCCTCGTCTCAAACCCCTCAAGACCACCTCTAAATCCCAGGCGATCTGGCCATCTGACTGGTGTGCGTGGCACCAGCCATAAACAAGGTCACAAAGGGCCTTTGAGGGCACATCACCATTGACACCTAGGTGACAAGCATTAATAGCCGCCATATAGCCCCTGAGCGTAGAAGGTTTCAGGCTTCCACACTTGCGAAGCGGCCAAGAGAAATCCACTTCTTCTGAACTCGACATATTGTTAGCTTTAGCTAGTATACGGGGGAAGGGCTAGGATAGCCGTTAGCTAATACACAAATGTTTGGCTAGCACTGCTAATCCTACCGGCTTAAGCACAGAAGTCGGCAGTGGATGGGAAAAACCAACGGAACTATAGCAGATGTACAAACGACTGTAGACATACTGCGTGATTTTAGGATAAAATCTGTAGGAGCAGTGTCCAAAAATGTGGTTGAAAAAATCAGCCTAATGGTGGCGCTATAAGGGACAGATCCATGTTGATGACATGAGTGTAGACATACTGTGTACAGATTTGTGTGCTTTTAGGGCACAATTCGTAGGAGCAGTGTCCAAAAATGTCTTTTGCAAGTATCGGCCTCATGGTGGTGCTAGAAGAAGGCCATGTGAGAGGTTGGAGGTTGTTGTTTGGCGGTGGCGGAGATATGAGTTGGGCAAAAGTGTGCCGTGCCGTGCCGTGCCGTGCCGTGCCGTGACGTGACAGACAGACAGACAGACGGACCGACTGACAGCCGGTGGAGGTTTTGATAGTAAGCACGACCTAACGGTCGCAACAAGGGTTTCATACGGGAGATAAGGGACTGTCAGTTCGCATGTAAAAATCGGCCTGATGGTGGTGGTAAATGGGAGAGATCCATGTTGATGACATGACTGTAGAAAGAATGTGTACTGATTTGCGCATTTTAGAGCAAAATTTGTAGGAGCAGTGTCCAAAAATGTGTTTTAAAAAAATCGGCCTGAAGGTGGCACTAAATGGGACAGATCCATGTTGATGACATGAGTCTAGACATATTGTATACCGATTTGCGTGATTTTAGGGCGAAATTTGTTGGAGCGGTGTCCAAAAATGTGTTTTAAAAAATCGGCCTGAAGGTGGCGCTAAATGGGACAGACCCATGTTGATGACATGAGTCTAGACATACTGTGTACAAATGTGTGTGATTTTAGAGCAAACATTGTAGGAGTTGTGTCAAAAAATGGGTTTTGCAAGAATCGGCCTCATGGTGGCGCTAGAAGAGGGCTATGTGAGAGGGGTTTGGCATGGATAGCCAAGGGCAACGGTGGCGGAGATATGAGTAGGGCAAAAGTGTGACGTGACGTGTGACAGACAGACTGACGGACTGACTGACGGACTGACGCACTGAATGACGGACAGACAGCCGATGGAGGTTTTGATAGTAACTGGGACCTGACGGTCGCAATTAAAAGTGTCAATATTGCAATATAGAAATAGTTATTGTAATTGAATAAAATTGCAAAAGTCTTGGGCAAAATAAGTTTTCAAATGTACTTAAAACATCTTTTGAAAATAGCTGATCTACAAGCGCACAGTGAGCTTGTAGGTCGGGTAATTTCAAATGGCCAAAATTGATACATGGCTGAATTTCTTAGTGTAGCCTATAGTTTTGTAATACTAATCTAAATCTACAAAGTAACGGCTATTCATATAAACTAGTGGTGTTCATCATGAAGTGTTCATATAAACGTATTAAGTGCAATATTTGAATCCGAGATGTATTGGAGTAGAAGTAAAAGTATTGGAAATTGGAAATACTCAAGTAAAGTACAAATACTTAGTTACTTTGCTTAAACCACTGCCTGACACTCATAGCCAATCCGCACAGTACAGGTGGCGTGGTACGTGACAGTAATTAATTGCAGCTGTGTCAGTCAGTGCTAAAGCTGTTCCCACCCTCCTTGTGAACAATGCGGAACTATTATCGGCAAAACACCGTTTCCGTCCGGCCGCATTTGATGAACGTAACACGGACATATTTGAACGTAACACACAGTAACACAACGTCGATATGCACGCAACTACTGTGTGTTGTTCTAACAGTTTAAGTGCCTACAAGTCAGCGAAATCACTCTACAAGCCCCTCTTTGTTCATGTGTATGCATCCAAGGTACAGTATGACGTTTTTTTTTGTTTTGTTTTTACTTCACTTAGGCCTGTTTAATGTTGTTATTGTTGGCTGTGATGTAACCTCCTGCTAAGGGCTAAACGAATTTGCTAAGTGCATTACTGTAGATCAGTGGTTCTCAACCTGGGGGTCGGGACCCCCAGTGGGGTCCCCAAATTATTTTGGGGGGTCTCCAGAAGATTAGCTTAATGTGCAACACTGTTTTCTCACTCAACAGTAAACAAACCAACATAAAAAGTTTAAGTGTATAGAGGGTAGCTGCACATTTCTAAAGTGACAATTTAAGGACTTTTTAATACTTCTAAAATGACAAATTAAACATTGGCCAAATTGGCATAAATTAGACGCAGAAATTGTGAAAATAGCAGATCTACATGCTCACAACGCCTCGCAAAAAAACAGTTATACAAAATGTAATGCCTCAACTCTTAATGCTTGTCAGGGTGGGGGGTCCCCAGTTAAAATATGATTATTTTGGGGGTCACAGCCTGAAAAGGCTGAGGACCACTGCTGTAGATGTAGAAAATATTTACAGATATTTTATTTACCAGTGTGTTATTGTAACAAGCACTCTTGAGAGCATGAGATTAAACCAATTTGATTTTATATTGTTATTTTATACTTAAGCTATTGAAAAATTGCAGATCCACAAGCTCACAGAGCGGCACTGAGTGCCGCGCTGCGAGCTTGTAGATCTGCTATTTTTTAAGTCATGAAAATGTGTGGAAATCTTTGAATATGGGTATTTTTT
This sequence comes from Nannobrachium achirus, assembly GCF_963921795.1. Taxonomy (NCBI): domain Eukaryota; kingdom Metazoa; phylum Chordata; class Actinopteri; order Myctophiformes; family Myctophidae; genus Nannobrachium; species Nannobrachium achirus. The sequence continues at coordinate 2,618,987 of NC_137815.1, forward strand.
AAGGTAACATTTTTAGATACAATTTTGCTTCTGGGGGGTCCCTGGAACTAAATATTTTGAGATGTGGCCAAATACATATCATTTAGAGGTCCTTCACATAAACGATTGAGCACCACTGACATAGAAACATAGGTTTATCAAAAAACCTCATGAAAAATGTTCACAATTTAAAAAAAATAACAGATCTACAAGCTCGCAGCGTGGCACTCGTTGCCGCGCTGTGGGCTTGTACATCTGCTATTTTTCAATGGTTGAAGTTGCTATAAGCAGTTTTCTGCTGACATAAGCAGGAAACAGGCAATTGCTTATTTTATTTTTTTATTTGTATTTTATTATATTCAGGTGGCTAACAATTCTCCCTAAAAAGAATCTAGTCTCTGTGGCGCTTCTAGGAGAAGCGCTGTCACTAGCAGCTCATTGGTGCATGAACCAGCCGACCGGGGCTAAAAGGATTGACAGACGTGTCAACCAATCCGAACAACAACAAGAGGCGGTCCTGATTGGTCTGCTTATTGGGCAGGCTATCTGTCTATCGACCAATGATAGAACTTCTCACAGAGAAAAATAATAGTTTTGGAGGCAGATTGTGGCCCCAGGAAGTGTCACAGAGACAACATTTCTTTAGGAAGCATGGTTAGCCGTCTGAATATAATAAAGTGTAAAAAAAAAGTAATAAGCAATTGACTGTTTCCTGCTTATCTCAGCAGAAAACTGCATATAGCAACTTTTTAAAGCACAAAATGTGAGTGAATCCTTGTACCCAGGGCCCAGAATTTGGTGCGACACCCCTGTCCTCAACGGGGGGTCCACGACCCCTAGGGGGTCCGGAGTTACTGCAGGGGGTCCATGAAATTGTTGCTGGATTATTATTATTATTGTTATTATTACCCTTATTCATTTTTAAAATGTATTACTAAAATGGTCCTGCTGCTCTTCCGTCCAGCAGGACGATGAAAAATTAAGATGAAGATGAAAATTGCTGTGAACTTCTCCTGTTATAGTGCCAAACCCTTTGTCTATGCCAGGCCGAAACTGAGCACACACATTCCCTGGGTGCCAGAGCAGAACCTCTATTCACACCATGGCCATCTTGGATGACATGACCACAAGGGGTGGCAGCCTGCATTACAAACCATTATAAACAATGGTCCCAAAATATGAGTTCTGTTCAACCAATTTCTTTTGACCAAATTGAACAAATGGGCAGATGATAACTTCAACATCCCCAAAAGGATTAAATAGAAGGGCTCCAGTAACTGGATTGATTTAATCCACGGTAATGATATTCAAGTGAAAGGAAATGGGGAGAGAGATGGGAAATGACATGTGGCAAAGGTTGTCCGGATCGGGAATCGATCCGGCGACGCCAGCAGGCATCATAGCCTAGTATGTGGTATGCGCCTGGACCACTAGGCCAGTGGGCGCCACCAAGACTTGCAATCTTTGCAGTGCTTGCTCTGCCATCATATTAACAATTTCTTGTTCCTGATTAATATGGAAAAATCACAATACAGTAAGTTGATGGCAGAGCAAGCACTAGTCTGCACAGATACTGTAGCAAGTCTTTGTACAGAGTAACATTTCAACCTAACTGCCATGAATATTGTGGATGTACCCATCTATTTAATCCAAATTGTCATCTGCCTATTTGTCGATTTGGTCAAAATAAATTGGTTGAACAGAACTCATATTTTGTAATACAGGCTGCCACCCCATGTGGTCATGTGATCCAAGATTTTTGGACAGCACTTGTAACGATTTTGTCCAAAAATCACGCAAATCGGTACATGGTATCTCTAATAGTCATTAAACGAAACATTCCATCCTGATAGGCTAAGACTGGCTTTTGCAAGTGTGCTCCCTTTTGAACGAAATGCCTCAAATCATGAACACAGAGTTCGATGTAAGTGACATTTTGCACGCACGCTCCCACTAGGCAGAGGAAGAAATGCCAGTTAAAAATGTTCAAATCAGCCTCATGGAGGCGCTATAACAGGCAGATTTGTGTTTTTACCAGGGGCATAGTTCCGCCGATTTAAAACGAATACCAATAGAGACACACGGGCTCCTACAAATATGGCCGTCCTATTGTGATAGCGACCCGACTTCGGGTAAGGATGAATGGTGAACTGCAGCTGCCAATGCAATCCCAATGAAAGGCATCGTGAAATATCATAATTTCAGTGGTTGACTACTGAGGCATTAGCGATTTCTTTTGTGTTCTAATAAAGTGTCCCATGAGTTTAATTTTGCCTTTTTAAAGTGGCATATCTGTCATCTTGATACACTACCTACAATATACTTTAATATACTTCATCTGTGAGTCAAAAGTGCTAGCATTGGAAATCTTAAGTTTAGGTGGTCGCATGGTACACACGTCATGGACGCATCCCTTGAGGTTTTCTATACCCAGATACGCTCGTCTCTCATGTATAATTAGGCTGTTTATTTTTGGGAAATGATCGCATCTCGCCTTTTCCAAACGGAGTCTTGCAGGTTATTTTTGGTTAATACTAACCTGGAGAATCCACTCTGTAGTTGAAAAGGTCGGGATCTTCAAAGTCGGCGCTCATAAACGCACAGCAGTAAAGACAGTGATGTCACTGAAAAGCGACAGGTTCTGTGTCTGCCGTTTCCCCTCTTCTCTGTTAACATTATGGGTAATCCATTCAAGTGGCACATTAAATGTGACACACATCATGTATTTAGAAAACAAGAAGATATGTTGGCAGAGTCAGTCCATACATCTGGAAACATATTTTTATTCAAATCAAGATAGTCTGCAGTTCGTGTAGGATTATTTTAATATTAGGCTAACCACAGCTGAATTGCAATGACTTTCTATGGGCTGGCTTGCAGTGCACCGTTCTCCCTTACCCGAAGTGGGGTCGCTATCACAATAGGACGGCCATATTTGTAGGCGCCCGTGTGTCTCTATACAGAACTAAAACTTCCTATGTTTGGCCGCTAGTTGCGCTGTTTTCCCCCCGCAAGGTACCAAAAAGAATTTGTCTTCATTGGACCCCATTCGTTTTCCCCTTTGATTTTCTAACCTTAATAAACATTGTCATACATACTTTATGGTTCCTGTCGCTAGTGGAAAACTCCCTTTCAATCATGATATGCCTTTTGTGCAAATATGGCCACGTTTATGTTAAAATTGATGATAGATTTGCGGGGGGAGTGGCCAACTAAACTGATACTAGCCTGCTGTGTTCTTCGTGTGCTTCATTTCGGGAGGCTCAACACCACATTCTCCCATGTATCCCTGCGGTTCCACGTGACCGTTGGCAGCCAATAGCATTCCTTGTGATTCCTGGGGTACCATTCGAACAATGATGGCGACACCCATACAAGGGACAGAAAAACGTCATCTTCGCAGCATAGAAACCAATGTCCATATTTTTTTAACAGTCTATGGTTCTTACCAATAACTCCAGCGATCAGTGTAAAACTTTGTACATGTTTCATCTCAGAAGAATCTTTAAGGCCAGTGAGTTTCAGGTGGAAAAAAAAAAAACTTCTACCTTTTTTTTCCAAATGAAAATGTGAAACGGGTCATAATGACCCGAACAGAATTTAAAGGAGTAGTTCACCACTTTTCAACCTGTCTTCATATAATAGGTCCTCACTAATGTTCATGGTAAAATATCACAATTTTTTTCTACTCAGTCCAAGTCTCCTAGGAGAGCTGTGGGAAGTTCAGAATCCATTGTCTTGTGACATCATCATTTTCCCCCCAAAAAATGTATCAATATTTTTGAAAAAAAAAATAGATTTTTATTATCGTGAGAACAATGGCTTCCACTTTAAAATTGCAACTTTGCGGGAATAGAAAGCCTGCAGTTTCTATAAACTGGATTGGCAATCGATGATGTCACAAGATGATGGGTTTCTGACCTGCCCACAGCCCTCCTCTGAGGGAAAAAAAAGCTATTTTTGAGTGAGGACCAATTATATGAACATAGGTTGAAAAGTGGTGGAGTGCCCCTTTAAGGGTTAGTATGCAAAAATCACAATACAGTAAGTTAATATAATGGCAGAGCAAGCACTAGTCTGCACAGATACTGTAGCAAGTCTTTGTACAGAGTAACATTGCAACCTAACTGCCATGAATATTGTGGATGTACCCATCTATTTAATCCAAATTGTCATCTGCCCATTTGTCGATTTGGTCCAAATAAATTGGTTGAACAGAACTCATATTTTGGGACCATCGCTCCATTGTTTACAATGGATTGTAATACAGGCTGCCCCCCCCCCCCCCCCCCCCCTTGTGGTCATGTGATCCAAGATTTTTGGACAGCACTTCTAACGATTTTGTCCAAAAATCACGCAAATCGTTACATGGTATCTCTATAGTCATTAAACGAAACAGGTCTTTCAGATTCTTCAAATTCCATCCTGATAGGCTAAGACTGGCTTTTGCAAGTGTGCTCCCTTTTGAACGAAAAACGTCATCTTCGCAGCATAGAAACCAATGGCTTTGCATCGTCCATATTTTTTTACAGTCTATGGTTCTTACCAATAACTCCACCGATCAGTGTAAAACGTTGTATGCGCACTCCCACGAGGCCAAGGAAAAACCTTTGCCCTTTTCGCATCTGCTTTTTATAGTGCCACCTGGAGGCTGACTTAAGTAAAACATTTTTTTTTAAATTACTCCTTCAGATTTGTTCCAAAAATCACAGGAATCAGTACAGAGTATCGCTATAGGCAAGTGATCAAGACTGAGCTGTCCGATAATTCATATTCCATCCTAGTTGAGTGGCTTCCAAAGTTTGCAGGATTGGTCCGTTTTGAACAAAATGCCTCAAATCAGAAACGCAGCTTGTGATTTCCGTAGGTCAAGGAACAAATGCCACCCTTTTCACATCGGCCTGTTATAGCACCACCAGCAGCTCAATTTGAGCAAAACACATCTTTGGAACGAAATCATGACAGGCCACAGATGACATGGCACCCTTTTCACATTTGCTTATCACATTGGAGACCTGTGCTCGGAAGAGCGCTGCTCCTATTTATTTATTTATTGTTATTATTATTATTTACAATAAGTGCACTGTAACCCCTTTATGAACAAAACATGTCTAAAATGCCTAACCTCCTATTTATATAACATTTTGCATTTTGTTTTTACAGCATCAAGAAATGAGTCTCCAACCTCTGTCAAGTCACCATCCGAGTCCAGCTACTCAACCACCTTCGCCTCAAATTCCTCAAGCTCTTCATCTTCAAGCGATGGCAGGAGGAGGAAGAGGTGTACAACAGTGATAGTTGTACATAAACTGGAATGATATTACATAAGCTGCAAAGGAATCGCTAGCCCCAAAACATTAATATTTATATCTATACATGTTTATAGATGACTGTTCCCACTTTAAACCAAGTACCTGCAAAATGCCTATTGACGCGTCAATAAGTGCCTTTTGACAATTTGTTAATGTTAATAAGACACTGTTTAGTTCTTATAATGTGTTTATAAATGTTTATAGATTACTGTTCCCACTTTAAACCAAGTACCTGCAAAATGTCTATTAACGTGTTGATAAGTGCCAACATAAACAATGTGTTAATGTTAATAGACACTGTTTAGTTCTTATAAGTGGTTTATAAATGTTTATAGATGACTGTTCACACTTTAAACGAACTAGCTGTTTATAAATGTTTATAGATGACTGTTCACACTTTAATAAGTGCATTGTTAAGTATTTGTTATTGTTAATAAGACACCGTTTATTTGTTGTAAGAGGTTTATAAATGTTTATAGATGACTGTTCCCACTTTAAACGAACTATAGATGACTGTTCACACTTTAATAAGTGCATTGTTAAGTATTTGTTATTGTTAATAAGACACCGTTATTTTTTGTAAGAGGTTTATAAATGTTTATAGGTGACTGTTCCCACTTTAAACGAACTAGCTGTTTATAAATGTTTATAGATGACTGTTCACACTTTAATAAGTGCATTGTTAAGTATTTGTTATTGTTAATAAGACACCGTTTATTTGTTGTAAGAGGTTTATAAATGTTTATAGATGACTGTTCCCACTAAACGAACTAGCTGTTTATAAATGTTTATAGATGACTGTTCACACTTTAATAAGTGCATTGTTAAGTATTTGTTATTGTTAATAAGACACCGTTATTTGTTGTAAGAGGTTTATAAATGTTTATAGATGACTGTTCCCACTTTAAACGAACTATAAATGTTTATAGATGACTGTTCACACTTTAATAAGTGCATTGTTAAGTATTTGTTATTGTTAATAAGACACCGTTTATTTGTTGTAAGAGGTTTATAAATGTTTATAGATGACTCTTCCCACTTCCCACTTTAAACGAACTAGCTGTTTATAAATGTTTATAGATGAATGTTCCTGCCTATTTAAGTGTTAATAAAGACATTGTTAACAAGTTGTTGATGTTTATAAGTCTTTTTTCTAGTTAATAAAACACATTATAAAGGTTTGTTTAATTATAGTAAATGACCGTTCCTCTTTACCCCCCAAGTGCATAAGACTATTTCATACCCCATTAACAGTTTTATAATATATTATAAACAGTTTATTAATTTTCATTAGATCCCTTCCCAACGGTTAGGTTAACTTAGGGTAACCTGTTAACGGTTAAGTAAAGCTTTATAAACATCTTATTAACATGTGTTAACATTTAATAAATATTATTAATGATTTTTACAGTTCTTATAAACATTTATTAAGAATAAATTTGGTTTTCAAGCGTCTAATAAGGATTTGTTACCGTTTATAAGACCCTTTTTTAGTAACCTTAATATATTATCAATTTATTAAGGTTTATTAGTTCCCTTACCAACGGTTCAGTAAACTCATAACGGTTAATGTACATATATTATTAACATCTATTAAACTGTTACTTAATGCTGTGTAAATATCTTAATAACTTTTATTAAAGGTTATTAACAGTTTATGAATGTTTATTAATTCCTTAAAAACGTTTTAGAAAAATGAAAACGTTTTTTCAAGTGTCTTAGAAATAAGCAATTAAAAGTTAATAAATGTCTAATAAACCTACTATTAACTTTATTGAATGCCTTACACATGTTTATAAAGAAATAATAAGTATCTTATAAAGCACTTATTAACAGTTATAAATTGTCTTATTAACATCCTCTTAACTGTTAATAAATGTTTATTAAATTCCTTATAAACATTAATAACTGTCTTATAGATACAATTATTAACATTAATAAATTATTTTATTAATTGTTAATAAATGTTTATTATATGTTAATAAATGTTTATTAACAGCACCTTCGTTTAAAGTGCTACCAATAAAAGTTTCAATGATAAACCTTCAACATAGCTATAAACTACGGAGGAGAAATGTACAAATAATGTAAATAGTACCAGTACATAGCAACACTAATGATTAGTCTTAGCAAAACAAGTATCATTTCCAGTTTTGGGTCATCATTGTTCTTTTGTTGTTGTAGGTGGTTCACCTGAAAGTCATCATGAGCTAGCCAGGCCCTCCATGTAGTAGGAGAACGTAGTAAAAGCCGTAATAAAAACAAATTTGTGTGCAAAGTAGTACTATACATTAAACTTTATTATCAATGTCAGAAATAACCTAGTCGAACATGCCTGTTAAAACACGAAAAATACTTTTTAAGAGTTGGTAAATGCAGACATGCAAACAGCCCCAAGGTGAAAAAGGTGACAACATTTTTGGTACAAAATTGTTTTGCGAAATTTTTGCCCTTTTTTGGGTCGATAGGGTGAATTTGCACGATTCTAAAACAGTGACTTACTCATACAATACATGCAGCAAAATTGGAATTGTTGCCTACCGATTGTTCTATCTAGATATAATGAAGAAAATTATAAATATAATATAGCCTACAGACAGTTGTCTTTAATAGACAGGCATAGACAGAGACACAATGCACGCTGTGAGCTTGTAGATCGGCTATTTTCTATCTTACTTCTTAAATATGTCAGTGTTTTCTAAGATAATTCCTTAGATTTTTATTTTATTTATTCATGAAATTATAAGGGGAAAAAACATTTATTTATTTTAAATCATTAAATGTTATTCTTTTTGGGGGAGAATGTTTTTTGAATGTTTTTAAATGATACAAAACTAAATGTAGGAAACCAAACATTAAGGGACCCATACAAATGTTTTTGGCGACCCACAAATGGGTCCCAACCCAGTGCTTGGGAAACAGTGTTGTAAAACCACAGATGATTGTTGTATTCTCCGCTTTGAGAACTGTCTGTGACTCTGCCTCATTTTTCTCTCACCCTCTCTCTGCCTCATCTTAAAATAAATGCGAGAAATCTCTGTTCTGTCTAATAAGAGGCAGATGGAACGAGAGAGTGTTTTTTACTGGTGATTCAGTCAGAGTGTATGAAAGGGTGCGCTCGTTTTATTGTCCACGACATTGCAAGCGGCGCGAAGGCCAGCGGACCTTGGTCCTGCTCTTCGCCCCCGAGCGCCGCAGGCGCGAGTGGCCGCGAAGAGCGGGCCAGGGGCGGAGCGCCGCGCGAGTTACGAAGCCGTGGTGAATGCAATCGTTATATTTATGCCCAGGCCGTAAGGCCTGGGCAAGCCCACGATAAACGCCCGCGCAGTCCGGTGCGCATTTCCGAACGCACCCTTTCCCCACACTCGGACTGAAACACCAGTAAAAAACACCATCCCCAGATGGAACGGCATGATAGCCTTGATTTAGCGTTAGCTCTGCTCTGGTCCATAGCGTTAGTGGAGAACTCCACTGGAGTTCTCCACTAACGCTATGGACCAGAGCCAATTTAGCGTTAGCATGTTGCTAAGCTATCGGATCACCGTTGAGGAAAACCAACAAACGTAGGCTATAATCGATCATGTCACGTCACCGCATCGATGCAGGATAGCGACCGCATGGCGATACAAGCGAATTAAAAAGAAACGCTACACTTCTATCAACAGCGTCGTCGTAATATAACTAGTTAAATGTGAAAATTCTCAAGAAAAGTAGATACAATAAACCCTTACCGTGCTTTTATCGTCACTGTTTATAACCGGCGGCGTTCTTGCCGCTTGATGGAGCCTTGAAATGTTTCGGGAAACGGAAACGGATATGACGTCTTCACGCATACGTCTGCTAAGTTGGTAATAATAATAATAATAATAAAACTTTATTTTTATAGCACCTTTCATGACATGAAATGCAGCTCAAAGTGCTTTACAGAGCATAGAATGAAGCACAAGTGCTTAACAGAGAAAAAGTAAAATAAAAATAAAAGTAATAATGGTAGTCTCGCGTGACCTGGTGACGCGAGACTAGTTGGTGGGGTCCCGCGAATATAACATATTATTCTAAGTTGAAATAGGCCTAATAATACATTAAGAAAAGCCCAAGCTATTACAAAAAAAGAAATGTATTGTTTATTTATGTCATTTATGGACTGCGTTATTTGCTAATTTAAATAAAATCTTATAACAACCCCCCCATCCTGATTTGGTATAACCCATTCTTCCTGCGCGCCACATCAATCAGGAAGTGAACACAACACAGTCAACACACCAGGGCTTTTTACTTTTAGAAGCAGAACTAGTGCCTTCTGTGTCGTCTTTCTGAACTTTATTTCACTGGAAACACGTCATTTTGTATTGCTCTATTACCTACCTCTCCATTGTATTTTGGGGTAGAAAGTTATGGCGTGTTGGAGGTGTGTAATTTGTTTTGTTTTTGTTGCCTTAACGCTCAAGTCTCTCTTGAGTCATATAAACACCGCACACAGCCGCAATCCAGATTTTCGTGTTATATGTGGTATTGAGGGTTGCACAGAAGAATACAGAGTATTTAACTCCTTCTATTACCACATCAGACGAACACACAGGCAGTATTTTCAATCTGGTCTACCACCCACTGGATTGCTGAGGACAGCATCATCCGATCCTTCCAGATTTGGTTCTGAACATTTTGATATTCCCATATTTTCATCTCAATCAAGTTTGCTGAGGACCAGCAGCCAAGTCAACACATCCTGCTGTCAAACTCAAATGTCACAGGTAAGCTGTCAAATTGGCTGCACAATGAAACATATTAATATTAGTAGTAGTATTATCACCATAATGCCCCAGGGATACTCTATTTATAACCCATTTTATTAAATTCATTCAAAGGAAATAAGTGGATTGTGCAATACTGCAGTAGTAGACTAAACATAATCATCAAAACCATCAGCTCCCACTGAGGCATGATGATGATAACAACTACAAAGACATAATAGAAAATTGCGTTTGTGGTTGGCTTGACATGAATTAATTTTCCCCATTGAAGTCAATGGGGAAAATGAATGCACTCCTTCTCCCTTTTATCCCCATATATGGAAATACCAGATGTCATCAATATTAAGTCCTTGGCCTGTATTTTCTGACTCCCAAACCCTAAACCCCTAAACGTCTTTGCCTCTTTTTACTCTTATTAAAACATTTTTAAATAGTTCAAATAGCTGATCTACAAGTGTATAAAATATTGTGCAAATAGTAAACAAAGGCAAAGACGTGCCCCTTATCTTGGAATTTGAATGTGGTTGCGTTATTTGGTCATACTGTGTCAGTCTCATGTGGTTTGTGATGTCAGACATCTCCATATTGCCCTGCATTGGCAACCAGACTAATACCATTAATAATAACCATCTTGTGTTGCTGTCATTTTGCGGGCATATAGGATGGAACTGTTGCTAGCCTTGAGATGCAGAGAACGAGTACGGAAGTCAACACCCCTGTGGATCCAAATGAAATGTCACTGGTAATGATGATATTTAGTGTGCCATGGATGATAACAGACAATTGATAACACTCTTGAACTAGTGTTAAAACTAATTGTATTAATCTATCTTGTCTCTAGGAAGGAGCTGGTTCTGGTAGTGACGTCAACGCAGCTGTCGCACCAAATCAAATCTCAGAGGTAAGATAACAAGACCAGGACACCTGGTTGTGCCAGACCCCCCCCTGCTGGTTGGGGTAGGAAAAGAGGGACCGATCGACTGACCGACTGACAGACCGACAAAGCCTTTTGTAGGCCGACCCCCTGGGTCTGGCAAAAATCACACCTAGTGTGAAATAAGTGGTGCTATTCATGTTGTGATGTCATTGCTATACTCAATCATGGTTGGACAATTGGACTGACTTTGTACTGTCTGACACACCCCGGGACATACTCATTCATTGTAGCAGTACTTTCAGCACCGCTCAAAAATGTGTTATTATAATGGTATTCAGCTATATGACAGCTGATGTTATGGCAGGGTGATATGATATGATCATTTATTGTAATTGATAACCTATTTGATTTTGGAAATCGCATATCTATAAGCCCACACAATGTCACAATGGAACCTGTGAGCCAGCAGATCTAATGCATTTCATTATTGTCATTATCGTTATTATTATTATTATTATTATATTATTTTGGGATGCCTTTCAAAACCCTGCTGGTTTGTCAGTCAAGGACAAATCAGAAGCTACGGATTAATGAATTCTGTCTATTACATCTACAGAATGGAGCGGATTTAAGTGATCTCACCAGACGTGCAGTTGCATTTGCCATAGATGTCCGGGAACGGGGCCACCTGTCCCAGGTATTGTATTTTACAATAACATGGGGAGTCACACAGGAAAGATTATTTTTAGTTGTGCAGTGTGTGGCAAAATGTTTAATCGAAAGGCACAACTGAAGAGTCACACAATGATTCACACTGGGGAAAAGCCCTTTCCTTGCACAGTTTGTGCCAAAGGCTTTACTCAGAAGGGTACTCTAAAAACACACATGAAGTCTCATACAGGCGAAAAGCCCTTTCCTTGTACTGTTTGTGGGAAAGTTTTTACTCTGGCGGGTCAGCTAAAATCACACATGGGGACTCATCCAGGAGAAAAGCCATTTTCCTTGTACAGTGTGTCGCAAAGGTTGTCTTAGTGTGTGTGTGTGTGTGTGTGTGTGTGTGTGTGTGTGTGTGTGTGTGTGTGTGTGTGTGTGTGTGTGTGTGTGTGTGTGTGTGTGCGTGTGCGTGTCGTCATCTTCTAATTTCCAATGGATACCACAGTTAACAAAGTAATTAGCAACACCTTTATGTCATACATGCGCTGTCTCTCTGTCTCCCCCCCTCCTCTCTTCTTTCTCTCCCCCTCTCTCTGTGTCTGTCTGTAAACATGATGTCTCATTCTTTGTTTCAGAGGAGTGTGAACAGTATTGTGTCTGGAGTCCAGCTGTACCAAAATGCTCTTCTTCACACCATGAGGGACACCGTGCAAAGGATCTTCCAAAGACATTCAGAGTCAGCCAGCGTGGAACATGTTCAAGAAGAGGTATTGGCGACATTGGACAGTTTTCAAGATCCTTTCTCCACAATGGCCACTAGCTACATGCAAGACAAAACCATCAAGAAGCTTTTTGACCCAGTTGAACCAGAAGAAGTATTAATATCTCAAACGGCGTTTAGGAAAAAAAAAGGACAATCAAGGGAACTCGCAATCAAAAAAAATGTATTTTTCTATATACCCCTAATTAATAGTCTTGAGCAGTTGTTATCTAATTCCAGAGTTTTTAATATGATCAACACCACACCACAGAGCTGCCACAAAGAGGGTTTTTTGTATGACATTAATGATGGAAGACTTTTCAAAACCCACCCATTGTTTTCAATAAGACCTTCTGCTTTGCAGATTATTTTGTATTCTGACGAGATACAAATCTGTAACCCCCTGGGTTCCCATGCTCCTGTAAATAAATTGTTGATGTTCTACTATACTTTAGGAAATATAGACCCCAAATTTAGGTCAAAAATGGCTGCAATCAGACTCCTTGCTATAGCAAAATCAAAAGACATTCGTGATTGTGGTGTTGACGTTATATTGAAAAGACTTAATGAAGATTTACAGTTACTGTATAACGGTGTAAGAATCACAACTCTGAATGGTGAAATGGAGCTATACGGTGCTGTTGTTTCATTGTGTGGTGACACACTTGCTCAACATGAGCTTGCTGGATTCAAGGAAGGTGTTGGTTTTGCATACAGTAAGTGTAGGCATTGTGAATGTACATATGAGGAAATGCAGATCAATTTTGATGAACAATTATTCACTAAAAGGACAAAGGAAAAACATGTCAGACAGTGCCTTGAAATAGAAAGAGCTAGCACAGAGTATGTAAAGTCAGCCCTCAAAACCACTTATGGAATAAACAGAAGAAGTAAGCTGGTTGATTTTCCTGGCTTTGACCTCATTGAGCAGACGCCACAGGATTTAATGCACATCATACTGGAGGGCGTTGCGCCTATGGAAATTAAGCATGTGTTACAACACCTTGTTCTTTCTGGAGAGGTGGATTTAGATGTGTTCAATTCAGACATGCAGAATTTTAATTTATCACCCATTGATATACGTGACAAACCATGTCCCATCAGTTTCAGTACTTTGGCATCAAATGATAACAAACTTAAACAATCATCTGGGCAAATGCTTATATTGTTAAAGATTCTGCCTTTTCTGTTGAACAGAATAGAGAACAGTGAATATGTTAAGTTTATTTTGGAGTTGATTCAGATAGTTAAGATTGTCTTTGCCCCTGTTGTGTCTGTGCACACTGTATTAAGACTGAAAAAAATGATTGAACTACATCTGAAACAATTTAAGTACCTTTTCCCAGAGAAAAATATTATCCCTAAGCAACATTACATGCTGCATGTCCCTTCACAAATTATTTCTCTTGGACCGTTGATTAGACATATGTGCATGAGGTTCGAGTCAAAGCACTGTTTTTTCAAACAGTGGTCCTCTAAACTTAACTTTAAAAATGTCTGTAAATCACTTGTGAATCATAATCAGCGTTATGAATGTTGTCAAAATGCATTGGGCACTGAACATCCCATTTTTGTACATGAGAAGGAATTGGGTCCTGTATCAGAAGTACACAATTTGGAATATATTAGAATAAAAATAAGGGAGTTTCTGGGGATTGATGGCATAAAGCATGCAGTCAAAGTTAAGTGGCTTAGTCTCAATGGTAACAAGTACATCAGTGAAAGGTCTCTGATAATCGTCAGTGCAACTGAGACCCTACCTGTCTTTGCGCTTATTAAAAACATTTATTTGGTTGACAGTTCACTGTATTGTTTCGAATATCAACTTTATGAAACCGTTGTTTATAATAGAAATCTATTAGCATATGAAGTTGTGGTCCCTAATGTTGCCCAGGCAACAGAGGTGATAGATGCTGAAAAGCTGATTGATTATACATCATATTTTCCCATTAGTTTAAAAGATGATGTGTATGTTTTGACAAAATATAACATTGATGATGTAATTGCACTGAGAAATGATAATTAAGAACCCAATGAGTGTTGTGTAATTAACTTGTTACGACCTGGATTAAATATGAGGTGTGATTTCTATGGATTTGCTTTATTATGGACTTTATTCCATGTACTCTGATCTTGCAATTTGAAAGCCACTGTACTTAATTAAATGTGAATAAATGTGATGTTGAACAATAATTTGTTTTGAATCATTCCGATATGTAGTGTGAAAGTAGTAGACTGAAGGTTGCTGTTTACTCTGGAACCGTACAGATCTGCCAGCAAAACACTGGAGATCTATAAATAAAGGTGAAAGGCCAAGGTCACCTCTCCCCGCCTTTGGGAGTTTTACTAGTTTGGTACTTAAAATAAGTACTCAGAGCTACTCATTTTCTTAAAAGTGACACTGTGGATTCAACCTTTGTCTCAGAGGGTAATTTTTACTTGATGTAAATGTGAAATATTATAATTTAAGATCTAATATCATGGTAAGAAAAAAAAGAAATATTTTCTTAAAACAAAAATCATCATCTTGTACAATTTTATCTTCTTTAGAATATAATTTTTAAAACTAGACCAATAAGAATTTATGGCTAGATATACGATTGCAAATCTTGCTTAGTTCATTCATTTTTGCAGTGTTGATAATATTTGTAATTTATCATTGTTACTTCTGTCAGAAGCAAGCATGAAGTTGAATCATGTGCGTGGTGTTCTTTATTTGTATCATTGCAATGTCCTTTCTGGACAAACAGGCTATAGTTTGGAATACTAAAAACAAGAGTTGAAACAAAGTCAACTGGGAAAGCAAATAGTTAACAACAGGTGGGTTTTCAGGGGGCATCTCTGATACGTTTGGGGAGTACATGTAAGTAAATGCAGTACAAGGCTATAGAATGAGACTCTAGAAAAGTCTCTAATAGCTAAATCTCTGCTACACTATAAATATAATCCATTGCAGCATTGCTGCTTATTTTAACTACAGGACAGTAAAGTAACAACTATGTTGACAGGGGAGTCACAAGGGGGGAAAGTGGGACTGAGTTATTGGGCCCAAGGTGGAGGGGCCTTAATTATTTTATTCTTGAAAAATAGCAGATAATACAAGCTCACAGCTTGTTACCGAGTGCCGCACTGTGAGCTTGTAGATCTGCTATTTTTGAAAATTCTTGAAAATGTGTGTAAATCTCTGAATATATGTATTTTTAAGCAAACATTTGTAACTCAAATTTTGCTTCTGGGGGAGTCTCTGGAACTAAATATTTTGAGATGGGGGTCTGTGGCCAAATACATTTAATTTTGGGTCTCCTTGACATGAAAAGGTTTGAGCACCACTGACATAGAAACGTAGGTTCTTTTTTTTAATATAGTAGGCCTACATCTACAAGCTCGCAGCACGGCACTCGGTGCAGTGCTTTGAGCTTGTATATCTGCTATTTTTCAATAGTTAAAGCACAAATTAATGCGTAATAATCAGTTCCCAGTCTAAGTGGGTTAAAACCCCTCCATATGAAGAACATTCATGGGGGGCCCGCAGTGAATCCTTGTAGGCCTACCCAGGGCCCAGACGTTGGTGTGACACCCCTGTATGTTGATAATAATGGACAGGTCGTCAGTCCCTGTAGTCCAGACTGCATTGCCACTTCAGTCTTCAGACATGATTTTGTGGCGGTCCCCACTCCCAGATGACAGTGAAGTGACAATTTAAGGACCTTTAAGACATTTTCACTACACATGGGCCCGATTCATCAATCTGGTCGTAAATAGGACTTATTTTTTTCCTTAAATTTCATCTTATATTTCAGTAAGTCCAAACGTCAGTCAATTCATCAAGCAGTGTGTAAGTCCCTATTTTGTTCTCAGCACAGGTGTATATCATGATGAATTGGACGGCTGGACAATCATCGTAAATCAGCTGCGCGTTCACGTTCAGGTTCATTTGCATGCATTTGCATTCATTTGCATTGTTCCACGCCCATAAAAGGCTACACGCTGCTTTTGTTGATGTGATAGAAACATACCACAATGGTGTACACCAGAGGAGGAAAAGCGACGGGAAAGAAAGGAAAAGCGCCAGCTAGGCCTCCAGCTCCTTCAAATCCTTCTACAACTCCAACTCCAACTCCAAAAACTAAAAAAAGAAACTATAGCGAAAATGAAATCATGGCCCTCCTCCATGGAGTGGAGAGGAAAAAAAGAACACTGTTTAGCTCCACAACCTCCGGGATCCACAATCCTGATAAAGCTGGCGCTTGGACTGCCATAACACACGATGTTAATGCCGTCAGTTCTGTACAGAGGTGAATATAGCCACTAAATTAATTTATAATACACAGGACCAAACAAACGCATATAGGGCTTTGTGTTATACTTTTTACATTGTATAGTCGCTTCACTATAATTTACTATTTTGCAAACTTCATAAAGTATCTAATCCACCAAAGGTCTGCTGCTGAGGTCAGGAAGAAATGGTCTGAAATGAAATTAAATGTCAAAAACAAATTGGCCCAAAGAAGACGCTGTACGTCTGCCACGGGAGGGGGGCAAGACACTGGACCACCGCCGTCTCCCATGGAGGACCGCATCCTAAGCATAATTGGTATGTAGGGCATTTATTTTATTTTATTGTGAGCCATACCATTACATTTGTCCCATGCATGATTTGATTTTGATGTAATTATTCTCCTAATAGGAGAGGTGGCTCTGTCCGGAGTTCCCATGGTGGAGGAGTTGGACACAGACACCATGCCGCCACTACAGATCCCAGACTCCGACAATGAACTTGGTAGGCCTACGTAAACTCAACCATTAGCCTACTTTATACCATAACCCATTATAAAAATAACTGTTCTGCTTCTTATTTGAAAGCCTATATGGGCGCACAACGCATAACGATAGCCTACATAACTAAACTTGATAGTTGAAATCAAGGACATCAAATAATAACATTTAAACTGAACATTTTTTTAATAGGTGCATAGTATAATTATATATATATTTTTTTTAAACAGATGACGAGGAGGAGGATTTTGATGAAGAGGAGGATGGCGATGCGTCCTCCATTCATTCCCAGCCCGGGGCCGCCGCTGCTGCTCTTCTCCCCGCTTTCAATCCTCCCAGCGCTCCGTCTCGCCATGCTCCGTCTCCTCCACCTGCCGATGATGATCTGCCGGTGCCAACGGCATCCACCTCTGGTGTGCGCACGCCGCGCAGAGCTCCAGCTGCCGCCACCACGTCTGATCCTCCTGGCCGGGTGGAGGTGGTGTCAGCAGCGGTCGTCTCGACTGCGGTGCTCCACAACCAGGAGCAGTTGCTGAGGGCGGTGGAGAGGCTGGAGCAGGGACTCGACAGGGTCGCAGCTGCTGTGGATCAGGGGGCAGGGAGGCTTGCCACTGCTGTGGAGGAATTGGCGAGGGCTCTCATGAGAAATAACCAATAAAAGGATTTGTTTGAATTTGCTTCATGCGTCTATATGCATCCTTACTTCAAAAACGAGCGATTAATTGTTGGCGCAGTGCCATTGCTGCCCTGTTGTCCTCTGCGCCGTTAGGTGGGTCCACTGGCATGTCCAGGGGTGGAATTTCCATGGCCAGTGGAAGCGGGTCACCATGGCGGTTCGCAATGTTGTGGAGCACACAACAGGCCATTGCCATCTTGCAAACCTGTTGTAGATGGGAATAAATTAATACATTAATAGACTGCATAACATACTGTTAATTTAAAGCTGTTTCAGGTCATGATGGTCTAATGTGGATATACATTTCTATTTAATATATTTTCAGACTTGTATATGTGGATATATATATATATACATTTTTTATTTATTTAATACCTTTTCTGGTTTGTACAGCAGTTTTCCTCCAGCCGCGTCCAGGCACATCCAGCGGCCCTTCAGCCTCCCAATGGTGCGCTCGACAATAGCGCGCGTGAGGACGTGGCTGCGATTATAGGCCCTCTCCTGCTGGGTCTGGGGGGTGTATAGGGGGGTCATCAGCCAGGTGGCCAATGCATAGCCTTTATCACCTATAGAGAGACAGTTAGCCACAGCCATAAAGGTTAAAACTAAAGAACAAAAAGTAAAATTAAATACACATGTTCGTTATCTGAACTAAATAAAACGTTTTAATTAACTGTATTGTGCATTACAAAAAAAACACACAATGGAATTTATGCATTTAACTATTATAATATTGCATACAATCATATGAAACGAATTTCTATTTTAATGGCCATATGAAAGGGAGAGATAAATAAGCACTGGGGAAAACTCACCCACGAGCCATGCGTCCCCAGCGGCCTCCTGTTCCAGGCGCATGCCGACGCTGCTGTTCTGCAGAATGAAGCTATCGTGGCTGCCACCTGGCCAACGGGTAACTGCATTTAAAATGTTCATATTGGCGTCACAGATGAGCTGGATGTTTATGGAATGGTAGCCTTTTCTATTGAAATATGGATATGGTTCTGGTGATGGTGCTTTGATCCGGAGATGGGTACAGTCTATTGCGCCGATGGTGTTGGGGAATCCTGCCATGTGGAAAAAGTCCTGTTTTATGGGGAGTTGTTGTTGTGGGGTATATGGGAATCGGATGTGATTTGGTGCCAGGCGAATGATGCCATTCAGAACGGTGGGAAGGAAGCGCGAGACTGACGGCTGGGAAACGCTGAACAGGTCTCCCAGCACCCACTGAAACGACCCCGTGGCCAAGACGCCCAGGCTGCACAGCACCTGAACATGGGCAGGGATGGGATGTGTCCTGTAATAAATAATAGGATAATGATTACAATATGCTTCACATTTTTTATATGCAGTGCACTTCTCAAATTGCTGCATGGCATAAAATAGCTCAAAATAATATGATAAGAACATAAATTAAATTCCAAACATGTTTAAATTGAACCTGTTAGTTTGTCTGGTGAGATGTGGCTCCAGGGCCTCGCAGAGCTCCATCAAACTATGCCTCGGCAGGCGAAAACGGCTCCGAAGCCACTCGTCGTCCTCCTCAAAGACGTTGCGGTGGTCCCGAAAAACTCGGAGATCTCTCCTTCTGGCTTGTTGGGCCAATGCTTCCAATAACATTAAATCTGCCATTGTTTTGCACAGGTCGGAAAGCCACTCGGTCCTTAATATATAGCACTGTCAATCAGTTTGAACAAGCTGGTCATGATTAGGCTATTTTATTTTTTTATTTAAAATAAATAAGAGACTAATATATTTCAAATTTCATTTTATATTTTACTACATGGGCCATTGATATTTTTAATGGGTATATTTATAAGTGCAGTTTACACACTATTCCATGCACACTAAAGGATTTAGCATGAAGAAAAATATACTCCATGGTCTGACATGGCTTATTTCCATCCTAAATATTTACACCATGGTCGGAGGTGGTGTAATTTCCATCGTATTTCCAGCACAAATCCAAGACCAAAATACAATGATGAATTTGACCCCCAACTTGAGAATCATCCTAAATGCCGGTAAGAACAAAATATGATCGTATTTTTGGTCTTAAGGGCTTGATGAATGATGTGTCCATAATATATCTACAACCACCACTGGCCAAGTAAATCATTATCACTTTTTTACTGTTCTACAATGACCAAGGCATTGAGCAGTGGACTTAAAACCCCTTATAAAAAAAACATATTCATGACTTTACTACTTGGAAGTTAATGATTAACTACGGATAAAAATCAAACTTTAATACTTTGACTCGTGATCATGCTGGTTAGTCGTATAGGCGTCAGTAATGTGTGAGGATTCGCATGAATTTGCTGTTCAAGTCTAAAGTCTAAAGCAGTGAAAGGTAAGATATTATCTTAACGTTTTCTTTTTTGTTTTGTTTTTTTTCAACTTTTAATGTAACTTAATCATGTAGAAATGTGTCTGCTGAACCACTGTAGGTTTCAGGGTTTGTGAGCAGGAAACAGCGGGTCGGTAATCACTGTTGGTTACTTGTGACAAAGTACAAAGAAGTAATCTCCACGCTCATGAAGAAGAAGACTGCAGCTCACAAATCAAACTATTTATTTACAGATAAATGTTATGTAAATTAAGTGTGGTAATTTGGATATTTGTTCTTCTATACAGGAGACATGGCAGGGTCCAGAGGTCATGGTAGGTCACAATACTTTTATTACCCGATAGATCAGTGGTTCTCAACCTGTGGGTCGGGACCCCTGCCCCTGGGGGTCCCCACATGATTATGGGTGGGGGGAGGGCAGTGAAGTGACAATTTAAGGACCTTTTTTAAGACATTTTAATACCTAAAATAAGACCATTACTGCATTAAAAGTGATCAACACACTATACTATTTAAAACATTGTCACAATATTTCTCTGTGGAACCGAGTCAAAGCAAATGTAATGCCTCAACTCCTACAATCCCAAGTGCTTGTCAGGGTGGGGAGACCCCGTTTCAAATATTTTGATTATTTTGGGGGGTTCCCAGTTCAAATTATGTTGATTATTTTGGGGGTTCGTGGCCTGAAAAGGTTGAGAACCTTTGCAGTAGTTGAATCATTATCAAGTGATATGGGGAGGAGGGAGATACAGTATGTGGTTCACATTTAAAGCAACGACACATAAACATTATCATTCACTGACAGACAAGGCAGGCCTTTGCTTAAATGTATTCAACAAATCTTCACTGTTTTCACTACTGACACTAAAGGGAAAAAATATATATATATTATTCGTACAAGGACGTGTCTGTCTTCTACAGTAGGTTGAATTTGACATAATCCTCCTTACTTGTAATACTTTGTGTAGTGTCTGATGGAAACAAAACTAGAAACTTACAACTAACCTACTAAAAAGAGTTACTTCCTCTAGGGCAGGGTTTCTCATGGTGGGTGCCGTGGCACCCTAGGGTGCAAAGTCCAGGGGTGTCTCAGAATACTTTGATAATATCTGGAATTTATCATTGTTACCTCTGTCAGAAGCAAGCATGAAGTTGAATCATGTGCGTGGTGTTCTTTATTTGTATCATTGCAATGTTATAAGAATATAATATAAATGTCAAAAACAAACTCAAGACTTTCTGGACAAACAGGATACAGTTTGGTAATTGGGACAACTGCTTGTAAATTGGACTGTCCGGAATTGTCCCTGATGTCTGGCCACCCTAAGTGAGACTACGTGCACATACCTGCATTTAGGCCAAGTAACAATAACAACTTTATTAGGCGATAAAAAGAGATAAAAGCAATACAACACTAAAAAACAAGAGTTGAAACAAAGTCAAGTGGGAAAGGAAATAGTGAACAGGTGGGTTTTCAGGGGGCGTCTCTGATGGGAGTACATGTGAGTAAATGCAGTACAAGGGCCACAGTTTGAACATGTATTGTAGGTCTGCATCAGGCAAACGGATTAAAGGGATATTTCACTTGAATTCAAAATGACTTTTGGTCATTTAATCGTCTACTCAGGCTTTTGGGAGCACCCAGAACAGTTTTTAAGTTGCTTGATTTGGTATTGATTTTATCAGACACACCCCCGTCCTATTCTAACTCCATTTTAAACACTAGAATATCGCCCGCCTTCGGCGGGCGAATCCTAGTGTTCGCACGCTTCGCGTGCTCACATGCACACACGCACAACTGCTCCAAGCCATGTTGCCCACAAAAAGCACTGTTTCTTCATGTATTTTGAGTGTGTGTGTGTGTTTGTGTGTGTGTGTGTTAATTAACAGTATTTATTATTATTATTAGTAATCCATATGCCCATGGAGATCTCTGTATCTGCCCATATGCCCACATGCCCATATGCCCATGGAGATCTCTGTATCTGCCCATATGCCCATATATGGAGTTCTCAGTCTTATCTGCCCATATGCCCACATGCCCATATGCCCATGGAGATCTCTGTATCTGCCCATATGCCCATATATGGAGTTCTCAGTCTTATGCCCATATGGAGATCTCTGTATCTGCCCATATGCCCATGGATATCTCTGTATCTGCCCATATGATGCCCATATATGGAGTTGCAGTGATGTCACAATGACTCAGCGCTTGCGCCCGGCACTGCAGTGATGTCACAATGACTCAGCGCTTGCGCCGATTTTGCGCCGATTTCCGCATAAGGAGATTCCGAACGTTTCGCGCCGGTTAGGGAAAACCGCGCGTCGGGTCGGGTCGAGGCCCGGCACTGCACTCCGCGTCGCGGCGGGGAACGCGCGTGCCGAATCTGAAGCCGGTGGGGCGGGCGAATCCTAGTGTTCGCACGCTTCGCGTGCTCACATGCACACACGCACAACTGCTCCAAGCCATGTTGCCCACAAAAAGCACTGTTTCTTCATGTATTTTGAGTGTGTGTGTGTGTGTGTGTGTGTGTGTGTGTGTGTGTGTGTGTGTGTGTGTTAATTAACAGTATTTATTATTATTATTAGTAATCCATATGGAGATCTCTGTATCTGCCCATATGCCCACATGCCCATATGCCCATGGAGATCTCTGTATCTGCCCATATGCCCATATATGGAGTTCTCAGTCTTATCTGCCCATATGCCCACATGCCCATATGCCCATGGAGATCTCTGTATCTGCCCATATGCCCATATATGGAGTTCTCAGTCTTATGCCCATATGGAGATCTCTGTATCTGCCCATATGCCCATGGATATCTCTGTATCTGCCCATATGATGCCCATATATGGAGTTGCAGTGATGTCACAATGACTCAGCGCTTGCGCCCGGCACTGCAGTGATGTCACAATGACTCAGCGCTTGCGCCGATTTTGCGCCGATTTCCGCATAAGGAGATTCCGAACGTTTCGCGCCGGTTAGGGAAAACCGCGCGTCGGGTCGGGTCGAGGCCCGGCACTGCACTCCGCGCCGCGGCGGGGAACGCGCGTGCCGAATCTGAAGCCGGTGGGACGAACGGTTCTCGAGATACGCGGATTACAGACAGACACACACGCAGACACACACGCAGAGACTTCTCGCATTTATAGATAGACTAGAAGCTCGGCCGCCCGTCGGGTCGAGGCAAGGCCCCTGTATTGCCCATATATGGAGATCTCTGTATCTGCCCATATATGGAGATCTCAGTCTGTGTCCCTTTTATGCCCATATATCTGTCTGTGTCATGCCCATGGAGATCTCTGTATCTGCCCATATGCCCATATATGGAGTTCTCAGTCTTATGCCCATATGGAGATCTCTGTATCTGCCCATATGCCCATGGATATCTCTGTATCTGCCCATATGATGCCCATATATGGAGTTGCAGTGATGTCACAATGACTCAGCGCTTGCGCCCGGCACTGCAGTGATGTCACAATGACTCAGCGCTTGCGCCGATTTTGCGCCGATTTCCGCATAAGGAGATTCCGAACGTTTCGCGCCGGTTAGGGAAAACCGCGCGTCGGGTCGGGTCGAGGCCCGGCACTGCACTCCGCGCCGCGGCGGGGAACGCGCGTGCCGAATCTGAAGCCGGTGGGACGAACGGTTCTCGAGATACGCGGATTACAGACAGACACACACGCAGACACACACGCAGAGACTTCTCGCATTTATAGATAGACTAGAAGCTCGGCCGCCCGTCGGGTCGAGGCAAGGCCCCTGTATTGCCCATATATGGAGATCTCTGTATCTGCCCATATATGGAGATCTCAGTCTGTGTCCCTTTTATGCCCATATATCTGTCTGTGTCCCTTTTATGCCCATATACGGAGATATCTGTCGGTTCGAGGCTAGGTCCCTGTATCTGCCCATATGCCCATATATGGAGATCTCTGTATCAGTCTGTGTCCCTTTTATGCCTATATACGGAGATATCTGTCTATATATGCCCATATATGGAGATCTCTGTATCTGCCCATATGCCCATATATGGAGTTCTCAGTCTTATGCCCATATACGGAGATATCTGTATATGGAGTTCTCAGTCTTATGCCCATATACGGAGATATCTGTCGGGTCGAGGCAAGGCCCGGCACTGCAGTGATGTCACAATGACTCAGCGCTTGCGCCCGGCACTGCAGTGATGTCACAATGACTCAGCGCTTGCGCCGATTTTGCGCCGATTTCCGCATAAGGAGATTCCGAACGTTTCGCGGCGGTTAGGGAAAACCGCGCGTCGGGTCGGGTCGAGGCCCGGCACTGCACTCCGTGCCGCGGCGGGGAGCGCGCGTGCCGAATCTGAAGCCGGTGGGACGAACGGTTCTCGAGATACGCGGATTACAGACAGACACACACGCAGACACGCACGCAGAGACTTCTCGCATTTATAGATAGATGATAGATTAATCGAAAACACCCGTTCTTTTTTTCTGGGGAATCATACTTCCCTCTGGATACGTGAGCTGGCTGTGTTTTGTCATTACTTTTCTTTTCATATATTTTTAAAAATTATTTCGGAAAATGGAAAAAATGAACACAACTAATGTATCCTTCCTATCGGGCAGAAACCATGCATCTCCATATTTCAACTTTTTATGTTCTTTTCCCGTAAATCAATGCACTTCTTAGTAATTGCTATAGTGTCACACAAAGGTATAACAGCCCCCACCTTCACTTAATGAGGCCTGCAGGTTAATTGCGACCGTAGGTCGCATTTACTATCAAAACCTCCACCGGCTGTCCGTCTGTCCGTCTGTCCGTCTGTCCGTCTGTCACACGTCACACTTTTGCCCTGCTCATATCTCCACAACCGTTGCCCCCATCTATGCCAAATTTTGCACACACACTCCTTACCTGCCAAACTACAACCTCCAAGGACCCCAGGAGCTCCAGGGACCGACCCCCAGGTGTAAAAAATGACCAAATGTGCACAAATGACCAAATGACCACTCCAACGGGGCTGCTCACGGGGAATTCCTGGGGACCACCCACTCCTGGTGCTCCAGAACGGATGCAAAAGTGGTGGCGCCCCCAGTGGAGGACCCCCTCCACTGCAGCTCACATAAAATGCCGTAACTCCGGCTAGGAGCGTCCGGGAGAGCCGGGGCCGGTACCTATTTGTCCGCCAAGGCAACGCGGAGACCCCACCCCTCATTTCTCACATGGCCCTCTTCTAGCGCCACCTTCAGGCCGATTTCTAAAACACATTTTTGGACACTGCTCCTACAGTTTTTGCCCTAAAATCACGCAAATCGCTACACAGTATGTCTACACTCATCCCATCAACATGAATCTGTCCCATATAGCGCCACCTTCAGGCCGATTTTTAAAAACACATTTTTGGACACTGCTGCTACAGATTTTGCCCTAAAATCACGAAAATCACTACACAGTGGCCCTCATTTATCAATGGAGTGTAAAAAATGGTCTATGTTTTTCACCAAATTTTGCGTAGGGCAACGTGTGCACGGCATTTATCAATGCTTCCTAAACAGACACACCTGGCGTACATTTGATCCCAGCGTTGATTAATGCGCAGGCTGAAATTTAAATAACACGCCCTTAATTATTCTCGAAACGCCCCCATTTTACGACCAGAACAACCCGAATACGACCTAACAACCAAAGAAAAGCCATGTCCGCGTCCCACACAGACCACGCACACATGCACGCACGCACGCACACACCTACACACGCAACTAGGCTACTTGGAACAGCAGCATTGTGGTTTACACAGCAGTCTTTGACAGTGGAAACGTGGGATTAACCAATGGTACAATCTTTGACAAGGAGGCTATAGCACCGCAGCCGACATGAATGACACAAGTCACTGGTCACTGCCATGAATACTTTTGGATATTAATTTAAACCATTGCCTACCCGTGCCGTGCGTGCGCAGACAGAGCGTGTTCATTTGGTTACAAGCAATCATATTCCCCATGGCCATGATCTCAAGGCTCGCCACGTCGGGTTTCATCATTAACTCCAGCATAGTGTACAGTATCTACTGTATAAATTGAGAGACCCCACGGTTACGTTTTGGATATTAATTTAACACAATTTCGGTGACGAGCGCAATGCACTTTTGAGTGCTTGAACTAGCGATCATGTACCGTTCCTGCACGGGCTGGTCTTCTCCCAGGTGGGCCGTGGACCCCCAAATAAATCATCCGCAGCGTGCGTGCGCGGGGCTGGGCACAGCCAGGTTTGGAGCTTCGGGTTTTATCCATATTTAAAAGGACTCGCGTCACTGTATAAATTGGAGGCTCACGCCTCACGGTAGATCACAGCGGCGCCGCGCTGGTCCCGAAAATGCTCTCGCATGCGTTCGTAGGCTATAATGTGCTTGTTCTGAGCCAGGTCTGCAATCTTAAAATATAGACTGTTAAAGCACTTAACAGTAGATTGCTTCCATGTTGCTAGATTTTGATTGCTTGTCATTGTAACTTGGAAATAAAATCGGCGTGCATGTCCATGATGTAGCTGGCTATAATATACTTTTATAAAATGTTATATTTTCACAGGATTATTTATTATTGTGTTGGATATACATTTTCGAGTGGATACATGTGTCCATTGCCTGTCAAATAGTTACACAATGCTGCTCCGCACGTCTACAATGGAACAAAGTGGTGTAGGATGAATCCTACACCACCTCTGGACTTGAGACGTGAGATTTGATCCTACCCTACGCCAACGTCAAAGTCAAGTTGAAATGATAAATGTCGAGACTTCCCTAAATTTCGGTGTACACCCAAATTTTGATCTGCACCACGTTGATAAATGAGGGCCAGTATGTCTACACTCATGTTATCAACATGGATCAGGAAGATTTTGGAAAAACACATTTTTGCCCTATTTGTGGAGATAAGCGACCTATGGTCGCTTATCTCCCGATTAGGGAGTCTTACTGGTATGATAAATACTATATTGATTTCAGCTGTTCCAAACATGCAAACATGACACGCTATAAATACTTATTTAATTTACAGTCTAGAGTAGTATAGTAGTCTAATGACTAGTATTACCAGTAAGACTACTAAGGGCGACAAGCGACCTCGACCTAAAGGGCGAGGTCGCGCCATGTCTTGGCCATCTGGCCATGAAGACCCCCTGGAACCCATATATGTGAAAATACTATGACGTCTATCACATCTGACATACATACGATCCCTTTTATGCCCATACATGGAGATCCCTGTCTGTAGAAGCAGCCACACATTCTGTATATGGGCTGTCTTCCTCCATATAAGGGCATTCCCGTAAAGTCCTGTTAGATATGGGCTTAATAATATTGATGACATCAGGGATCTCCATATAAGGACATAACAGGGATTCTGTTAGTGTGGTTTAAATTAAATACAAATGTTTTCTTTTCAGGAATCCAATTCAAAAATAGCAAAAAACAAAAACAAATATTCAGGTTTCAAAAAATAAAAAATAAAAAGCTCAAAACATGTTGCAGTGCGACACGTTTTGAGCTTGTAAATTGGCTACTATTATTTGCTACTTTTGTGTGACAGAATGTTAACAAAAAAATAATAAAATACAGAGATAACAGGTTTCTGCCCGAGTGAGTGTGGAATAGCAGCCTTCTCCATCATCTAGGTTGCCACCACTGCCATATTAACAACAGCTTGACTGAATAATAACTACATTGGATCCATTGGAACAAAGTTGTTTTTTCTTCTTTTTTAAAATAAATAACACACATGGGTTCCGTGTGTGTGTGTGTGTGTGTGTGTGTGTGTGTGTGTGTGTGTGTGTGTGTGTGTGCGCGTGTGTGTGTGTGTGCGTGCGTGCGTGCGTGCGTGTGTGTGTGTGTGCACGCACACACTCGTAAAGTGTTGGTTACATCACTGCATGTCTTCTTAATTATGATCAGAGATGGGAAAAGTACTCACGTTCTGTACTTAAGTAAAAGTAAAAGTACGACTTTGGTAAAAGTAAAAGTACTCATTCCAAATAATTACTCAAGTAAAAAGTAAAAAGTATTTGCTTTGAAAAGTACTTTTAAAGTAAAAGTAAAAGTATTTTTACCGTATATTTCTAGAATTTGAAGGATATTAAAATTAAAAGATCCCCACCAAACACACGTCTTAAAACTGGCCCAGAATGGTTTCCTACTATGATGTGAAGTCTAAATGCAGCAGTGTTTTTTAGACTGAGTACAGATAGCCTAATATTTGACTCTCCAAGTACAATCATTATTATTATAAAAAATATATGTAGGCTATATCCCACGATTTTGTAACCCATTTTCTTCAAGTGCCAATTGACCAACACGTAGGCCTACACCTTTATGACTGATGTTAAAATACAGATAAGGTTTCCTAATAAGAATGTCGTTTTGATTGTTCAATTATAATTATAATACATCTCACATCCACAGACAGATTTCTGACTGTTACTGTAAGATGTTTGCATATTGTCTTGTCTGTCAGAGGACCCCAATGTAAACAAGCCATATAGACCTACTGTAGTGCTTTTGCTATGCGAACTGCTAATCAAGTATTCAATAAAAACACACGCATGCACACGCATTAGGGCACGCACGCGCCCCACACACACACACACACACACACACACACACACACACACACACACACACACACACACACACACACACACACACACACACACACAGACAGACACGCTAAAGGCTTTTTTGCGAGGCAAAGATGACCGAAGCTACAGTTAATTGTGCAGAGCAGACCATTTCACTTTTTCCACAGAGAACTTGACAGAAGCATTACTTTATCTGCCACTAACTCACCTAAGCTTCGGGAGGTTCAAAACGAACGCATTTCCAACGCGTGTTCATTACAGGAGCGCAGCATGGCCAAAGTCTTGTGTTTATAATCCATAGAAGTTATAGACTAATCCACGTGAATTGTGCATAGAGTTGTGTTGTCATTTTTAAACGAGATGAATGGTATCCAGCATGTTATGATGGTAGAATTAAACCACTTCCTCTGAGAACCGTGGATTTCAAAATAAGAGCATAGGGTATTAGGCTATTATGTAGACTATATGATCCGTTTTATTTGTTAGGCTAGTTACAGGAAGTAAATAGACCGGTGCTCATGCCGGTGTTGCCCCACTTGACACAGTGACTCTCTCACTCCAGAGCGTCACCGCAGCTTCTATGCATGATGATCGATCGCTCTAATCATTTCGTTTGATCTGCCACGCATCGGCGCTGCATTAACATAAAAGTAGCGAGCCTGTTTTGAAAATGTAGCGAAGTAAAAGTACAGATACTTGTGTTAAAATGTAACGGATAAAAGTAAAAAGTACCCAGAAAAATAAATACTCAGTAACGTACAAAGTACTGAAAAATGTACTTCGTTACAGTAACGAAGTATTTGTACTTCGTTACTTCCCATCTCTGATAGGCAATGTGTCTCTGATACTGAGAGACTACAGAGATACAGATTATGGAGTTTACATCTGTCAGGTCAAACATGGAGAACGGGAGAAGGAGATTGCTGTGGGATTATACGGTAAGTGATCTACTGTCACTGTACATTATCATTAACCTGATATTGTCACTGTCAGGTGGAAATCTTGTCCATGTCCAAAACTGTTACTTTTCAGATCATGGAAAAAAAAGAACATCTGTTCTAATGAATGTAGTGTAGTTATTATTTAGTCACAAGCTATTTTTAATACTTTTCATTGGTTCAATATTTATAAAACCCACAGATATATTTATCCGATTAAACTCTGTACTCTGTACTTGGACCACTTTTTTCCCTCTAACCATAAATAGCCAAAGATATGTGGTGTAATGTTCCCCCTAGATATCCCCCTAGATATCTATCTATAAATAATTGTAATGTTCCCCCTAGAACATGGATGTTGGGGGCATAAGTGGTTTAGCACTGTCACTTTCACAATATTTCAAAAATACCAAAACAGACGATCTAGAAAGCTCTCTTGATCCACTTTTGAGTGACATTGTAGTATGATGAAGTAGGGTAATAATAATAATAATAATAATAAAAAAAAAAGTACAGAGATTAGTGATGCGCGGATTGACCCGGTGCCCCCACCCGCCCGCCAACCCGCCCGCATGCGGGTGGGTGGGTCAAAGGTTTTCAGACTCCATTGGCGGGCGGCGGGCGGGCGGGTTATCACCACTCTCATGTGCAAAAAAAAAAAAAGAATAATCACCTGTTCTTATTTGCCTTTTATTCTTAATAAGAGTAGGCCTATAAGAATAAGAATACTACGTTTGAATACGAGCACGACGAGCGAGCGAGTTTTAAAATGCGCCAGAGAGGAGCAAGGTTTCTCCTCCTCTCCTTGGTGCGAGGCAGCGAGGACCGTCCCAACTCCGCTCCTGTTGGGGCCGCGAACCACATTTTGCCAACATTTGACACAACGTGAGCACAGCAGAGAAGATGCACAAACAATTCAGCGCGTGTCGCTGATCAGGATTTCACTTATATGTCTCTGTCATCCACACAAGTCTGTTTATAAATACTTTGTGTGTGTCGGTTAAGTTATATAACCAGCCAGTCAACGGATACGATTTGAAACACAACTTTCGCAAGTGAGACGGATTTTTTGACTGAATGAACCAACCATGCTCACCTCGAGAGACTCCAGTCGCTCCCATCTCTCCAATCTGGTGATTAATCAATAACCAACAGGATTTAATATTGTCCGTCTTTTGCTGTCTGTTTAAAGTGCGAGGCGCCGCGCTGTATAAATATGATTGACATAAAACCTGAAACGCCATTCTTACCCCGACGATGCCCCAGCGAAGAATGAACGTCTTTGAATGAATGTCTTTTAGGCTAAACCCCAATTTGAACAACACGTTTGTTTATTTAGCCCATGACAATATTGTGCTACTGTAGACCTTTCTGTGTAAAGCGACTTTGGGTACTTAGAGAGCCATATATAAAGATGAGCTATTGTGGAGATGATATACCATCTTTTTTTTAAATGCGGGTTGCGGGGCGGGCGGATTCTTGATTTATATATTGTTCTGCGGCGCGGGCGGGTTACGTTTTGTGCGGTCTGTGGGTCGTGCGGGTTATGAAAAAAAGCTGACCCGCGCACCACTAACAGAGATGCAAGGTTTCTGCCCGACAGCAACGACATGTAGGATATAATTATGTAATCATGTTTATCTATTCCCAAATTACCTCTTGTACTAATGTTTGCTGTTTAATACAAAATAAATAATTGTAACAATGTAAATGTAATGTAAATGACTCCACCAACTATTGCTGTATTGGACTCTATCATAGAGTTCTCAATGGGCCTGAAAATGAAGGCCTGGCCCTAACTGGGCCCTAACTGGGCTGACCAGTAATAATGAACATACATTTTAGGTCCTACCTGGCACGTTAACGTCGGGTCGGGTTAGGGCAAGTTTCTACTCTATCATAGTGGAACTCTACTCTATCATAATGGTAACATTCTATAACAGTGACTGACAGTCAGGGCTCTATTTTCATTGTCTTAAGTACCAGCTCTTTTGCCTTAACTTAAGACTTGGATGCGTAGCAAATGTTCTGTTTGGCTGTTTTAAGTGGCCAAACAGCATTCACCATGCATCCAGGTCTTAAATTAAGGCATAAAAGCTGGTACTTAAGACAATCAAAATAGAGCCCTAATCATATCAATGAGCAGCTCCAGTCATGTTGCTGCTGGTAAACTGAGAAACAGGTTGGGAAGTGTAACCACTCTCACTGTCCACGGTTTATATTTCACATATTTTGTATTAAACAACTTTTGAGTGAGTCAAAATCAATCTTCTGTGTTTACATATTGCTCTAACATGCACTCTCCCTTAACATACTGTATACAGAAACAGAATGCATGTTAACACCATAGACTGTATAAATGATGCCATACTGAGGAAGATTAAATGAATGAATCAGAAGATTATTATGGAGAATAAACTTAATTCCTGACTCCTGAGTAGTGTGGAGGTGAACATTTTGTGCATACATTAAAAATATGACAAGTTAGTGCCCACAAGGCTGGTTAATAATAAATGCCATGGACTTCAAGTACTACTGAACCCCTTTCTTGTTTTACTATAAAACTGATCATTTTTAATAGGCTATAAACCAACTTGTCATAGCAAGCAGATAAACAAACAGAACACTCTTAACGTATACTATAGTGTAGAATCTCTAAGCTGACGTTTAGTCGCTTTACAAATTAAATTACAATGTTGAAAAGACTGCTGAATCATGATTTATATGAGGCAAGATATTACCGTATATTGTATAATAATTGAGATAGTTGTTATTTTATCCCATTCTATTATTGATTTCCATATTTCAGGTTCAACAATTACAACATTATTAATACTCTTTCTGTTTTGTGAAGTATCAGTTTTCTAATTATTCCAACCATGTGTTTTCTCTTTCCATGAATGACGAATGTGTACGTGAACTAGCCTGTAAGTATCAAATCAGTCCTTCAAGTAGATCCAATGTTTTACATAATGATGTTTATCTATTCCCAAATTACCTATTGTACTAATGTTTGCTGTTTAATACAAAATAAATAATTGTAACAATGTAAATGTAATGTAAATGACTCCACCAAATATTACAGTACTCTATCATAGAGTTCTCAACAGGCCTGAAAATGAAGGCCCGACCCTAACTTGGCCCTAACTGGGCTGGCCAGAGGCCCGGCCCGGCCCGACTATTTAACATACATTTTAGGCTCTACCTGACCCGTTAACGGCGGGTGAATGCAACCGCGGTTTTCCCGGTGAACCTGAGCACAACGGTGGGGGCGCGAGAGTTTGGGGAACACACACCACTGACTATTGCAGATGATGGAGAGGTTATATATGGCTTTATGTAATGAGAGGCACTCTTGCCAATTTCGTAAGAGACTTGTCGCCAATTGCAAGATAGTTATCTGGGGCCATGATGATAACCTCTTCTTCCCACTATTAACTAGACTAAGGATTTATATTGTCTGTGTTATTGTTTACAACCACAATTATTCACGTGTGGAAAGATCGCAGTTCCACTAGTTTTACTAGTAGGCTTAGAAGCCTTTTCAGAAGTTAATTTGATGTTTTCCATTTGATGATTTCCTTTATCCTCATCTAATCTTGCGCTAATGCACGCAACTGGTCAGGTTTTAAGGTCTTATTAGTTGTTTCTCCTAAGCTCGCGACCCTCCTTGCCCATCGGCCCCCACTGTTGCGCTCAGGTTCACCGGGAAAACTGTGGTCGCCGGGTGGGTATGGTGGGTTAGGGCAAAATTCTACTCTATCATAGTGGAACTCTACTCTATCATTGTGGTACTATTCTATAACAGTGACTGACAGTCAGGGCTCTATTGTCATTGTCTTAAAGGAGGACTTCACCACTTTTCAACCTGTCTTCATAATGGGTCATCACTAATGTTCATGATAAAATAGCACAATTTCTCTTATGTACCAGCTCTTTTGCCTCAACTTATATTCCGGTTTTAATATTAAGGGGCTCCCCGTGGCTTGTAAAGTGTTAATGCGGCTCGCAGGTTGATACTGGAATACTGGTACATTATTGATTTCAGCTGTTACAATTCCAAACATGCAAACATCGTCCATATTTGTAGCCTAATGACAAGTATAATTGTTAGCCTTTTTTATGTCCAACGTATTTGCATTTAAGTTCATAAAGTTAACATGAGTATAACTAAACGCATTTTAAATTAAATCAAAATGTTACATTTCAGGATTCCAATTCAAAAATAACAAAAAATTATTCAGGATTCCAATTCAAAAACATCTAAAATAGCAGATTTACAAGCTCAAAACGCGTCACGGTGCGACGCGTTTTGAGCTTGTAGATCGGCTATTTTTGATTCTTTTGTATGAGATATACTAGAATGACAAAGTAGGACGTAAGCAATATGCAATGTGGCCCTCTGGAGTGAAGGTGGAAATATAGTGGCCCTCACCATCATCAAAGTTGTCCACCTCTGCTATAAACCAACCTGTCATAGCAAGCAGAAAAACAAACAAAGAAACAAAGAAACAAACAAATACTCTTAATGTATACTATAGTGTAGAATTGTATCTCTAAGCCAGGGTTATAATAGTTTTGGATTTTTTCATTAGTTTTTATTTTTATTAGTTTTGAGGTTTTGTTTTCAATTACAGTTTAGTTTTAATTCGTTTTTAAAGTGGGGTTGCTAGTTTCGTTTCGTTTTTATTTTTTGAAAATGCTTAGTTTTAGTTTAGTTTAGTTTCGTTTTAGTCTTAGTTTTAGTCTTTTATGTAATATGGGGTATTTGTCAGGTGTGAGATTAAAAAAAGCTCGGGAAAAAGTATTGTCAAATAAAAAATCTAAACATCATATTGTGGAGAGTGGCAGGAATGTTGAGACATACAACTTCTCTCTTTGACCTCACCAACTGGTGGGTTTTTCATTTTATTTTATAATATTTCCACAAACAAAAGCAACAGCAGCAGCATAGCTTCAACAGGTTGCTAAAATACTGAACTCTCTAAAGCCAGTGGTTCTCAAAGTGGGCTTTGAGGACCCCCAGGGGTCTTTGAGGGGTTTGCAGCAAAAAGGGCGATAATTAATTTTCACCATCATTCCATACCTAAGTAACACAATGACAAAATATATGACTGTTTTGGTCATGGGTTTCTTTAACTTTCTCAAATAAAACATGTAAAAGCAAAACATCTTATCAGAAGGGGGACACAGGGAGAAAAAGTTATCAAATGTCCAAGTGTCAGTTTAGGGTCCTTGACATGAACAGGTTTGAGAAGTACTGGTCTAAAGTAAACAGCACAGAACTAGGCTAAAGACCTTCTTAAAGGGGCCACATAACTACGTGCCCAGTAACAGAAACCTGTCCTGCATTGAATACAATGTATTCACTTACTACTGTATGACAGATGAACATACATCCACAAAACACAAAGTCAAACAGCTCACAGTTTACACAAGATGCCGCCTTACAGTAAGTGCTCAATCTAAGAACAGTAAAGGAAAACAAAAAACCCCTGAGGTTTGATTCATTTAGATGAGCAAACTCAAAAATACCATAATAAAAACAATATTAACCTCACATTAATACAGTGAATGTTTTTAAAACTTAAAGTGCTTAGAAAACGTAATGTACCTGGCTAGCAAAAAATAAAAAAATAAAAGTACAAGGTGTTTCACGAGGTAATTATTTTCCCATGTTGTTTCTTAGCTCAGGGATAGGAGAAGAAACTTGCACTAACAGGGAATTTAGCCTGTGTTCAGTATTCAGTTCAGTATCTGTGACATGTTGGCCTTAAGTTAGCCTTCAGGTTCAAGCCTTTCTTGTGTCCAATAGGGAAAATTGTTTCCAGTAAAGCAAACACAGTTTACTACTGTGCACCGTTTTTTTTCTCAGCAATTGAATGCAACAATTTCCTGTTGATTTTGAGGAAAACACGTCGCTCCAGAGATGTTGTCATTCTGTTTCTCAGGCCCGATGACAGCAGTCCACAGACAGAGAAGATGCGCTCCACAAAGGCTTGTGAGGCAGGGGCACTAACGAGATCCAATGCCACAGCGACAAGTTTAGGATAGACAGCCTCCCTTGATCTCCAGAACTGCAACGGTGTCTCATTAAACACACCCTCTTTGATGTCGTTGAGATACTTGTTCATGTCGGTCAACACACTGTCCGTCGCATTAGGCTGATTTGTGGACACGTTGACCTGCATGCGGGATGCAAGGAAGCAGTATTTCTGAAGGACAGCAGTTGCTCCTGTTGGAGTTTGAGTGGCACTTGCAGTGGCATCATCATTCTGAGACGCAGTAGCTGGGTTATACTGCGCTGCCAGGTTCTGCACAAAGGACTGTGCTGCCCTCTTCAGTGGCCCCGTGTCTGGTGTTTGAAGAACCAGCGAAACACTTGGATCCATTAGGCAGGCTGCTGCTGGTGTAGCATCAAACTGTGGGGAATCAGGGCTAAGAATGCAAGCGAAACGTTCTCGCAGTGACTTCAGCATCACTTGAGCTAACTGCTTCCCAACAGTTGTAGTCAGCAGGTGTGCCTCAAGGTTGAGCAGGCATGGCACTACTTGTGAGAGTGACTGGCTGTCACTCTGAAGCTGGTCTGTGTGAATGGCAAAGGGCTCAAGCAGCTTGACGAGGTTCTCCCAATCACTTGTGAGAAGTGTGTCCATGCTCAAATCCTCCAGTTGGTTTAGTTCAGCTCTGGTCTCCAGGAGTCTTCTCATCATATCAAAAGTGCTGTTCCAGCGTGTGGTACAATCCCGGACCAGAGTTTTGCCACAACTTTTAAACATTTCTTCATTTGCCACTGATGATTTCCTCACATCGCGTACCAGCTTTCTTGCTCTTGTTATGACTGCATCTGCACTTGGGTGCTTCATGGCATCTTTCAGTGTTAGCTGAAGTGTGTGGGCCAGGCATGGCATTCTCTGGAACTTGTTGTTCTCATCTTCTGGCAGGTCAAGTTCTTAGCAAATCCAAAAAAAGAGAAACAGACAATTAGATAATGTAAGCATCATGTAAAACAGAAAATAGTTGTACAGTTCTGCTATAATTCAACTTGAGCCATGCATTTGATTTAATAAAAAATGATTTATGAATGTTGGCTGTAGTCACTACTCAGCCTAGGTTCTAGAACAGGGGATCATAGTTATGCAAAATTGCAAGCTTACTTGTTTTAATATAATTAATTTTGGGGACGCAAACAGGGCATTTTAGGAATTAAAACAGGGCAGATAATTGTTTATAATGAAGATTTCTTTGTTTCCCTGTAAAAAAAAAAGGCATACAAAACATATTGGGATTGGCTATTAGCCAAACTGTTATTTTATTTAAACATTAGTGTGTCTCCTCCAATCTCCGTATTCATTGGATATTAAATTATATGAATGACAATAACTATGTAAAAGTGCACTGCATGTCAGTGTCAACTGTCAACTTCACACTTTTGAACCTGGGCTAAAATGCTGTGACCTCAGCATGCACATTTTCAGTAGGCTTATTTCATAGTGTAGACTAATTGAGTACAAAAACATTGTTTGCAGACAAACCATTATCATGCATTGCTTAGTAGAACTCTATTTCTACCAAGCAACCAGACTTGCAGTGACAGGCTTAAGGCCCATTCCCACTGGGACAGATAACAGATAAAAAAAATCTCTTTCTCCAGATATTCTTCCATTCAAAGTGGATGGTAGACACAGATAAAAAAAAATATCTACCACAGATATTTGCCACAGATACTTTTATCTGTGGCAGCTATTTGTTTTACCTGTATCTACCATCCACTTTGAATGGAAAAATATCTGGAGAAAGAGATTTTTTTATCTGTTATCTGGCCCAGTGGGAATGGGCCTTTAAGAATATTACTGGCACTATAACAGCCTGTAGCTTGCCTGCCTGCCTCTGACTGACTGACTGACTGACTGACTGACTCTCACACACACACACACACACACACACACACACACACACATACACACACACACACACACACACACACACACACACACACACACACACACACACACACATAGTGTAAACACACGAACACTCACCGAGTCCTCCGCCCTCTTCCTCCTCCTCGTCTGACTCCTCTTCGTCTGACTCCGACTCCTCTTCGTCTGACTCCATAAACAGTTCATGGTCCACAGCCACAACGACACCATCTTCATTACTTTGCTCTCGTCGTCCATCCCTCAGCAGCCGCACAGCCTTCACAATGTTCGAGCCGTTATCTGTGACAACGAGCAGCACCTTGTCCTCTCCTATACCCCATTCTGCTAATGTTTGATCAATGCAGCGGGCAATTTTCTCACCGGTATGTGGGTGCTCCATTCGGTGCAGGTTAAGCAGAGCATGGTAAACCTGCCCCCCAGGCGGATGATAGAAACAGGCTGATATACCCATGAAAGACGCCGTCAATCCCTTCTTGCTCCAACCATCTGCACATAGCGTCAGCTTCCTGGCTTCCCCTACGATCTCTTTTAATTCCAGCTTCGCCGTGTCCATCTTAGCCCCAATAATGTTATTCACTCTTGCAGCTCCGGGTGTTTTGAACTTTGGTTTGAATACAGTGTTGTACTTTCGGAAAGCGTCATGCTCAACCAGTCTAGTGGACATTCCAGTCTCGATAAACAAATTGACCAACACTTCCTCCCGCTTTTGGTGTTCCTGTGAATTTACCAACCAGCGGGTATCAGGTCGCCGGTGGAAGCTCTCCGTGAGTGTTCTCTGACTCTGGCCTCCGTTCGCCCCAGGCCCCGTGTTGCTGCTGCCTGGCCGAGGATTAGCATCCGTCTCGGGGGAGGGAGGCTGGGCTGCCGCGGTGTCCTTTACCTTCTCGAGGTACGCTAGGTTAGCCGTCTTATGCGTGCTCCTCAAATGGACTTTTAGATTGGTGGGGTTTTTCCCCTTGATTAATGCACCGCATGCCGTATTATTATTTTCTACAACAAGGCACTTACTCTTATCTGAAACAGAGTCGTATTCAAAGTAATCCCAAATGGGACTGTGCCGCTTTCTTCCAACTTTAGCCACCGCCATGATACCATGCTGGTCTGTGTTTTGATGTCCGAGGGGGCGTGTTAAACTGGCACAGAGCACAGTGGGACGCGACGTTAGGGAGGAGGAGGAAGATAGATAAAAAAAAAAAGGATATATGAAAATAGATTGGACATCCATCCAAAATAAATTGATAAAGACGAAAACTAAGGGATTTTCTCTATCATTTTAGTTAGTTTTAGTTAGTTTTGCAAACACACAATACAGTTTCAGTTTAGTTATCGTTTTTAAAAAAAAGCGTAGTTTTTATTTTTATTTTCGTTAACGACAATGTTTTTCCATTTTAGTTTTCGTTTTTTCGTTCGTTTTCGTTTACGATAATAACCCTGCTCTAAGCTGACGTTTAGTCACTTCACAAATTAAATTACAATGTTGAAAAGAATGCTGATCATGATTTATATGAGGCAAGATATTATATTGTATGATAGTTATTATTTTATCCCATTCTATTATTGATTTCCATATTTCAGGTAACAATTAGAAAAGTATTAATAAACTTTCTGTTTGTGAAGTATCAGTTTTCTAATTATTCCAACCATGTGTTTTCTCTTTTCATGAATGATGAACGTGAACTAGGGGGTAAGTATCAAATCAATCCTTCATGTAGATCCAATGTTTTACATCATGTTTTCACCATAGCAGAATACAAACTGAAGGATTCTAAACCAATGAAACCCTCTATACTTAAAGGGATATTTCACATTAAAAAAAAACTGTAGATAATTTTATCATCTAATCAGGCTTTTATGAACACCCTGAACAGTTTTTAATTTGCTTAATTCAGTATTTGGATATTTGATGTAAATGTTACCAGGCCCTCCTCCTCCAGTGCTTCTCCCCATACACACCCATTGTAACTTCAAACTCCATTTTAACCATGATAGATTAAAAAATACAAATAAATGAAAAAGGTTATTGAAAAAAAAAAACACGGCCTGCAGTATTAGGAGGCTAGTATGAGTCACCAGAAAAACAAATGTTTTTTATGAATCTATCAGAGTTTGGATTTACAATGGGTGTGTATGGGGATTTTACTTCATGTAGATCCAATTATAGATCAAAGTGTTTTATAAAGTTGTTAGAATGAATGCTGAATCATTATTAAGCAAGCTCTTATGTTGTATAATAATAGACCCGTTTCTTGTTTACAAACATTGAGACTAAATGCACAGGTGACTGTATCATGTAATCAATTCCACCAATCCCCAAACCTGTTGTTTTGGGGAGCGCTGGTTTCATTGGCTAATTTTGGTACCGACCTGCGCACGCATCTAGTTCTTATCAGTGTAACGTGGACCAGAAATACGTCTATTGAGTTAGTCGATGCATTTAACCCATTCTGTTATTGCATTCCATTTTCAGTTTCAGGGCCGGTTCTAGGGGGATCAGGGGTGGGCAGAGCCCTAGGTGGTGGTTGGGGATAGGGCCTTTCTGTGTGGAGTTTGCATGTTCTCCCCGTGTCTCCTAGGGTTGATACCCTCACAAAAACATGCAGTAATCCTGGTCTCTATAATGCCTCCCCCTGGCCATCTGGGGAAAGGAACTGGTTGGAATAACGTGTTCCTTCCACGCGCTACGTCCAAACCGGGGAAATCCCCCCTGTAAGGTGAAAAGAAGCAACTTGGACTCCTCATGCATAGAAAGAAGCATGAGGTCAGTCCGTTGTCTCCCCAGGCACGGCAGAGGGAGAGCAGAGCCCAGGATTACTTAGGTAATTGGCACTGGGTGAAAAATGGGTTACAAAATCGTGGGATAAAAATTGTGGGAAACAAAAGACCAAAATAGGGCCCTGTGTGTCAGAGCAGTTCCCGATGTAGTCTGACAAATGTAATTACATTCCAATCTCACAATTCATCCTATTTATTTACATAATTATTCCATTAAGGTGAGCTCTTCCTTAACCCTTAAGTGCTGTTCGGGTCATTTTGACCCGTTTTACATTTTCATTTGAAAAAAAAAGGTAGAAGTTAAAAATGTTTCCACCTGAAACTCACTGGCCTTAAAGATTCTTCTGAGATGAACATGTAAAAAAAATATTTTTGCACTACACCCATGCTACACCCCCCTCATATTTTTTGAACCTTAAGTGCTGTTCGGGTCATTTTGACCCGGAAGCACAGAAATACACAGTATTATGCCAAAACACAGACACACAGTCACCCCCACTTCTAACACCCCCCTTCCGAAGCCCCATTCCGAACCCTCCCCGCCTTCCTATAAGCATGAGCAATATTGCCCAGTATTAAATGAAGTAGTTTTTTTTATATGGATTTCAGCTAAATCAGTAAAAACGCCTAGCTCTTTCAGTGTTTAATGTGATATAGCAAAGCAGAAATGCAAACATTTACCAAATATATCATATGAATTGTTTGGTATTGAGTCAAAGTCAATGTATCATGATGATTTGTTAAGTTAAAATTTATATTAGTGTTGTTTTTTTTAAACCAAATATCCACCGGGTCAAAATGACCCGAACAGAACGAAGGTGTAGTGAATCTGAACAGAACTTAAGGGTTAACACACTGTACACAGAAACAGAATGCATGTTAATAGCAGATAGAAATGATGGCATACTGAGGAAGATTAAATGAACGAATCAGAAGATTATGTATGCGATAAGGTCTTGCTGCGTGGTCATTATGGCGTATATAGACACGACGGGCTGATAATTCCCCGAGGTGGAGCCGAGGGGAATTATCAGCCTGAAGTGTCCATATACACCATAATGACCAAGCAGCAAGACCTTATAGCACTTATTACCCGGCTAATAAATACAATTAATAATTTGACTCAAAACTAAATACAAAATTAAGTATTTCCTTGTTTACAGACGGCTGAAAGTGTTCCACAAGTGTTGCGCTCGGGGGTGGCCTTGGAAAACAAGGAAGTGCTGATCAAATAGAATCCATTTTCTGTTACTACGTCGTCTATTTCTCGCCTCAAATGTTTTTAAAAACATTCTTCAGAGCAACGTTTGGTTGTAAATGACGCTGTGTGTTTGTTTAGGGGCTGACATGTTGGATAATTCCATGCAGTGCAGCCTGAATACAGCAGCTGCTCTGAGCCGTTGATTAGGCAGCGGTGAATTATAGAGTGGAGTGGTCATTATACGCCTATAATTCAATGCTGATTTCAGCGCTCGACCAATCAGAATCAAGCATCCAAACAAGCCGGGTAATATGGAGTAGTTTCTGAGTAGTGTGGAGGTGAACGTGTTTTGCAAACATTCAAAATATTGCAGTTGATATGAAAAGCAAATCATCTTGACATCAGACAAAAGATTCATTAAACTGAACATTTTTTCTACCATGAAATTGATAATTTTACTATAAATCAATCTGTTACTATGTTTACTATAGTGTAGAATTTTATCTCTAAGCTGACGTTTAGTGACTTTTCAAATGTAATTATAATGTTAATTACTTGTTATTTCTTTTTATTAGAATGCTGAATCATTATAGCTATTATTTTGTATAATAATTGAGTTATTCAATTAATTTAACCCATTCTGTTATTGCATTCCATGTTTCATTTTGCTTAACAATCAGCACATTGTTAGTAATCTTTCTATTTGTGAAGTATCAGTTTTCTAACCATTCCAACCATGTGTTTTCCCTTTTCATAAATGATGAATGTGAACGTGAACTAGCTGGATGTGAGTATCAGATTTACATCAAGTTTTCACCATAGCAGAATACAAGCTGAAGGAGTCTTAACCAATTAAACCCTCTACAGACCTGAGTTAACTCTGTACTTGGACCACTGTTTCCCTCACCACCACATGTCTCTGTTAAAAATAGCAGATCTACAAGCTCGCAGCGTGTGGCGTTACAATGCGTTTAGAGCTTGTAGAGCCGAAATTTTTGGTTAATGTTCCCCCCTGAAAGTAGATGTTGGGGTTCAGGTGTTTAAATGTCACAGTGAATTGTAGCTATATCCTACATTGCTTGACGTTTTAAAGTCTAATGTTTTCTTAAGAGGATAGTTATGTTTTTGTTTTAATTAACATAACCCCACATAATTACATAAAATGTAAATTACTCAAAAGGTTCTTGACAATCGTGCAATCTATCATTGTGATACTACTCTACTAGTAAGACGCCTCGGGGCGACATGCAACCAAGGGCGAGGTCGCGCCATGTCTTGGCCATCTGGCAAGTGATGTATATCGGACCAGTTACCCATATGGAGATCTATGTACTGTATATGGAGATATGCTCTGAGAGCCCAAAAATGCTTACTCAGTTATTTGTTATGTGAAAATCCAATGACGTCTATGACATCTGACATCATACATACAATCCCTTGTATGCCCATACATGGAGATCCCTGTCTGTAGAATCAGCCACACAGATATGGGCTGTTTTGACCATATATGGATTCTGTTAGTGTGGTATGTGGCCGATGTGGCCTCCATATATGGGCATTCCCATATGAAGTCCTGTAAGATATAGGCTTAAATTGTAATGACATCAGGGATCTCCATGTATGGGCGTAAAAGGGATTCTGTTAGTGTGGTTCCCCTGACATCACAGTGACGTCAGAGCATGATGTCAGAGCGGCAAACCCATAGACCGTAAAAAAAGTGTACACGTCCGTCCAGACAGACGTCTACGGACAAGTTGTGATGGTTCTGATAGTAAACGGCGACCTGTGGTCACAATAACAGTGAGTGACAGTCAGGGCCCTAAAATAAAGCTCTTAATCCCAGCTCATATTCCTTAATTAAGTGATAACGGCATCATCTTATGCAAGGACACAACAGATTGATCATTATGATTAATGAAGCAAGCCATTATTTTGTATAATAATTGAGATAGTCAATTAATTTAACGTATTATCGCATTCCTTAACAATTTGCAAATTATTAATAATCTTTCTGTTTGTGAAGTATCAGCGTTGTGAGCTTGTATATTGGCTATCCAGAGCCCACCCAAACATGCATCCTGCCCACCCAATCGAAATTAACCTTCTCTTAATGCGGCCCGCAGGTTGATACTGGAATACTGGTACATTATTGATTTCAGCTGTTACAATTCCAAACATGCAAACATCGTCCATATTAGTAGCCTAATGAAGTATAAATGTTAGCCTTTTTTATGTCCAACGTATTTTCATTTAAGTTCACAAAGTTAACATGAGTATAACTAAACACATTTTAAATTAAATCAAAATGTTACATTTCAATTAAAAAATAACAAAAAATTATTCAGGATTCCAATAAAAAAAAAAAAATCTAAAATAGCAGATCTACAAGCTCAAAACGCGTCACGGTGCGACGCATTTTGAGCTTGTAGATCGGCTATGTTTGATTCTTTTGTATGAGATATACTAGAATGACAAAGTAGGACGTAAGCAATATGCAATGTGGCCCTCTGGAGTGAAGGTGGACATATAGTGGCCCTCACCATCATGAAAGTTGCCCACCTCTGCTATAAACCAACTTGTCATAGCAAGCAGAAAAACAAACAAATAAACAAAGAAACAAAACAAAACACTCTTAATGTATACTATAGTGTAGAATTGTATCTCTAAGCTGACATTTAGTCACTTCACAAATTAAATTACAATGTTGAAAAGAATGCTGAATCATGA
Organism: Nannobrachium achirus; assembly: GCF_963921795.1. Lineage (NCBI taxonomy): Eukaryota > Metazoa > Chordata > Actinopteri > Myctophiformes > Myctophidae > Nannobrachium > Nannobrachium achirus. The sequence continues at coordinate 2,663,314 of NC_137815.1, forward strand.
TTTATATGAGGCAAGATATTATATTGTATGATAGTTATTATTTTATCCCATTCTATTATTGATTTCCATATTTCAGGTAACAATTAGAAAAGTATTAATAAACGTTCTGTTTGTGAAGTATCAGTTTTCCAATTATTCCAACCATGTGTTTTCTCTTTTCATGAATGATGAACGTGAACTAGTTGGTAAGTATCAAATCAATCCTTCATGTAGATCCAATGTTTTACATCATGTTTTCACCATAGCAGAATACAAACTGAAGGATTATAAACCAATGAAACCCTCTATACTTAATTAAACAGACTCTGTAATTGGACCCCTTTCTCCCGCTATACAAATCTCTTTGTAAACAAAACAGCCAAACTACAAGCTTACATCTTATTGCGGTGCAACGCGTTGTGAGCTTGTATATTGGCTATCCAGAGCCCACCCAAACATGCATCCTGCCCACCCAATCAAAATTAACCTTCTCTTAATGCGGCCCGCAGGTTGATACTGGAATACTGGTACATTATTGATTTCAGCTGTTACAATTCCAAACATGCAAACATCGTCCATATTAGTAGCCTAATGAAGTATAAATGTTAGCCTTTTTTTATGTCCAACGTATTTTCATTTAAGTTCATAAAGTTAACATGAGTATAACTAAACACATTTTAAATTAAATAAAAATGTTACATTTCAATTAAAAAATAACAAAACATTATTCAGGATTCCAATTAAAAAAAAATCTAAAATAGCAGATCTACAAGCTCAAAACGTGTCACGGTGCGACGCGTTTTGAGCTTGTAGATCGGCTATGTTTGATTCTTTTGTATGAGATATACTAGAATGACAAAGTAGGACGTAAGCAATATGCAATGTGGCCCTCTGGAGTGAAGGTGGAAATATAGTGGCCCTCACCATCATGAAAGTTGCCCACCTCTGCTATAAACCAACTTATCATAGCAAGCAGAAAAACAAACAAATAAACAAAGAAACAAACAAAACACTCTTAATGTATACTATAATGTAGAATTGTATCTCTAAGCTGATATTTAGTCACTTCACAAATTAAATTACAATGTTGAAAAGAATGCTGAATCATGATTTATATGAGGCAATATTATATTGTATGATAGTTATTATTTTATCCCATTCTATTATTGATTTCCATATTTCAGGTAACAATTAGAAAAGTATTAATAAACTTTCTGTTTGTGAAGTATCAGTTTTCTAATTATTCCAACCATGTGTTTTCTCTTTTCATGAATGATGAACATGAACTAGTGAGTAAGTATCAAATCAATCCTTCATGTAGATCCAATGTTTTACATCATGTTTTCACCATAGCAGAATACAAACTGAATGATTATAAACCAATGAAACCCTCTTTACTTAAAGGGATATTTCACATTAAAAAAAACTTTAGGTAATTGTATCATCTAATCAGGCTTTTATGAACACCCTGAACAGTTTTTAATTTGCTTAATTCAGTATTTGGATATTTGATGTAAATGTTACCAGGCCCTCCTCCTCCAGTGCTTCTCCCCATACACACCCATTGTAACTTCAAACTCCATTTTAACCATGATAGATTAAAAAATACAAATACATGAAAAAAGTTTTAGGAGGCTAGTATGAGTCACCAGAAAAACAAATGTTTTTTATGAATCTATCAGAGTTTGGATTTACAATGGGTGTGTATGGGGATTTTACTTCATGTAGATCCAATAATAGATCAAAGTGTTTTATAAAGTTGTTAGAATGAATGCTGAATCATTATTAAGCAAGCTCTTATGTTGTATAATAATAGACCCGTTTCTTGTTTACAAACATTGAGACTAAATGCACAGGTGACTGTATTATGTAATCAATTCCACCAATCCCCAAACCTGTTGTTTTGGGGAGCGCTGGTTTCATTGAATAATTTTGGTACCGACCTGCACACGCATCTAGTTCTTATCAGTGTAACGTGGACCAGAAATACGTCTATTGAGTTAGTCGATGCATTTAACCCATTCTGTTATTGCATTCCATTTTCAGTTTCAGGGCCGTTCTAGGGGGATCAGGGGTGGGCAGAGCCCTATGTGGTGGTTGGGGATAGGGCATTTCTGTGTGGAGTTTGCATGTTCTCCCCGTGTCTCCTAGGGTAGATACCCTCACAAAAACATGCAGTAATCCTGGTCTCTATAATGCCTCCCCCTGGCCATCTGGGGAAAGGAACTGGTTGGAATAACGTGTTCCTTCCACGCGCTACGTCCAAACCGGGGAAATCCCCCCAGTCAGGTGAAAAGAAGCAACTTGGACTCCTCATGCATAGAAAGAAGCAAGAGGTCAGTCCGTTGTCTCCCCAGGCACGGCAGAGGGAGAGCAGAGCCCAGGATTACTTAGGTAATTGGCACTGGGTGAAAAATGGGTTACAAAATCGTGGGATAAAAATTGTGGGAAACAAAAGACCAAAATAGGGCCCTGTGTGTCAGAGCAGTTCCCGATGTAGTCTGACAAATGTAATTACATTCCAATCTCACAATTCATCCTATTTATTTACATAATTATTCCATTAAGGTGAGCTCTTCCTTAAGTGCCTATCCCAAACATGTTCGGGATATTCGGTATTAAAAACTATTTTTTATTTGCTATTTTACTTACCCCGAGCTGCTTGGAGCAACGTGGGTGGTCCAGGCTCGCCCAGCGCTCACCAACGAGAGACGCTAGATGCTCCGACGATTTATTCCATTGAAAATGGTTTAAAATAAAGTTTAGACCCCCCCAATGTTCACCCAATGTTCATTGTAGACGGCGCAACGTATTCCAGGGTGCCTATCCCGAACATGTCCGGGATATTTAATAAAATTAATTATTTTATCGGAGGCCTCAATGAAGCCCCGGTCTAGACGTCCATCCTTGGCCGGGACTTAGACTCGGCCATCCACGGGCCGTATTCGCGCTAACGGCCAAATCGCGCCGCCCACTCCAATAATAAATCACATCTTTAGACAGGATTTTCTCCGGATTGTGTCCCCAGACCCAAAGAGAAAGTTTTTTGCGGCTGAAATAGCTTTAGATCGGGCTTCTAAAGGGGTTAGCATTTTGGCTACGTGTCAGCTAGCTTCCTCTTCTCGACACCCATAGCATTGACTGGAGTGAAAACACAAGGCAGTTGGGAGAGGGTCGACAAAAGCTATAAAGAAGGTCTATGGAGAAATTTCTGGCACTCTAGCACCCCTTGTGGCCGGATGGCACTGTATGAGTTAACATACTGTACACAGAAACAGAATGCATGTTAATAGAAGATATAAATGACGGCATACTGAGGAAGATTAAATGAACGAATCAGAAGATTATGTATGCGATAATGTCTTGCTGCGTGGTCATTATGGCGTATATAGACACAACGGGCTGATAATTATCAGCCTGAAGTGTCCATATACACCATAATGACCAAGCAGCATGACCTTATAGCACTTATTACCCGGCTAATAAATACAATTAATAATTTGACTCAAAACTAAAAACAAAATGAAGTATTTCCTTGTTTACAGACGGCTGAAAGTGTTCCACAAGTGTTGCGCTCGCGAAGTGCTGATCAAATAGAATCCATTTTCTGTTACTACGTCGTCTATTTCTCGCCACAAATGTTTTTAAAAACATTCTTCAGAGCAACGTTTGGTTGTAAATGACGCTGTGTGTTTGTTTAGGGGCTGACATGTTGGATAATTCCACGCAGTGCAGCCTGAATACAGCAGCTGCTCTGAGCCGTTGATTAGGCAGCGGTGAATTATAGAGTGGAGTGGTCATTATACGCCTATAATTCACCGCTGATTTCAGCGCTCGACCAATCAGAATCAAGCATCCAAACAAGCCGGGTAATATGGAGTAGTTTCTGAGTAGTGTGGAGGTGAACGTGTTTTGCAAACATTCAAAATATTGCAGTTGATATGAAAAGCAAATCATCTTGACTTCAGACAAAAGATTCATTAAACTGAACATTTCTTCTACCATGAAATTGATCATTTTACTATAAATCAATCTGTTACTATGTTTACTATAGTGTAGAATTTTATCTTTAAGTTGACGTTTAGTGACTTTTCAAATGTAATTATAATGTTAATTACTTGTTATTTATTTTTATTAGAATGCTGAATCATTATAGCTATTATTTTGTATAATAATTGAGTTATTCAATTAATTTAACCCATTCTGTTATTGCATTCCATGTTTCATTTTGCTTAACAATCAGCACATTGTTAGTAATCTTTCTATTTGTGAAGTATCAGTTTTCTAACCATTCCAACCATGTGTTTTCCCTTTTCATGAATGATAAATTTGAACGTGAACTAGCTGGATGTGAGTATCAGATTTACATCAAGTTTTCACCATAGCAGAATACAAGCTGAAGGAGTCTTAACCAATTAAACCCTCTACAAACCTGAGTTAACTCTGTACTTGGACCACTGTTTCCCTCTACACCACATTTCTCTGTTAAAAATAGCAGATCTACAAGCTCACAGCGTGTGGCGTTACAATGCGTTTAGAGCTTGTAGAGCCGAAATTGTGTTGGTTAATGTTCCCCCCTGAATGTAGATGTTGGGGTTTGAGTGTTAAATGTCACAGTGAATTGTAGCTATATCCTACATTGTTTGACGTTTTAAAGTCTAATGTTTTCTTAAGAGGATAGTTATGTTTTTGTTTTAATTAACATAACCCCAAATAATTAGATAAAATGTAAATTACTCAAAAGGTTCTTGACAATCGTGCACTCTATCATAGTGATACTACTCTACTAGTAAGACGCCTCAGGGCGACATGCAACCAAGGGCGAGGTCGCGCCATGTCTTGGCCATCTGGCAAGTGATGTATATCGGACCAGTTACCCATATATGGAGACCCCTGGTACCATATGGAGATCTATGTACTGTATATGGAGATATGCTGTGAGAGCCCAAACATGCTTACTCAGTTATTTGTTATGTGAAAGTCCTGTGACGTCTATGACATCTGACATCATACATACAATCCCTTGTATGCCCACATGGAGATCCATGTAGAATCAGCCACACAGATATGGGCTGTTTTGACCATATATGGATTCTGTTAGTGTGGTATGTGGCCGATGTGGCCTCCATATATGGGCATTCCCATATGAAGTCCTGTAAGATATAGGCTTAAATTTTAATGACAACAGGGATCTCCATGTATGGGCGTAAAAGGGATTCTGTTAGTGTGGTTCCCCTGACATCACAGTGACGTCAGAGCATGATGTCAGAGCGGCAAACCCATAGACCGTAAAAAAGTGTATACGTCCGTCCGGACGGACGGACGTCTACGGACAAGCTGTGATGGTTCTGATAGTAAACGGCGACCTGTGGTCACAATAACAGTGACTGACAGTCAGGGCCCTAAAATGAAGCTCTTAATCCCAGCTCATATTCCTTAATTAAGTGATAACGGCATCATCTTATGCAAGGACACAACAGATTGATCATTATGATTAATGAAGCAAGCTATTAGTTTGTATAATAATTTAGATAGTCAATTAATTTAACCTATTATCGCATTCCTTAACAATTTGCAAATTATTAGTAATCTTTCTGTTTTGTGAAGTATCAGTTTTCTAATTATTCTAACCATGTGTTTTCTCTTTTCATGAATGATGAACGTGAACTAGTTGGTAAGTATCAAATCAATCCTTCATGTAGATCCAATGTTTTACATCAAGTTTTCACCATAGCAGAATACAAACTGAAGGATTCTAAACCAATGAAACCCTCTATACTTAATGAAACAGACTCTGTAATTGGATCCCTTTCTCCCGCTATACAAATCTCTTTGTAAACAAAACAGCCAAACTACAAGCTTACATCTTATTGCGGTGCAATACGTTGTGAGCTTGTATATTGGCTATCCAGAGCCCACCCAAACATGCATCCTGCCCACCCAATCAAAATTAAAAAAAGAAAAAAAGAAAAAAATCTAAAACTAAAATATCAATTTACAGGTTAGATCAAAGGTGCACACAGTAACTTTCATGTATTCAGAGATTCAAATCCAGATCTTGTGCTGATCTTTAAAGTGAATGGCAGCCGATACTCTGGTTTGATTAAAGTAACACCCAAACACACCTTGGCACCGTGCCCAGATTACCACACCCATAATAGCAACATGGGCATTGGTCACGCCTCCACGGCTTCATTTAATTAATAAGACCTGCCGTTAATTAAGACCAAAAGAGGGCCCTGTGTGTCAGAGCAGTTCCTCATGTAGTCTGACAGATGTGATTAAATTCCAATCATCATAATCCTGAGCTCTTCCTTAACATACTGTACACAGAAACAGAATGCATGTTAATAGCAGATATAAATGATGGCATACTGAGGAAGATTAAATGAACGAATCAGAAGATTATTATGGAGTAGTTTCTGAATAGTGTGGAGGTGAACGTGTTTTGCATACGTTCAAAATATTGCAGTTGATATGATTTTGAATAATAATTATAATAATATAAGGGTAATAATAATTATAATTTGTTATTAGAATGCTGAATCATTAAAGTTATTATTTTATTATAATTGAGTTAATTAATTTGAACTGATTCTGTTATTGCACTTGGACCACTGTTTCCCTCTACACCAAATTGCTCTGTTAAAAATACTGTAGCAGATCTACAAGCTCACAGCGTGTGGCGTTACGATGCGTTTAGAGCTTGTAGAGCCAAATTTTTTGGTTAATGTTCCCCCCTGAATGTGGACGTTGGGGTTCAGGTGTTTAAATGTCACAGTGAATTGTAGCTATACTACATTGCTTGACGTTTTAAAGTCTAAAGTTTTCTTAAAGGACAACTTTAGTTTTTTTACAACAAGGGTTCATATTTTAGATTGTAATTAAAGAATATATTTCAGGCCTGAAATTGAAGGCCCGGCCCTAACTGGGCTGACCGGCCCGGCCCGACTAATTAACATACATTTTAGGCTCTAACTGGCCCGTTAACGCCGGGTGGGCGCAACCGCGGTTTTCCCGGTGAACCTGAGCACAGCGGTGGGGCACGGTAGTTTGGGGATCACACACCACTGACTATTGCAGATGATGGAGAGGTTATATATATAGCTTTATGTAATGAGAGGCACTCAATTTCGTAAGAGACTTATTTGGGGCCATGGTGATAACCTCTTCTTCCCACTACTAACTAGACTAAGGATTTATATTGTCTGTGTTATTGTTTACAACCACAATTATTCACGTGTGGAAAGATTGCAGTTCCACTAGTTTTACGAGTAGGCTATAGTGTAGGCTTAGAAGCCTTTTCAGAAGTTAATTTAATGTTTTCCATTTAATGACTTCCGTTATCCTCATCTAATCTTGCGCTAATGCACACAACTGTTTTCACCAGGTTTTAAGGTCTTATTTTAGTTGTTTCTCATAAGCTCGCGACCCTCCTTGCCCATTGCCCCCCACTGTTGTGCTCAGGTTCACCGGGAAAACCGCGGTTGCCGGGTGGGTATGGTCGGATTAGGAAAAAATTCTACTCTATCATAGTGGAACTCTACTCTATCATTGTGGTACTCATAGGCATTTTCTGGCCCAGCTCAAACTGCCCCAACACAGCATCAATTTTCACAGCCCAGCCCAGCCAGCCCAGCCATTAAATACATATCAAATACGTCTTTGAATGTGGATTTTTAAGCCAATTTCAACTGTGCAAAAACAGAATGGAGGAGAAACTTCAGCACTGGGCTCTATTTTCATTGTCTTAAAGGAGGACTTCACCACTTTTCTGTCTTCGTAATAGGTCCTCACTAATGTTCATGATAAAATAGCACAATTTGTACCAGCTCTTTTGCCTTAACTTAAGACTTGGAGGTGTAGCAAATGCTGTTTGGCTGTTCTGAGTGGCCAAACAGCATTTGCCAGGCATCCAGATCTTAAGTTAAGGCATAAAAGCTACTTAAGACAATCAAAATAGAGCCCTAAGTCTCATATCAATGAGCAGCTCCAGTCATGTTGCTGCTGGTAAACTGAGAAACAGGTTGGGAAGTGTAACCACTCTCATTACTTTATATTTATATTTAACATATTTTTTTCATAAACATTTTTTGACTGAGTCAAAATCAATCTTCTGTATTTACAGTACATATTGCTCTAACAAGCACTCTCCCTTAAAGTAGTTTACCCCCAAAATGACCTTTTTTCTATTGATTACTCATGCCATGGAGAGTAGAGTTCAATAATATTTTTTGGTTTTTGTCACATTCCTAAGACAAAGATTTGAATCGAGTAAATTTACCCCCATTGATTCCGGATGGGGACCCGTTTCGAAACGGGTCAATTTATTGTTATCACATTTTTCACACAGTAATCAATAGAAAAAAAGTCATTTTGGGGCTGAACTACTCCTTTAAAGGGATCCCTGGCTAAATTATGACAAATATGCCTTAATACATTATAATTGTCCTCAGGGGCGTCATTTGGGCCTCCAGTGTGTTGCATTGGCAACACCCTAGCATTTCTGAGCATTTAGGTAAAAAAAGTAAGTCTCTAGCCCATTCCTGTCAAGAGTTATGATTTTTTTAAAGAATTAACCAACTGCTCACTGGAGTCTACAGTAGGTTTCACACAGAGATCAGCTGGCGACAATTGAGTTGATTGATTGGAATGTTAAGTGATCAGCTCTATCTCTCTTGTCTCTCTCTCTGGTTGTCTGGCTATGAATATACCTGTACATACCTGCAATATCCGAACTGTACTTAAAGATTACACATAATATTAGGCGTGAAAATTAATGATGTTAAGAAAATAACTTATTTTTTCTAAATTTTGAAAAATAATAATTAAACAGGGGTTTAAAATGTATTAAAGTATTATTATTCACTGATATTCCCTTATTGTTATACTGTTAGTACTGTATGTGTGTTTAGCTGCATGCCAAATATTAGGCCTAACTATACAGCTATCTGCATTTCCTTGTTAGACTGTTGTGTGGGGAATAAACACCCGAAACTGAAATAAATAAATAAAACACCCAAAACCGGATAAAACCCGAAATGTTTCACGCAAGTGGACAAACTCCATTCCTTGCAACACCCTAGATCAGGGCTACTCAACTTGAGATGGCTCAGGGGCCACTCAGCAAAATACCAAAAGTCCAAAGGGCCGCAAGCTAAAAATGACGGTCCTATTTTGGACGTTTACATTGATTTTGTACAGTACACAGTCTAATAATTAAGGAAACGCACAGAAAACAGCCACATTTCCATAAGCCAGGCCAAACCTCATTGAACCAAAAGATTGTCATGGATGGAATGATGAAATTGATGACATTTGAATTGTTTATCAAATTAGGCTTTATTCACAAAATGTGAAGTGAAAATGAACAGTTCTGGTTCAACCTTTTTGTAACCTCCCCCGTGTCTGGGTATGCAAAGCTAGTGAACTTTGGCAATGTAAAGGTATGTTTTCTCATGCCACTAACACTCCTTTTCATTAATAGGACAGATTTAAAATAAATAAACGTTTATACTTATTATTCAATCACTCAAACCCCAGCATCCCTATTCTTGGGGGACATAGCCGATCTACAAGCTCACCACAAGATGCATTGTGAGCTTGTAGATCGGCTATTTTTGGTGAAGAGAGTTATTGTATGGAAAAATAACTCAAGTACAGTTCAACTCCTCCTCAGATGCACTGTACTTGTAAAACAGTTTGATGCTTTGAGCTTTGTAAAACACAACAGCTCGTTGGAGGAGATTTGTGTTAATAAGCATAGTTCCTTGGCTGCAGCGCGATCTGTTGGAATGCTTGGACTGTCGGTGCCATAGAGTTATAGTCGGAGCTGACTGGCGGAGTCGCGGAGGGAGAGACAAGCAGCGGAGACAAGGGCTAGGTCTTAATAGACTGAAACATGACGATCGCGGGATTCGCGGCCGTTCATATCGCACGACCGTCATGCGTCTCCGCTCCAGTGAGCCCGACTGTGGTTGTCTGCTGCAAAATCTCCGCATATTTGTCTGTCTGACTGTCTCGTTGTACTGCAGCTCTAGTGTAGCCGCCTGCATCTCTGCACTGCTACTGCATTCGCTTCCTGACTCTTATCCCTAACTACGGAGTGCACCGAGGGTCAAACATCACCGCGTTTTGCGTTTCGCGTTAACTTTGACAGGCTTAGAAAAATCATATATTTTTTGGCATGATCATGACGGGCCGCACAGACATGCGGAAAGGGCCGCATGCGGCCCACGGGCCGCGGGTTGAGTAGCACTGCCCTAGATATTGGTCAAATTACGCCTCTGATTGTCCTCTATAAATACAATGTAAAATTTAAAACATCTTAAATATTTTATTTCTTCTAGAAATAGCTAATCTTTCACTCAAGAGGGGAAATGCCTGTCGCAAGTTGATGATGTCATAAATCCATGTATGAGCTATCCCTATAGAATTTATGGCATGCATGTGAAAATAAAAACAAACTTTAATTCCTATGGTTAATATGAGCATCAAATCAATATTTCAAATGTTTGTGTGTTGTTGTTTTGTGCCATAAATTCCATAGGGATAGACCACACATGGTTTTATGACATCATCAACTTTTGACGGGCATTTCCCCTATTGACTGAAAGATTCGCTATTTCTAGAAGAAATACAATATTTAAGGTGTTTTTAATTTTACATTGTAGTTATAGAGGACAATTATAATGTATTAAGTCATATTTGTCGTATTAGCGAGGGATCCTTTTAACATACTGTATACATAAACAGAATGCATGTTAACACCATACACTGTATTAACGATGGCATACTGAGGAAGATTAAATTAATGAATCAGAAGATTATTATGGAGAATAAACTTAATTCCTGACTCCTGAGTAGTGTGGAGGTGAACATTTTGTGCATACATTAAAAATATGACTATTTAATGCCTCAAGGTTGGTTAATAATAAATGCCATGGACTTTGATTCAAGTACTGAACCCCTTTCTTGTTTTACTATAAACCAACCTGTCATAGCAAGCAGAAAAACAAACAAACAAACAAACAAAACACTCTTAATGTATACTATAGCGTAGAATTGTATCTCTAAGCTGACGTTTAGTCATTAAATTGCAATATTGAAAAGAATGCTGAATCATCATGATTTATAAGGCAAGATATTAAATTGTATAATAATTGAGATAGTTGTTATTTTATCCCATTCTATTATTGATTTCCATATTACAGGTTCCAATTAAAACATTATTAATAATCTTTCTGTTTGTGAAGTATCAGTTTTCTAATTATTCCAACCATGTGTTTTCTCTTTTCATGAATAATGAACGTGAACTAGACCGTATCAAATCAATCCTTCATGTAGATCCAATGTTTTACATCATGTTTTCACCATAGCAGAATACAAACTGAATGATTCTAAACCAATTAAACCCTCTATACTTAAAGGGATATTTCACATTAAAAAAAGAAAAAAAAAGGTCATTTTATCATCTAATCAGGCTTTTATGAACACCTTGAACAGTTTTTAATTTGCTTAATTCAGTATTTGGATATTTGATTCAAATGTTACCAGGCCCTCCTCCTCCATGGCTTCTCCCCATACACACCCATTGTAACTTCAAACTCCATTTTAACCATGATAGATTAAAAAATAAAAATAAATGAAAAAGGTTATTGAAAAAAAAAACACAAAAAAAAACAGACCACGGTATTAGGAGGCTAGTATGAGCCACCAGAAAACAAATGTGTTTTTAATGAATCTATAATGGTTAAAATGGAGTTTTGTTCCCAAAAGCGATACAATACACGTTTTTTTAAAAGTGAAATATCCCTTTAATGAAACAGATCTGAGTTAACTCTGTAATTGGACCCCTTTCTCCCTATACAAATCTCTTAGTTAAAAAAAAAGAAAAAACAGCCAAACTACAAGCTCACCGCTTATTGCGGTGCAACACGTTGTGAGCTTGTATATTGGCTATTTTTTGGCAAATTGGAGTTACATTGTTGTGATTAAGTAGATTAAGTAAGGCAATAAAGTAGAAAACAAACCTAATCCAGAGATACAAGATTCTGCCTGACAGCTTTGTGAAGTATTACTTTTCTAATTATTCTAACCATGTGTTTTCTCTTTTCATGAATGTGAACGTGAACTAGTGCGTAAGTATCAAATACATTTTACTTCATGTAGATCCAATAGATCAAAGTGTTTTATAAAGTTGTTATTAGAATGCTGAATCATTATTAAGCAAGCTCTTATTTTGTATAATAATTGAGTTAGTCGATGCATTTAACCCATTCTGTTATTGCATTCCATGTTTCAGTTTCAGGGCCGGTTCTAGGGGGATCAGGGGTGGGCAGAGAGCCCTATGTGGTGGTTGGGGATAGGGCCTTTCTGTGTGGAGTTTGCATGTTCTCCCCGTGTCTCCTAGGGTAGATACCCTCACAAAAACATGCAGTAATCCTGGTCTCTATAATGCCTCCCCCTGGCCAGCCGGGGCACCTGATGGAGGGGAAAGGAACTGGTTGGAATAACGCGTTCCTTCCACGCGTTACGTCCAAACCGGGAAAATCTCCCCTGTCAGGTGAAAAGAAGCAACTTGGACAACTCATGCATTGAAGTAAGCATGAGGTCAGTCCGTTGTCTCCCCAGGCGCGGCAGAGGGAGAGCAGAGCCCAGGATTACATAAGTAAATTGGCACTGGGTGAAAAATGGGTTACAAAATCGTGTAATAAAAATACGGCCCTGTGTGTCAAAGCAGTTCCCGATGTAGTCTGACAAATGTGATTACATTCCAATCTCACAGTTAATAGCAGATATAAATGATGGCATACTGAGCCACTTTCTTGTTCTACTATAAACCTACCTGTCATAGCAAGCAGAAAAACAAACAAACAAACAAAACACTCTTAAGGTATACTATAGTGTAGAATTTATCTCTAAGCTGACGTTTAGTCACTTCACAAATTAAATTACAATGTTGAAAAGACTGTTGAATCATGATTGATATGAGGCAAGATATCATGTTGTATAATAATTGAGATAGTTGTTATTTTATACTATTCTATTATTGATTTCCATATGTCAGGTAACAATTAGAAAAGTATTAATAAACTTTCTGTTTGTGAAGTATCAGTTTTCTAATTATTTCACTCATGTGTTTTCTCTTTTCATGAATGATGAACGTGAACTAGGCTGTAAGTATCAAATCAATCCTTCATGTAGATCCAATGTTTTACATCAAGTTTTCACCATAGCAGAATACAAACTGAAGGATTCTAAACCAATGAAACCCTCTATACTTAAAGGGATATTTCACATTCAAAAAAACTTTAGGTCATTTTATTATCTTAGCTTTTATGAACACCCTGAACAGTTTATTTTTTTATTTTTTATTTGCTTAATTCAGTATTTGGATATTTGATTCAAATGTTACCAGGCCCTTGGCGTCTCCCCATACACACACATTGTAACTTCAAACTCCATTTTAACCATGAAAAAATATAAATACATTTAAAAAGTTATAAAAAAAAAAAAAGGCCTGCGGTATTAGGAGGCTAGTATGAGTCAACAGGAAAAGAAAAGTGTTTTTAATGAATCTATCATGGTTAAAATGGAGTTTGGAGTTACAATGTGTGTGTATGGGGAGAGGCCCTGGGCCTGGAGGGCCTGATAACATTTACATCAAATATCTAAATATTGAACGAAGCAAATTAAAAACCAGAGCCATCTACCTACGGAGAGTTGCGTCACTCCCGTTCACTTCATGGGGCCAGGTCTTCTACGCACACATCTATTGGCGTATAGTGACAAACGGCGAACCGGAAGTTTACAAAATGCATTGAAGTCTATGAGGTGTAAAGTGACAATGAACCACGTGACCAGCGCTGTTTCTGACCCCGCAGTGGCAGGACTCTCTGATTAGAAGGCTCTGTTAAAAACTATTCAGGGTGTTCCCAAAAGCCGATACAATTACCAAAAGTTTTTTTGAAAGTGAAATATCCCTTTAATGAAAGAGATCTGAGTTAACTCTGTAATTGGACCCCTTTCTCCCTCTATACAAATCTCTTAGTAAAAAAAAGAAGCCAAACTACAAAATCACAGCTTATTGCAGTGCAACGTGTTGTGAGCTTGTATATTGGCTATTTTTGGGCAAAAAAATAAAAAACTACAAGCTCACAGCTTAATGTGTTGCAATGCTTTGTGAGCTTGTATATTGGCTATTTTTGCAAATTTGGAGTGACATATAGTAGTATGATGAGGTAAGGATTAATGTACAAAAAAAATCCAGAGATGCTAGGTTTCTGCAGTGACAATATGTATAATTATGTAATCATGTTTATTGCGACCGTCAGGTCGCATTTACTACCAAAACCTCCACCGGCTGTCTGTCAGTCAGTCAGTCTGTCCGTCATGTCACACTTTTCCCCAACTCATATCTCCGCCACCGTTGCCCCAAGACATGCCAAATTTTGCACACACACTCCTTGCCTGCCAATCTACAACCTCCACCTCTCACGTCATACGGGCAGCCATAGTTACACCTGGAATGTTGAATCTCCATATATGGAGATAACCTACGCATCACACAAAGTCTGACCTCACCAGCCCATACTTGGGCATGGACGACTTATATCTCCATATACGGAGATGGCCATATATGGAGATACGATGACATCACAGAGTCCACAGCTGATGATGTGGCGTGATGTCATACAATACACAAACAAGCCCTATATAAAGGGGCAATTCTCACCAGGGAAGAGAGCATTCCCCACTAGCTGAGTATCTTAAGATGGTTGGATGTGATGATAAGCTATAAGCTTAGTTGATCCTGGCGATAAGGTCTGAGTCGAGGAATGCTCTCTTCCCTGGTGAGAATTGCCCCTTTATATAGGGCTTGTTTGTGTATTGTATGACATCACGCCACATCATCAGCTGTGGACTCTGTGATGTCATCGTATCTCCATATATGGCCATCTACGTATATGGAGATATAAGTCGTCCATGCCCAAGTATGGGCTGGTGAGGTCAGACTTTGTGTGATGCGTAGGTTATCTCCATATATGGAGATTCAACATTCCAGGTGTAACTATGGCTGCCCGTATGACGTGAGAGGTGGAGGTTGTGATATTTGTGAGCTTATCTCCCGATTAGGGAGTCTTACTGGTCTCTTCATGTATGAATTACTCTGTGCTTTGGTAATGGCTAATGAGTGTTTAATGTAATTTAAGTCTTCATTCTTTTTCCATATCACTGATTGTTGATATTTATGATTTGATTCGAGACATTTTGATCATACGATTTACAGGTTAGATTAAAGGTGCACGCTGTAACTTTCATGTATTCAGAGATTCAAACCCAGGTACTCTGAGCAAGTGCTGGCATTTTTTTTTAAATAACACTGCATCTTGTGTGATCTTTAAAGTGAATGGCAGCCGATATTTGATTAAAGTAACGCCCAAACACACCCGTGACTAATTTAGGGACAGTTTACTGTCAGGCCCGGATTTATATGACATGAGGCCCCTGGGCAAGGGGAAATAAAGAGGCCCTCGTGCGCTCGCAAAAATGCCAACTCCGGTCCACCTGACCACACCGTGACCTCACCTCCGGACCGCCCCGTGCATAATCTGACTGTGTATCCTCATTGGCTCATTGCAAGGGTCTAAAGTGGATA